>NC_079189.1:56346348-56651438 GCF_029499605.1 Hyla sarda
CGCCAACATTGATCTAGTGGATCTACTTCCCTGGTGTATACTATGACTATAATGCAAAAGGAGAAGAAGGAGGGCACACTATGCGGAATCCACATGTATACACAGACAGCAGTCGGCCTCGGCAATCCAGCATGAGTGACACCTGCGGGGTGCATGCACTAAGATAAAGAATCAATAAGTAAACAAAGAGAAAGTGTGTACGCACTCACCGCAAGGTATGTGTCAAGACGTTCCGGAATCCGGGTCACAGGTAACGGGATCCTGATGTAGACGCATGAAGGTAGCGCTCAGAGGCAACGCCGGCAGTTTCGCACGTGAGTGCATGCTTCTTCCGGCAGCGTTGTCATCTATGTTTTTTTCATACAGGAGATTTTTTGCTATGACTGTTTCATCATTATAGCACAGTAAACACTGTGGAGTTGATTTTATTCCCACAGCACACGAACGCTGAGCGCATAGCACTATGCACACTGCTACATTCACCAGTTTTCCTTTACAGGAGATACTTATTGGACTCTTTGTAGCTCTTGAGGACTGCCTTTCTGATTGTTTGCCATGGGACACCACTCTTCCTCTGCACAGGTTTTGTGTAAAAGTTTGGAAATATTGCATTATTTGTGTTTTCTCTGTGTAAGGATAGTACATGGGCCGGTCACTATTCTGTATTGTCAGAATGCCGGACATTTATTTTTATGGCGCCAACGTTGGTAGGAAAGTGGGGGGTGGGACATGTGGACTAGCGTGTGTATCATGGATCAATATAGTCATTGTTGTATATCATCCATTGATAATTTTGCTTGACACGTCTTGGGCATATGGTCTTAGTTTATTAGTGTAAGACTATTTAGGACACTGAGTGGCTCACATCTTACACCCCTGAGTAAGTTGCTGAATAGTGACGGAATGTGTGGGGTTTAGTGTAGGCACATGTATTGAATATTCCATATCTGCTTCCGTCTAACCCTTCACCTGGTATTCTACACTGTGGTTTGCTTATCTCATATTGATTTTTATACTTTACAGGATCTTAGTGCTTAGTGTTATCCAGTCAAGCCTGTTTATTCATATATATCCATAGGGTGGTATTGTTTCTAACTGTAATACATGTTATCATTACTTTAAAATTTGTACGAAGTGACCGAGTTTTTGGACGGATTGAGCACCTTAATTTTCTTATCTTTTGTACATGTGCCCATTTAAGGGTGGACTTTGTTACCCCCTCATGTTTAGTAGAGTGTTGCTCTGGTTTGATCATTTTTAATAGTTTTGAACATTGTGTCTATTTTTGTATTCTTGTATTTGTGCCAATAAAGATTGTGATTTATTTGCATACGTTTTTGTATATACTTTATTATTCTCTTTTTGGGTGCGTTCACACGCTAGTAACTAGTAGCGGGTTTCCTGCTGCGGGAAACCCACTGCGAGTTACGCCACCATTCATTTGAATGGGTCTGCAGACAGTCCGCAAATCTGACACTATTGCGGACTGTCTGTGGACCCATTTGAATCAATGGAAACCCACTGCTAGTTACTAGCATGTGAACGCACCCTTAGGGTGTACATTAAATTGTAGTGTATCTGCTTTTTCTTTTGTGTGGGCAAAGTACATTGATTCGAACCTCTGTATGTATTTGTTATACATAGGTTGAGCCCCAGTTTTCTTAGTTTGTCGATAGTTTGGAACAGAGACATGGCACTGGGTAAAATGTCTATGAGGCAGACTCTCTGGTATTCCCCCCCGCTGACTTGATTGAGAGGTCTTTCTCATACATGAAGCCAAGAGCGACTTGTTAATCAATTCAAGCCGAATAGGGAGAAGCTAGGAAAACCACCTCCCAGTCAACTTCACCCAGTGCCATGGCTCAAGGTCAAACATGGTTTTCTCTTAAACACCGCAACATTTCAGAGTAAACTTAGTTGGGGCCGGTCATGCTTTCTTGCTGCCAGTAGTTCAGGTAGCATAAATCTCCTCACATATTCCTTTTAATTGCTTTCGTTTTAAGAATACTTGTTTACAATGGAAATGTTATCTAATAAAGTCTTAAATATACATTCCCAGATGCAATACACATATTTGTTGGGAGGATTTGTAGTTGAATACAAGTTGATGATTGCAATGCTATTCTTCTGTGATGATCTAATCTTCTACAAATACTATATCCTAAGTCTCTCGTTCTTACATATTTTTGCAGTGCAGCTGGTGCAGTCTCATATCTGTGTCACTAAAGTGTTTTATTTCAGGCGACCAGGATGTGTGAAGCAGAGGTAGAGGCATTTCTCTGAAAGTTGGGTTAAATCTAAAATTCCCAAAACAGGGTCTTGTTGTTGGGGTTGTGGAAGAGAATGGTGACTTCCTCTCCCTTCACTTATACATGTGATGAGCAAATTTGGCTCAGTAAGAGTCCCTGAGAGAGTAAATGAGGCGTGACCCCCTTAGACAAAGTTCCCAGTCTGGAGTAGGACAGGCTATGCCGTGGGTGCCGCAACCATGATGTTGATCGACACAGTGGGGGACATATTCAAAAACTACTGTCATTTCTGTTAGAGATATTAATCACACTTTTTTTTTCTCCTCACATTTCAAAGGTCTCTTGTGCTGCTTTGAATATATGAAAATATATATATATTTTTTGTGTGGCATTCTTGTTTTTTTTGTGGCAAAATTGGCCAATTTGGTGCCAATTTTTTTTTTTTAACAATAGCCCATACATTAATATTTATATTTCAAATATTTATTAAATAACACTCCCCCAAAAAATAAATAAAATAATAAAAAAAACAAAAAACATTTTTTCTGATTTCTACACTAGAAAAGAGCTGGTGTGAAATTTTTGATGTAAAATAGACTCACCCTTTGAAAATATCATAAAACAGGAAATTTACATAACCACACCATGCCATGCTTTTGCAAAACTGTCATGGCAAATGTAAACCTTGGATCATTCTCATGTAAAACACTTCAAATATCTGATGGAAACTTTTTAGAAATGCTAAAATTTTTGACGTGAGGAATTTTTAATATGTCCCCAGTGTTTGTTTAAGATACTGGGTATAAAAAGAATACCTCTACTAGATATCATGAAATCTACCCACCCTAAAGGCTCATACACATGGCAGAGCCCTATGCACAAACCCTAAAAGGACAATTCATGGAAGCTGTAGACCTCTGTATGAATGTAGTCTAATGGAGCATGCAAAATCTCTGTATGGAGGTACAGCAGAGCCCTGGGGGAATTCTCTTAGCAGACCAGCTACTGAGTGGAAATCTTGGGTGAGTTCCCACACTTTTTCCCCAGGACTTAACCCCTAAATATATACCCTTTCTTCAGCAGATGCCATGCAATATTACCAATCAGACATTGGAAGTGCTTGGTGGAAATACCCTTGCTGGCAAAATAAATGCCATATTGCCAATAAATATTCCTTTATAAATAATAGAGCTATAATAAATATATAAATGTATAAATACAAATACAAGCACTTATTATAATGAAATCCAATTACATCAATGTAAAGTGCGAGAGCTTATAATATAAATGGATAATAAAGCTGTATAATGTAATGTATCACATGTGGCAAATAGCAACAAGCTCGTAATAGGGCTGGGTATATAAATTGCAAACTAGTTTAGACACTCAAAAAGTTCACTAGCATATTACCTTGTGTTCCCCTATCTCACGAGGTGGGGGAACACGAGGTAATATACTGGTGAACTGTTTGAGTGTACTCCATTTATGCCACAGGAGCACCTCCTTGCCACATTTGCCACATGTGATACATTACATTATACAGCTTTATCATCTATTCATATTATATGAACTTGCACTTTACATTGTTGTAATTGGATTTTATTTATAATTAGTGCATGTATTTGTTTTGATATATTTTATATATTTATTATAGCTGTATTATTTATAAAGGAAATATTTATTGGCAATGTGGCATTTATATGGATGAAAGTATACATGATTTGTGTTTTTATGGGCAAATGTGCAATTGATTTATGGTCACCAGAGTGGCACTTTATTTTCATTCCATGTGCTCACAAGTCCTCTGCAATTGTGCTCATAGGCTTTATGTATGGATGGGTGTTATACCAACATTGAAGGACATATGACTGGCGGTGCAATACACAGGGCAGTGGAGGGCTCTCTTACTCCAAGTAATAGTCGGGAGCTGGAAGGAGGAAGGTGCGCTGGATTTGGATTTTTTTCCCCTCTCCCCCAAACTTGGTACCCTAAGGCAGCTGCTTAAACTGCCTTATGGTAACAACGGCCGGCCCCGATGACCCATTTTCAATGCCCCGTTAAGTGGAGGAGGTTCTCACCTAAGATCTTATGGTACATGGCCACATCCATCGAGCCATTGATGTGCATAATCTTTCCACCTTTATGTTTGATGGTGGGGATGGTGTTCTTGAGGTTATAGGCAGCATTCCTCCTCCTCCAAAGAGCTACATTTTGGCCTAATTTTACCACAACAATTTTACCAAGTTCTCTGAATCATTCAGATATTAATTGGCAGACTTCAGTCGGACCTTGTGGGTGCTGCAGGATTTCAATCCTTCACGGCGTAGTATGTTAGCAATTGTTTTCTTAGTGGCTATGGGCCCAGCTGCCTTGAGATCTTCCTTGTACTAACTGTTGTAAACTTTGCACCAAGCTGCTTGCCAATGGTCTTGTAGCCCATTTCAGCCTTGTGAAGGACTACAATCTTGTCCCATATCCTTGGACAACTCTTTGGTTGGTGGAGAGTTTGGAATCTTATCAATTGCTTATGTGGACAGGTGTCTTATATACAGGATGAGGAGCGCTCCCTTTAAGAGATTGCTCCTATGTTCAGCTTGTTATCTGTATACAAGACACCTGGCAGCCAAAAATCTTGTTTAATGACAGAGGATCAAATTATGTGTTTTTCTGGATATTGTTTGTTTTTATTCTATCTCTTACTGTTCAAATCTACCATTACCATTATAGACTGATCATTTCTTTGTCAGTAATACCAATTTTTTATTCTTCTCTGTATAAGGCTATTAGTTTAAAGAGACATAAATTAGTAAAACTGTGAACTATTGATTCTCTTTCAATGGAATACTCTGACCACATGGCTATATGGGATCTCCTATAGGCATAGAATAATTCACTACATACATTATATGATATGTTTGTGTATTATTTAGTAGCCATATCCTGCCAGGATGTGGCCTCATAACATCTCTGTAAAATTAATGTATTTGCTTTGAACTCTCACAGCTTAGCAGCATTGCTAGCAGCATGGTTTAAATACCCATATATTAACACCTCCCTCAACTACTGTGACCATACTTCACAATTCAGGTTCCCACCAAATATTGCAACCGCAGTATCGTTTACGTGCGCTAACTAGCAGGAATCCTTCTATGTGGTTTCGCTGGTCTGGTTGTTAACAAAGGAAATTTTCATGTGGTCTACTTGACTCTCCATTCTGGTTTAACTAGACTGATCCAAAGTGGAAAGATATAATGATAAAACTGTGCCAGCTTTTCACCAAACCTCAGACCTTTTGTGTGTGCTGTATGACATTCTGAGTAATCCATGGCACCATATCGCCCGGCTAATACAGCCGCTGAAGTTTACTTACAATAAGCTTTAATACAGTGTATGTATTTTTTGACTCTTTAAAATAAATACTTTTGGAGGCAGATCCACTTTAGCCTATTAACCAGCACCATGCATAATGTGCGTCCATGCAGACGTAGTGAGTAAGGCCTGGATCTCTCTCAGCTAGAAAGATGATAGAAAGAGGGTAGTAAGATGTTTGTTACTATTATCTCTATTGGACTTTTCCATTTTGTAACTTATTACATTACTAGCTCAGTACCTGGCGTTGCCCGGTTTTTCCTTCCTCATCCTTGTTGGGGAGGAAAATCAACAAAGGAGGAAGCTTTTGACTTCATATCCCATCCCCAGGGGCGGACTGACAGGCCGGTCCAATCGGCCGTTGTCCTAAGGCCCGGCCGGGAAGGGGGCCCGCTGTCCCCCGCCTGTCGCGAGAGGGGTCCATGGCTCCCCCGATGCCGCGGGATTTTGGCGTGAATTTAAAAAAAAAATAATTTCCCGCCCCCAGCCTGTGCGCCTGTGACTGACAGCGCCGGAGGAGGGAAGGGAAGCGTACGTGCGTACTGCGCACCCAGCGTCCCCCTCCCCCCTGCGTCCCCATCCGGCACAGTTAGCCGAAAATGGTGCCGAAGATGCCGTGGAACTGCAAACTGCGCCCTGTGCCGGCTTGCTTAAGGTACGGTACCCTTTCCACCCCTCTGTTACATCCCTCCCGGGGTCACCCATTCCCCCCCCCCCCGTCATTCATGTCCGCCCTCTTTTCATTCATGTCCGCCCTCCTTTCATTCATGTCCGCCCTCCTTCCTTTCATGTCCGACCTCCTTTCATTCATGTCCACCCTCCTTTCATTCATGTCCGCCCTCCTTTCATTCATGTCCACCCTCCTTTCATTCATATCCGCCCTCCTTTCATTCATGTCTGCCCTCCTTTCATTCATGTCCACCCTCCTTTCATTCATGTCCGCCCTCCTTTCATTCATGTCCGCCTTGTACACCCTGTCACCCAAGTTCACCACCATCCCTGTCACCCATGTTCACCACCTCCCCTGTCCAGACCCAGTCTACCCTGTCACCCATGTCCATCCCCCATTCACCCCTCTGTCCCTTTTGTCACCCCTCTTTTACCCCTTGTCATCCTTTTCCACCCCCCTGTCATACCTGTTCACCCCCCACCCCCCACTGTCTCCCATTTCCACCCCCCTGTCATCCATGTCCACCTTGGCCACCCCTGTCCATCCCTCTGTCACCCCTGTCCACCCCCTTATTCACCTCTCTGTCCCTTTGTGACCCCTGTCCACCCCTCTTTTACCCCCTTGTCACACCTGTCCACACCTCTGACCCCCTGTTCACCCCCCTGTCACCCCTGTTCACCCTCTGTCTCCCATGTCCACCCTCCAATCTACCCCCTGTCACCCATGTCCACAGCCTTATTCACCCCTTTAACCCCACTGTCATCCTTGTTCATCTCCCCTGTCATCCTTGTCCATCCCCCCTGTCATCCTTGTCCCCCCTGGGCAACCCTCTGACCCCCCCCCCGTCTACCCCTCTGTCAACCATGTCCACCCCCTATTCACCCCTCTGACCCCCTGTTACCCCTGTTCACGCCTCCTGTCTCCCTTGTCTACTCCCTGTCTCCCTTGTCTACCCCCCTGTCAGCCATGTTCACCCCCCTATCCACCCCTCTGTCCCCCTTCTTTTACCCCCCCCCCTTTCACCCTTGTTCACCCCCCCCCCCCCTGTCTCCCATGTCCACCCCCCCTGTCATCCATGTCCACCTTGGCCACCCCTCTGTTACCCCTGTCCATCTCTCTGTCACCCATGATCACCCCCCATCCACCCCTCTGACCACCCCCTAGTCTACCCCTCTGTCACCCATGTCCACCCCCTATTCACCCCTCGTCCCTTTGTCACCCCAGTCCACCCCTCTCTCACTCCTGTCCACCCCTCTTTTACCCCCTTTTCACCTTCCTGTCATGCATGTCCACCCCCCTATCCACCTCTCTGTCACCCCTGTCCATCCCCCTGTCACCCATGATGTTCACTCTCCATTGTCCAGCCCTGACCACATCCTTGTCACCCATGTTCATCCCCTATTCACCCCTCTGTCCCTTTGTCATCCTTATCCACCCCTCTGTTACCATCTTGTCACGCCTGTCCACCCCTCTGTAACCCCCTACGCCCCCTGTCACCCATGTTCACTCTTCTACACCCCTCTACCACCCATGTACACTCCTCTACACCTCTATCACACATGTACACCCCTCTGCCACCCCCTACGCCCCCTGTCACCCATGTACACTCCTCTACACTCCTTGGTTACCCATGTACTCTCCTCTACACCCCTTGGTTACCCATGTACATTCCTCTACACCCCTCTCACCCATGTACACCCCTCTACACCCCTTTGCCACCCATGTACACTCCTCTACACCCCTCTGTCACCCATGTACACTCCTCTACACCCCTTGGTTACCCATGTACACTCCTCTACACCCCTCTCACCCATGTACACCCCTCTACACCCCTTTGCCACCCATGTACACTCCTCTACACTCCTTTGCCACCCATGTACACTCCTCTACACCCCTCTGTCACCCATGTACACTCCTCTACACCCCTCTGTACACTCCTCTACACCCCTCTGTCACCCATGTTCACCCCTCTACACCCCTTTGCCACCCATGTATACTCCTCTACACCCCTTTGCCACCCATGTACACTCCTCTACACCCCTTTGCCACCATTGTACACTCCTCTACACCCCTCTGTACACTCCTCTACACCCCTCTGTCACCCATGTTCACTCCTCTACACCCATCTGTCACCCATGTACACTCCTGTCACCCATGTACACTCCTTTACACCCATCTGCCACCCATGTACACTCCTCTACACCCCTCTGTCACCCATGTACACTTCTCTACACCCCTCTGTCACCCATGTACACTCCTGTCACCCATGTACACTCCTCTACACCCCTCTGTCACTCATGTACACTCCTCTACACCTCTCTGTCACCCATGTACACTCCTCTACACCCCTGTCACCCATGTACACTCCTCTACACCCCTCTGTACACTCCTCTACACCCCTCTGTACACTCCTCTACACTACTCTGTACACTCCTCTACACCCCTCTGTCACCCCCTACACCCCTGTCACCCATGTACACTCTTCTACACCCATGTACACCCCTCTGTCACCCATGTACACTCCTCTACACCCACCTGTCACCCATTTAAACTCCTCTACACCCCTCTGTCACCCATGTACACTCCTGTAAAACCCTCTGTCACCCATGTACACTCCTCTACACCCCTCTGTCACCCATGTACACTCCTCTACACCCCTCTGTCACCCATGTACACTCCTCTACACCCCTGTCACCCATGTACACTCCTCTACACCCCTCTGTCACCCATGTACACTCCTCTACACCCCTTTGTCACCCATGTACACTCCTCTACACCCCTGTCACCCATGTACACTCCTCTACACCCCTCTGTCACCCATGTACACTCCTCTACACCCCTCTGTCACCCATGTACACTCCTCTACACCCCTCTGTCACCCATGTAAACTCCTCTACACCCCTCTGTCACCCATGTACACTCCTCTACACCTCTCTGCCACCCATGTACACTCCTCTACATCCCTCTGTCACCCATGTATACTCCTCTACACCCCTCTGTCACCCATGTTCACTTCTCTACACCCCTCTGTCACCCATGTACACTCCTCTACACCCCTCTGTCACCCCTGTACACTCCTCTACACCCCTCTGTCACCCATGTACACTCCTCTACACCCCTCTGTCACCCATGTACACTCCTCTACACCCCTCTGTCACCCATGTACACTCCTCTACACCCCTCTGTGACCCATGTACACTCCTCTACACCCCTCTGTCACCCATGGAAAAAAGTGTGGAGCCTAATAGGTTTGTTTTGCAGGTTTAATGGTGAAGAATTGTGGCTGGAAGAAATTGTCATGATGGCGCAGACCAGATGGAGAAGAGAAGGAAACAAGGCTGATTAGAGAAGACGTAATTTGTGAGTTGTTGTCTAAAGCAGTACTTTAATCTACAGCTAAATAGATATAGTGCATTTTGTGTATTGCGGCCCTTTTCCCACCCCCTGCTTGGGTGAGGCCTCTAAGATTTATTAAAGAAATTGCACAGCAGCACAGAGTATTTCTGGAGGGAACTGTCGTGAGGCAGACTGTCTGCCAGAAATACTCTGTGCTGCTGGGAAGCCTACTCCTGCCTTTCACTGCCCCCCCCTACATGATGGTACAGTCAGAGATATAAGTTATATTTCACATATAACTTATATCTCAGACTGTGCCATCATGTAGGGAGCGGTGAAAGGCAGGAGTAGGCTTCACAGCAGCACAGAGTATTTCAGACAGTCTGCCTCTCTACAGTTCCCTCCAGAAATACTCTGTGCTGCTGGGCTATTTCTGTAATACATCTTAGAGGCCTCAGCCAAGCAGGAGGCAAAAAAGGTAAAGTGTGTGGCTAGTTGCTAGTTGCTATTTTTTACCTGCCTTTCACCGCTCACTATATGATGGCACAGTCAGAGATTAGTTATATATCTGACTGTGCCATCATGTAGTGAGCTGTGAAAGGCAGGTACTCCTGTGAAAAACTTTTTTTTTTCTTTTTTTAAATCAACTGGTGCTAGAAAGTTAAACCTATTTGTAAATTACTTCTATTAAAAAATCTTAATCCTTCCTTATTAGCGGCTGTATACTGCAGAGGAAATTATTTTCTTTTTGGATTTCTCTTTTGTCACCACCACGGTGCTCTCTGCTGACACCTCTGTCTGTCAGGAACTGTCCAGAGCAGGAGAAATCCCCCATAGCAAACATATGCTGCTCTGGACATTTCCTAAAATGGACAGAGGTGTCAGCAGAGAGCTCTGTGGTCGTGACAGAAATAGAAGTAATTTAATTTAATAGAAGTAATTTACAAATCTGTTTAACTTTCTGGCACCTGTTTAACTTTTCTACCGTAGTACCTCTTTAAGGTGAGTGAAGGCTGGAGCCAAGTTGGACTGGGTATCGCAGACAGAGATCCCAAGTTGGCACAAAAAGGAGGAGGATAGTTCAGCGTTTTTAAGCGCTTGGTGTAGTTAAGGTTATTGGCATTGCCATCCCTCAAAGTACACCATAGCCTCAAGTGCACTGCACCCCCTATTCTATGGCAAATATTCATGTACATACTGGGCGGGAATAGGGGCGGGGCAGGGGTGGGTCCAGGGGTGGAGTCTTGCTTGGGGCCCTTGCTTTATTTGGTCTGGGGGCCCTGAGTGGTGTCAGTCCGCCCCTGCCCATCCCCATATAATTGTTGTCATATCCCAACCCCATATCCCGAAAATTCACACTTGCAATTTGCGTCTATTCCGGTGATGTGTAGGACACACCCCCTATCACCCACTGTATCTATGGGGAGGTGGCGATTTCATCACCCCCCCCCCCCCCAGGATGGCTGCTATTGGCCAATAGCCGGCAGGGGAGGGGTTAACGGCATCCTCCGGCAGCTCCCGCGGCTGGCTGGGTTCAGTCAGTGGTCGGAGCTGCTGGAGGAAGCCAGGGACCGCCCCTCTGCACAATCGGAGCCCCCTCAGGAATGAAGATCCCCCTTAGAGCAGGGACAGGTTAACCCCAGGGACAGGTAGGTGTTAAAAGATAATAAAAGTAAAAAAAAAAAGTAAAAAAAAAATAATAATTTCCCCCCCCTGACCCCCTAATAGGTCCCCAAGGGTCCTCTGCAGTTTTTTCAGTGTGACCCGGGACCTATTAGGGGTTCAGGGCACTGCATTGGCCCCCCCATTTTTTCTTTTGCCCGCATCGCTTTTTTTCCCCATATAACGGTGTGTGACTTTTAATCACACACCGTTATATAATAGTCACACCAAGCACACAACACTACATACTCCCCCCCCCCCCCCACACACACACCCTCCCCCCGCCACCGCCTCCCTTGCCACCGTAGAAAAAAGGCGATGGCTCACCAGGCATTTTCGGCAGCGGAGGTATACGCTTTTCTTGCCTCCAACTCAGAATCTGTCAGTGAGGACGATGAAGATCCTACATTCCTGTGTTCTTCATCGTCCTCCTCATCATCTAGCACTGATGATGAGTCCCCTGTAAGGTAGTGGAGACGCCGCCAGGCGAGGCCAAGCACCCCCCATGATAGTGGCCCAGTGGCCGGCACTAGTGCAACTGACAATGCCGCTGGTACTAGGAGTCCGACCCCCCAGACAAGTGTACCAGAGCCCCCTTCCAGTGAACCTGTCTGGAGACCCTCAGAGAGTTATCAGCCACGGGGCAACTCCAGAATCCGGATTGACAATTCTGTATTCACTGAAATTGACTATTTCAGTAATTTTTTCAGTGACAGTCTTGTCAATCTGATGGTGGAGCAGACGAATCTGTACTCCCAGCAGTTCATCGCCCACCACCCTGGTTCTTTTTTGGCCAGGTCCAATGAATGGTACGCCATTAATGCAGCAGAGATGAGGACATTTTGGGGCCTCTTGCTGCATATGGGCCTGGTCAAAAAGCCAAGTGTCAGGCAGTACTGGAGCGGGGACATCCTATACAAGACCCCGCTTTACAGTATTGACATGGCACGAAAGCAAATAATGAGGCATGCCCTCCCGAAGTGTTCCCAAATTTTTGGAGGCCTATGTACAGCTCAGGGACCTCTCGGTAGATGAGTCTCTTATCAGTTTTAAGGGGAGACTCATCTTTCACCAGTATATTCCCTCGAAGCGGGCGCGGTATGGCGTGAAGCTTTATAAACTTTGTGAGAGTACCTCCGGGTACACTTACAAGTTTAGAGTGTATGAGGGACAAGATTCCCGTATTGAACCCTCAGATTGTTCCCCCACTCTGGGTGTTAGCGGGAAAATCGTTCGGGACCTTGTGTACCCATTGCTGGATAAGGGGTACCAAGTGTACGTGGACAACTTTTATACCAGCATCCCTCTGTTCACATCCCTTGCCGCCAGATCCACATCCACTTGTGGGACCGTGCGGAAGAACCAGAGAGGCCTCCCTCTAAATTTTATCCAGACACCTATGCCCAAGGGTGAGGAGTCCCGTGCCCTTACCCATGAAAACCTGTTGCTGGTCAGGTATAAGGATAAGAGGGATGTCCTTATGCTGACCACTATTCATGGTAACGGCAGCTCACCTGTCCCTGTGCGAGGTACCACAACACTGGTCCTCATGCCCGATTGTATTCTGGACTACAATTGGTATATGGGGGAGTTGATCTTTCTGATCAAGTCCTCAAGCCATACATGGCCATGTGGAAAACACGGGCATGGTACAAAAAAGTTGCGGTCTACATGGTACAGGTTGCCATGTACAACGCTTTTGTTTTGTCCCAGTACGCTGGCAACACAGGGACATACCTTCAATTCCAAGAAGAAGTCCTAAATGTCCTGATCTTTGGTGACCGGGAAAGAGCAGGCCGGACTTCCAAAGGAACTGAAGTAATAGGTGCCAGGATCATCCCAGGCCAACACTTTCCAGGTGAAGTCCCCCACACTGGAAAGAAGGGACGAAACTGGAAAAATGCAAAGTGTGTCACAAGAGGGGGATACGGAAGGACACCACCTATTAATGTGAGACTTGCCCCGATCATCCAGGCCTCTTCATTAAAAACTGCTTCAGGGAGTATCACACTTCCATGCAGTACTACATTTTCCCTCTTCATTTTAATTTCCAATAATTTGACCCCAATGTACCAAGTCCAGAGTACATTGCAAATATCAACCCCATAAAACCACTAAATTGCCCAAAAAACTATTTTATAAAAAAAAAAAAAACTGATAAGACCTCTGGGGGTATTTTTTCCAAAAATGGGTCATGGGTCACTGAGTCACTCATCGGGGACTTTTTATGTTGCTTCAAATGCGCAGCGCTCTCTCTCCACCTGAGCAGGGTGCGCATTTGAGGCAACAGGTTAGGGACGGCCACAAACATCACATTCCCAGAATGATGATTCATAGCATAGGGTTTGGGGTGGGCATATTTAGTTTTGGCTATGCTCTGGGTCATCATTCTAGGAACATAATTTATAATTTTATGTCCCACTGTACCCCACTTTAGTTACTTAGTGTACCCCAGTTATTTACCCCATGTAATGCCCTTTGAGGGGGGGTCCCACTGTTCTGGCTCCATAGGAGAAATGCAAACCTCAAGGACCCTGACTGATCTCCGGCACCTCTGAGACCGGTGTGCATGCTGTTTATGCCAAGACATGAAGTATGTCCTTACTCCAAAGAAATGTATTTACAAATTTACAGTAACATTTTCTCCTGTTACCACTTGTGAAAATGAAAAATTTGGGGTAACGCCAGTATTTTAGTGTAAAAAAATAAAATTTTTCCTTTTCACATACCTTTTCAAACACCTGTGGGGTGTTGAGGCTCACTGTACCCCTTGTTACGTTCCTTGAGGGGTGTAGTTTCCAAAATGGTATGCCATGTGTTTTTTTTTCTGTTCTAGCACCATAGGGGATTCCTAAATGCGACATGCCCCCCATTTCAGCAAAATTTGCAAATGTGACTCCTCTTCTGAGCATTGTAATGCGCCAGCAGAGCACTTGAGGTCCACACATGGGGTATTTCCATACTCAGAAGAGATGGGGTTGCAAATTCTGGGGGCATTTTCTCCTATTACCCCTTGTAAAAATGTAAAATTTGGGGGAAACCAGCATTTTAGTGGGAAAAAAAATAAATCATTTACACATCCAACTTTTGCGAAAAGTCATCAAACACCTGTGGGGTGTTAAGGCTCTCTGTACCCCTTGTTACGTTCCTTGAGGGGTGTAGTTTCCAAAATAGTATGCCATGTGTTTTTTTTTTTTTTTGCTTTACTGGCACCATAGGGGCTTCCTAAATGGGACATGCCCCCCAAAAACCATTTCAGCAAAATTTGCTTTTCAAAAGCTCCTTCTCTTCTGAGCATTGTAGTGCACCAGCAGAGCACTTGATGTCCACACATGAGGTATTTCCATACTCAGAAAAGATGGGGTTACACATTTTGGACAGCATTTCTCCTATTACCCTTTGTAAAAATTTAAAATTTGGGAAAAACCAGCATTTTAGTGAAAAATAAAATAAAAAATAATTTACACATCCTAAGTTGTCAAACACCTGTGGGGTGTTAAGGCTCACTGGACCCCTTGTTACGTGCCTTGAGGGGTGTAATTTCCAAAATAGTATGCCATGTGTTTTCTTTTTGCTGTCCTGGCACCATAGGGGCTTCCTAAATGGGACATGCCCCCCAAAAACCATTTAACCCGATAACGACCAAGGACGAGTATAGACGTCCAGGTTGGCGGCCGTTCCCTCACCTGGACGTCTATACTCGTCCATTCTTCTCGTGGGTGCTGCCCAGTGCACCCACGAGATCGCGGCAGGGACTCGGCTGTATCACACAGCCGGGACCCTGCTGCACTGCCAGGACCGAAGTAAAGTTCGGTCCCGGCAGTTTTAACCCTTACAGCCGCGGTCGGAAGTGACCACGGGCTGTAAGTGTTATGACAGAGGGAGGGAGCTCCCTCTGTCACTCCTGCAGCACCCCGCATCGCGATCGCAGGGTGCTGTGTGTGTCCGCGGCTGGCTGGGACCTGCCGCACTGCCGGGAGTGAAGTTCACTTCACTCCCGGCAGTTTAACCCCTACAGCCGCGGTCAGAAGTGACCGCGCGCTGTAAGGAGTTCTGACAGAGGGAGGGAGCTCCCTCTGTCTCCTCTGCAGCACCCCGCAGCGCGATCGCGGGGTGCTGTGTGTGGCCGCACTGCCGGGAGTGAAGTTCACTTCACTCCCGACAGTTTAACCCCTACAGCCGCGGTCAGAAGTGACCGCGCGCTGTAAGGAGTTCTGACAGAGGGAGGGGGCTCCCTCTGTCTCTCCTGCAGCACCCCGGAGCATCGCGGGGTGCTGCTGCATATCTGGGCAGCCAGGGGTCCTACAAAGACCCCCAGGTCTGCCCTGGGTATTGCCTGCTAGTGAAATATGCTGCCTGCTAGTGAAAACTGGCAGGCAGCATATAACTGCAATGCTTTGGAATACTAAGTATTCCAAAGCATTAAAAAGTGTAAAAATAAATAAAAATGTAATAAAAATGTAATAAAAAAAAAATATAAAATGTATAAAAAAATATATAAAAAATGCATTTATTAAATGAATCTAATAAAAAAAAAAAAGCATAATGTGTAGGATCGCATTGGGGGACATCCGCAGCATGTAATATGCTGCGGATGTCCGCCACGTGATCCTACACATTATGCAGCAGTCACGGTAATGAGCTCGCTGCTGCGGCTGGGTAGCTTTGTGCATCCACTCATAGCGGCGGATTTTCCGCCAGCAGTCATAAGCGGACACACTGAGCTACCCAGCCGCAGCAGTGATGGATATATTCGCCATGAGCGGGTGCTTATTCCCACAACATGGCGAATATATCCATCAGGAGCCTTAACTGTCACAGACAGACGCGTTATACTGCCAGCCGACCAGCCAATAACTTGTAGGGGTGCGGTATATAAATGGGGTCACTTGTGGGGGTGGGGGTACTGTTCTGCCCTGAAAGCCAAATGGCGCTCCTCTCCTTCTGAGTCCTACCACGCGGCCAAGGAACCATATATGGCCAAAGCGGGGGTATTTCCGAACATGGGACAAGCAGCTAAATAAAATATAGGGTGCATTTCTTTCAATATCAGAAGTGATGTACAAAAAATATGCCCCCCAAATGATGCATTTGTGAAAAATTGCAATTTTCGAATTTTTAACACTGACTTTGTAATAATTCCTGCCAAAAAACGATGGTGTTAAAATACTCACTGTACCCCCTAGCGAATACCTTGAGGGGTCTAGTTTTTAAAATGGGGTCATTTGGGGGGTGTTCCTATGTTCTACTACCTTTTAATTTCTGCAAACCTTGCATACCACATAAAAAAAATTTTCAAAATTTAAAGTTAAATTGTTAGGGTTCTAACTAATTTAAAATGTTAATTAAAAACTAAAAAATGACGTCAAAATAAAGTAGACATCTGAAAGTATAAGTTTCATGAACTATTTGGTCAGTAAGTATAAATATATGCAACCAATTAGTGTTAAAATAGCAAAAAATCGTAAAAATTTCATGATTTTTTGCATTGTAAAAAAAAACCTACAAATGATATCGGCTTACTTTTACTATGTACATGAAGGACAACTTGTGACAAAAAAACAATGTCAGAATTATCGTGATTGGCAAAACGTTACCAGAGTTATTCTCTAATAAAGACAGACATCCCCGATTTGAAAAAACAGGCCTGGTCTTTCAGGGGCGTACAGGTTTATTTGCATTGGTCCTTAAGGGGTTAAGCTAAATTTGCTTTTCAAAAGCCAAATGTGACCCCTCTTCTGAGCATTGTAGTTCAACCGCAGAGCATTTTACGTCCTAACATGGGGTATTTTCATACTCAGAAGAGATGGGGTTACAAATTTTGGGGGGCATTTTGTCCTATTATCCCTGGTAAAAAGAATTTAATTTGAGAGAAAACTAGCATTTTACTGAAAAAAAAATCATTTACACATCCAATATTGACGGAAAGTCGTCAAACACCTGTAGGGTGTTAAGGCTCATTGTACCCCTTGTTACGTGCCTTGAGGGGTGTAATTTCCATTATAGTATGCCAGGTGTTTTTTTTTTGCTATCCTGGCACCATAGGGGCTTCCTAAATGTGACATGCTCCCCAAAAATCATTTCAGAAAAACTCACTCTCCAAAATCCCGCTCCTTCCCTTCTGAGCCCTCTACTGCGCCCGCCTTACACTTGACGTACACATATGAGGTATTTTCTTACTCAAGAGAAACTGGGTTACACATTTTAGGAAGATTTCTCTCCTTTTACCCCTTGTAAAAATTCAAAAACTGGGTCTACAAGAACATGAGAGTGTAAAAAAAGAAGATTTAGAATTTTCTCCTTCACTTTGCTGCTATACCTGTGAAACACCTAAAGGGTTAACACACTTACTGAATGTCATTTTGAATACTTTGAGGGGTGCAGTTTTTTTATAATGGGGCCATTTATGGGGTATTTCTAACCAGAAGACCCTTCAAATCCACTTCAAACCTGAACTGGTCCCTGAAAAATTCCAATTTTGAAAATGTTGCAAAAAAGTTGAAAATTGCTGCTGAACTTTGAAGCCCTCTGATGTTTTCCAAAAGTAAAAACATGTCAACTTTATGATGGAAACATAAAGTAAACATATTGTATATGTGAATCAATATATAATTTATTTGAAATATTCATTTTTCTTATAAGCAGAGAGCTTCAAAGTAAAAAAAAAATGCAACATTTTAAATGTTTTCATCAAATTTTGGAATTTTTCACCTAGAAATGATGCCAGTATCGACAAAATTTTACCACTAACATAAAGTAGAATATGTCACGAAAAAACATTCTCGGAATCAGAATGAAAGGTAAAATCATCCCAGTGTTATTAATGTTTAAAGTGACAGTGGTCAGATGTGCAAAAAATGACCGGTTCCTACAGTGAAAATTGCCTGAGTCCTTAAGGGGTTAAAGGTAATCCATATATTCTGTGCTCACATAAGTCTAGAGAAGGAAAAAAGGAAAATGTCCTTGTGTGGGATCTCAAGAAACATACTTACTCCCCTAGTAGTGTAGAACCAGGTATGATCCTGGAACATGTCTGGTATACATAAAAAAAGAAAATGAATATAAAAAAAAAGTAATGAATAAAACAAAAAATACTACCAGTCCAAACTGCACCCATATCATATCCAGTTATTTGGAAATATACATATCATATATCAAAGAGACAGAAACAAAGTTGAGAACCATTTAATACTTTATTTTAAAATGAATAAATAAAATAAAATATAAAAAAGAAATAAAAATAAGAAAACAATATTTATTTTTGTACTTTTTGCACAATACACTTAAAAAAACTAAAGAAAGAGAAATATAATACTATAAAATTAAAGAAAAAAAATTATATATATATATATATATATATATATATATATATATATATATATACATATATATAATGCAAAATCATCTGTAGTTGCAGTATCATGTAATACCTTTTTTATTGGACTAACAAGATTTTGTAGAGACAGGCTTTCGGGATTCCTCCCTTTATCAAGTCATAAGCATGCTTATGACTTGATAAAGGGAGGAATCCCGAAAGCTTGTCTCTACAAAATCTTGTTAGTCCAATAAAAAGGTATTACAAGATACTGCAACTACAGATGTAAATAACATAAAACTCGTAAAAAGTTTTTCATCATCAAAAATCAAGAATCTCATTTTAGTGCACTTGGTTATATGCAACATTCTTGCTTCCGCTTCTGTGGGATACACTATAAAATGTTTGTCCATTTTTATTTCTTTCTTTTGTACAGGAGGTATGCTGTGAGTGCCACAAAAGGAATTATGGCAATGCCAGTAATTGTAGGCTTGCGTTTTAACTTACCTGAAATATTAGAAGAAACAAATATTTATGAAAGAGTGACCAGTGTCCATGAAATATTAGAAGAAACAGATATTTAGTAAAGAGTGGGCAGTGTGTATTACATGTTATGATCATTTCCAAAGTTTCAAAATTAGCGTGGAACCTCTTGATTGCTTTATGGTTGGCCACACACAGTAACGTATATACTCGAGTATAGGCCGACCCGAATGTAATCCGAGGCCCCTAATTTCACCCCATAACCCTGGGAAAACTTATTTACTCGAGTATAAGCCTAGGGTGGGAAATACATCATCCCCCCATGTCATCATCCAGACCCCCCTGTCATCATCACCCCCTGTCATCATCCAGACCCCCCTGTCATCATCACCCCCTGTCATCATCCAGACCCCCCTGTCATCATCACCCCCTGTCATCATCCAGACCCCCCTGTCATTATCACCCCCTGTCAACCCCCCCTGTCATCATCCAGTCCCCCGTCATCATCACCCCCTGTCATCATCCAGACCCCCCTGTCATTATCACCCCCTGTCAATATCCCCCCTGTCATCATCCAGACCACCCCCTCAGTCATCATACAGGCCCCCCTCATTGTCTACTCACCTCCCCAGTTCTCTTGGTCATGTTGCCTAGTAGCTGCAGGAACTGCCCGCATACTGGTGGGGAGGGTGAGCCGGTCTGGGCCATCCCTCTTCTCCTCTCCGGCCTGGCCCCGGACTAATAACACTCCATTGACGCCGCCGCGCAGGGACGTCCGTGCGCAGCAAATGCCCGTGAGGTCAGGGACGACACTGCGCGACGGCATCAATGCAACATCACTAGTCCGGGGCCAGCCCCGAGTGGAGAAGAGGGCCTCCTGGTGAAGATGAACATCCCGGACTGACTCACCCTCCCCATCAGAATGCGGTCAGGCTAAGATAGACGGCCCGGCCCACCCCTCCACCGGTATTTTCATTTTTTTTGTTCACGCGAGTATAAGCCGAGGGGGGCATTTTCAGCACAAAAAATCATGCTGAAAAACTTGGCTTATACTCGAATATATACGGTAACTGGTGCCAAAAAATTATACAGATTTGTAAATAATAACTATTTAAAAATCTTAAAACTTTCAGTACTTGTCAGCTGCTGTATGCTCCAGAGGAAGTTGTGTAGTTATTTCCAGTCTGACCACAGTGCTCTCTGTTGCCACCTCAGTCTGTGTCAGGAACATCTGGAGCAGGAGCAAATCCTCATAGAGAACCTCTCCTGCTCTGGACAGTTCCTGACACAGAAAGAAGTGGCAGCAGAGAGCACTGTGGTAAGAATGAAAATAACTACACAACTTCCTCTGGAGCATACAGCAGCGGTGTTTCATGGGTCAGATGAGGGGAATATGGTGCGGACCCCTGTGTCAGATCCGTGTGATAACTGGCAGATGCCCACTGCTATATATTACCCTAATAAAAATTTAAATCACCCCAAATAAAATAAAACACTGTACAAAAAATTTAAAATAAACATATGTAGTATCGCCATATCTTAAATTGTAACTGAACTAATAAATTATGACATTCCTGTTCCTACACGGTGAACGACGATAACAAATAAATGTCAAAAGCTTTTTGGTCACCTCACATCCCAGAAAAAAAACGTAATAAAAAGTAATCAAAAAGTCACATATAGGCAAAAGTACTGTACACAGTATTCCATGTGAGGTCTGACCAATGATTTGTACAGTGGTAGAATTATTTTCTATGCCCCTTTTGATTTTATTTGCCCTGGCAGCAGCTGCCTGATACTGGTTGCTACAGGTAAATTTACTGTTAACTGAAATTCCTAAGTCCTTTTCCATGTCAGCCGTTCCCAGTGTTTTACCATTTAATTAATAATTCCAGCCTGAATTTTTCCTCTCCATGTGCATAACCTTACATTTATCTGCGTTGAAACTAATTTCCCACTTCCCAGCCCAAACCTCCAACTGTCACGATTCGGCTTCCAGGTAGTGGATCCTCTGTGCCAGAGAGGGATTGGCGTGGACCGTGCTAGTGGACCGGTTCTAAGCCACTACTGGTTTTCACCAGAGCCCGCCGCAAAGCGGGATGGTCTTGCTGCGGCGGTAGTGACCAGGTCGTATCCACTAGCAACGGCTCACCTCTCTGGCTGCTGAAGATAGGCGCGGTACAAGGGAGTAGGCAGAAGCAAGGTCAGACGTAGCAGAAGGTCGGGGGCAGGCGGCAAGGTTCGTAGTCAGGATGGGTAGCAGAAGTTCAGGTACACAGGCTTTGGACACACTAAACGCTTTCACTGGCACAAGGCAACAAGATCCGGCAAGGGAGTGCAAGGGAGGAGACTAGATAAAGGCAGGGAGCAGGTGGGAGCCAATTAAGCTAATTGGGCCAGGCACCAATCATTGGTGCACTGGCCCTTTAAGTCTCAGAGAGCTGGCGCGCGCGCGCCCTAGAGAGCGGAGCCGCGCGCGCCAGCACATGACAGCAGGGGACCGGGACGGGTAAGTGACCTGGGATGCGATTCGCGAGCGGGCGCGTCCCGCTGTGCGAATCGCATCCCCAACGGCCAGAACAGTGCAGCGCTCCCGGTCAGCGGGACTGACCGGGGCGCTGCAGGGAGAAAGACGCCGTGAGCGCTCCGGGGAGGAGCGGGGACCCGGAGCGCTAGGCGTAACAGTACCCCCCCCCTTAGGTCTCCCCTTCTCTTTGTCCGGTAACTGCCTCCCCTGGGATGAGGACACCGGGAAAGAATGGAGGGTTTCCTCAACGGCAGGCAGTACAGCAGGAGTGGGAATGGGGAGGGAGGGCAGAGGGCGAGGCCTGGCACGGGGCAGTGTGACACCAGGACGGGGGCCATGGGGAGGCACAGAGGCTTGCCTGATGGGACTGGGAGGGGGGGAGAGGCACTTCCTGTGGCAGGCAGAGTCCCAGTTCCTGATCTCCCCGGTGGTCCAATCAATGGTGGGGGAATGAAGCCGGAGCCAAGGCAGACCGAGGAGGACCTCAGAGGTACAGTTGGGGAGAATGAAGAACTCAATCCTTTCGTGGTGGGGTCCGATAGACATCAGGAGGGGTTCTGTGCGGTAACGCACGGTGCAGTCCAATCTGGCTCCGTTGACCGCGGAAATGTAGAGCGGTTTGACGAGACGGGTCACCGGGATGCTGAATCTATTAACAAAGGACTCCAACATAAAATTCCCGGAGGCACCAGAGTCCAAGCAGGCCACGGCTGAGATGGAGGAGTTGGCTGTAGGGGAAATCCGCACGGGCACCGTGAGACGTGGAGAAGAAGACTTAGAAGCAAAAGATGCCACACCCACGTGAGCTGGGTGCGTGCGTGCGTTTCCCAGGCGTGGAGGACGGATAGGGCAATCCACCAAGAAATGCTTGTTACGCCGAGCGCTCCGGGTCCCCGTTTCTCCCCGGAGCGCTCGCCTCATCTTCGTTGTTGCAGCGCCCCGGTCAGATCCACTGACCGGGTGCGCTGCGGTCCCGCCTTCAGCCGGGGTGCGATTCGCGATGCGGGTAGCGCCCGCTCGCGATGCGCACCCCGGTCCCCGTACCTGACTCGCTCTCCCTCGGTCCTGTCCCGGCGCGCGCGGCCCCGCTCCCTAGGGCGCGCGCGCGCCGGGTCTCTGCGATTTAAAGGGCCAGTGCACCAATGATGGTGCCTGGCCCAATCTTCCCAATTAGCTTAATTGGTAATCACCTGTGCACTTCCCTATATTACCTCACTTCCCTTGCACTCCCTTGCCGGATCTTGTTGCACTTGTGCCTAGTGAAAGCATTCCCTTGTCTGTTCCTAGTCCGTGTTCCTGACCTCCTGCCGTTGCCCCTGACTACGATCCTTGCCGCCTGCCCCCGACCTTCTGCTACGTCCGACCTTGCTTCTGCCTACTCCATTGTACCGCGCCTATCTTCAGCATCTTCAGCAGCCAGAGAGGTGAGCCGTTGCTAGTGGATACGACCTGGTCACTACCGCCGCAGCAAGACCATCCCGCTTTGCGGCGGGCTCTGGTGAAAACCTGTAGTGGCTTAGAACCGGTCCACTAGCGCGGTCCTCGCCATCCCTCTCTGGCACAGAGGATCCACTACCTGCCAGCCGGCACCGTGACAGTAGATCCGGCCATGGATCCCGCTGAGGTTCCCCTGCCAGTTGTCTCTGATATCGCCCGACAGATCGCCCATCTAACCCACCAGCTGTCGGAAGTGTCCACCATTTTGCACCAACATTCGCAACTTCTTCAGCAATCATCTCCTCCGCCAGCTCCTGCACCTCCTCCGCAGCGAGTGGCCACTCCTAGCCTCTGCCTGTCCTTGCCGGACAAATTTAATGGGGACTCTAAGTATTGCCGTGGCTTTCTTTCGCAATGTTCCCAGCACTTGGAGATGATGTCGGACCAGTTTCCTACTGAAAGGTCTAAGGTGGCTTTCGTGTTCTGCCTTCTGTCTGGAAAAGCCCTGTCATGGGCCGCACCGCTCTGGGACCGCAATGACCCCGTCACTGCCTCTGTACACTCCTTCTTCTCGGAAATTCGAAGTGTCTTTGAGGAACCTGCCCGAGCTTCTTCAGCCGAGATTGCCCTGCTGAACCTGGCCCAGGGTGTTTCTTCCGTTGGCGAGTACGCCATTCAGTTCCGTGCTCTTGCTTACGAGTTGTCCTGGAATAGTGAGACTCTCTGCGCGACCTTTAAAAAAGGCCTATCCAGCAACATTAAAGATGTTCTGGCCGCACGAGAGACTCCTGCTGACCTACATGAACTCATTCATCTAGCCACTCGCATTGACATGCGTTCTTCCGGATGGCGTCTGGAGCTCCGCCTGGATATGGACTTTGTTCGCACGAAGCGTTTTTTCTCTCCGGCTCCTCTCTCCTCTGGTCCTCTGCAATCTGTTCCTGTGCTTCCCGCCGCGGAGGCTATGCATGTTGACCGGTCTTGCTTGACACCTCAAGAGAGGACACGACGCCGCATGGAGAATCTTTGCCTGTACTATGCCGGTACCGAACACTTCCTGAAGGATTGTCCTATCCGTCCTCCCCGCCTGGAAAGACGCACGCTGACTCCGCACGAAGGTGACACAGTTCTTGATGTCAACTCTGCTTCTCCACGCCTTACTGTGCCTGTGCGGATATCTGCCTCTACCTTCTCCTTCTCTACTATGCTCTTCTTGGATTCCGGATCTGCAGGAAAATTTTTTTTGGCCTCTCTCATCAACAGGTTCTACGTTCCTGTGACCAGTCTCGCCAGACCCCTCTACATCTATTGTTTTTACAATAAAAGATTGGACTGTCTCGTACGTTTCCACACTGAACCCCTCCTAATTTGCATCGGACCTCTTCACGGAAAAATTGAGTTTTTTTTTCTCAGGTTCTTTGGCCCCAAGAAGAGGGGGAGACCCAAGGGGGGGGGTACTGTTACGCCGAGCGCTCCGGGTCCCCGTTTCTCCCCGGAGCGCTCGCCTCATCTTCGTTGTTGCAGCGCCCCGGTCAGATCCACTGACCGGGTGCGCTGCGGTCCCGCCTTCAGCCGGGGTGCGATTCGCGATGCGGGTAGCGCCCGCTCGCGATGCGCACCCCGGTCCCCGTACCTGACTCGCTCTCCCTCGGTCCTGTCCCGGCGCGCGCGGCCCCGCTCCCTAGGGCGCGCGCGCGCCGGGTCTCTGCGATTTAAAGGGCCAGTGCACCAATGATGGTGCCTGGCCCAATCTTCCCAATTAGCTTAATTGGTAATCACCTGTGCACTTCCCTATATTACCTCACTTCCCTTGCACTCCCTTGCCGGATCTTGTTGCACTTGTGCCTAGTGAAAGCATTCCCTTGTCTGTTCCTAGTCCGTGTTCCTGACCTCCTGCCGTTGCCCCTGACTACGATCCTTGCCGCCTGCCCCCGACCTTCTGCTACGTCCGACCTTGCTTCTGCCTACTCCATTGTACCGCGCCTATCTTCAGCATCTTCAGCAGCCAGAGAGGTGAGCCGTTGCTAGTGGATACGACCTGGTCACTACCGCCGCAGCAAGACCATCCCGCTTTGCGGCGGGCTCTGGTGAAAACCTGTAGTGGCTTAGAACCGGTCCACTAGCGCGGTCCTCGCCATCCCTCTCTGGCACAGAGGATCCACTACCTGCCAGCCGGCACCGTGACAATGCTCAGTACTGGCACAGTACAGACAGAGATTTTCTTCTCTACGGCGATTCCTCTCTTCCTGGGTCAGGCGAGACCGATCCACTTGCATGGCCTCCTCGGCGGGAGGCCCAGGCGAAGACTGCAAAGGATGCTGTGGGAGAGGTGCCCAGAGATCTAAGTCTTTTTCCTGGCGGAGCTCTTGGTGTCGCTCAGAAAAACGCATGTCAATGCGGGTAGCCAAATGGATGAGTTCTTGGAGGTTGGCAGGAATCTCTCGTGCGGCCAGCACATCCTTGATGCGACTGGATAGGCCTTTTTTAAAGGTCGCGCAGAGAGCCTCATTATTCCAGGATAGTTCAGAAGCAAAAGTACGGAATTGTATGGCGTACTCGCCAACGGAAGAATTACCCTGGACCAGGTTCAGCAAGGCAGTCTCAGCAGAAGAGGCTCGGGCAGGTTCCTCAAAGACACTTCGGACTTCAGCAAAGAAGGACTGGACTGTGGCTGTGGCAGGATCATTGCGGTCCCAGAGCGGTGTGGCCCAAGACAAGGCCTTTCCTGAAAGAAGGCTTACTACGAACGCCACCTTAGACCGTTCTGTAGGAAACAAGTCTGACAACATCTCCATATGCAGGGAACACTGAGACAAAAATCCACGGCAGAGTCTGGAGTCCCCATCAAATTTGTCCGGCAGGGACAAGCGGAGGTTAGGAGCGGCCACTCGCTGCGGAGGAGGTGCAGGAGCTGGCGGAGGAGATGGTTGCTGCTGTAGCAGAGGCAGAATTTGCTGTAACATGGCGGTCAACTGCGACAGCTGCTGTCCTTGTTGGGCAATCTGCTGCGATTGCTGAGCGACCACCGTGGGAAGATCAGCGAGACTTGGCAGCGGCACCTCAGCGGGATCCATGGCCGGATCTACTGTCACGATTCGGCTTCCAGGTAGTGGATCCTCTGTGCCAGAGAGGGATTGGCGTGGACCGTGCTAGTGGACCGGTTCTAAGCCACTACTGGTTTTCACCAGAGCCCGCCGCAAAGCGGGATGGTCTTGCTGCGGCGGTAGTGACCAGGTCGTATCCACTAGCAACGGCTCACCTCTCTGGCTGCTGAAGATAGGCGCGGTACAAGGGAGTAGGCAGAAGCAAGGTCAGACGTAGCAGAAGGTCGGGGGCAGGCGGCAAGGTTCGTAGTCAGGATGGGTAGCAGAAGTTCAGGTACACAGGCTTTGGACACACTAAACGCTTTCACTGGCACAAGGCAACAAGATCCGGCAAGGGAGTGCAAGGGAGGAGACTAGATAAAGGCAGGGAGCAGGTGGGAGCCAATTAAGCTAATTGGGCCAGGCACCAATCATTGGTGCACTGGCCCTTTAAGTCTCAGAGAGCTGGCGCGCGCGCGCCCTAGAGAGCGGAGCCGCGCGCGCCAGCACATGACAGCAGGGGACCGGGACGGGTAAGTGACCTGGGATGCGATTCGCGAGCGGGCGCGTCCCGCTGTGCGAATCGCATCCCCAACGGCCAGAACAGTGCAGCGCTCCCGGTCAGCGGGACTGACCGGGGCGCTGCAGGGAGAAAGACGCCGTGAGCGCTCCGGGGAGGAGCGGGGACCCGGAGCGCTAGGCGTAACACCAACCTGTCCAGATCCGTTTGTAACAGTGCACTGTTCTCTGTTGTTTTATCTACTAGACACAGTATACTGTCCTCTATTGTGTTAACCACATTGCAGTGCAAAGATTGATACTGTACTATACATTCCCTCTACAAGGTAATTAATAAACATATTTAAAAAAATGACCCAATTATTAATAACAACCCTGTTTCCTATCACTGATCCAGTTGTTTACCTACTTACACACATTCTCCCAACCCAAGCATTCTCATTTTATGTACCAGCCTTTCATGTGGCACCGTATAAAATGCTTTGGAAAAATCAAGATACAGTGATCCCCCCCCCCCCCCCCCCCCGACCTACGATGGCCCCGACCATCGCTTAAATGGCTATCCGGCAGTGCTGACTTCTTCAGCTGCCACCGGATAGCCGTTTAATGTGCCCCGTGTGCTCCGGTGAGTGTCACTCAACTGTCCCCGACGTTCCGGACTGTTCTCTTCATGCTCCGCTGCATGGCTGTCACTCTCCTTCATCGTCATCATGTCGCCGCGCACGCTGTCCCGGGATCCAATAGGAGCGGCGTGTGCAGCGATGTGATGACGGCGATGGAGAACGGCAATCCAGGGCAGCGGTGACCCTGGGCAGCGATGATCCCTCAACATACAATAAATTCAAGTAACAATGGTTAATTTGGAACGAATTACCATCGTATGTTGAGGGATCACTGTATAAGACATCCAGCCATTCCCACTGGTGCAGTCTTAAGCTCACCTCCTCAGATGATCAGGTTAGTTTGACAGGACTGATCCCTTATAAACCAATGCTGATATAGAGTCATACATTTATTTTCATTGAGATACCCTATAAACTGTTTATGTACAATGGAGGTTAAACTAACAGGCCTCCAATTCCCGAGGTCACCTTTTGGCCCTTTTTGAATATTGGCACCATGCGCCAGTCCTTGCGAACATATCCTGTCACTGTTATGTGCTTGAATATTAGAATTAGGGGTCTGTCTATTACATTACTTAAACCCCTTAGAATTCAGGGGTTAATGCCATGTGGACCTGGTGATTTGTCGATTTTGATTTTTTTTTTTTAGGCGGTATGGGTCAATATGATTAAAATATGGATCATATTTATATAATTCTTCTATTTATATAATTCTTCTATTATTGTCCTACTTTAAAAATAGTCTAACTTTAAAAAAAAATCAATATGCTTAAAATGTCCCTATTTTGACCCCTATAACACTTTTATTTTTCTGTATCCATAGCTGTATGTGGGCTTATTTTTTGTGCCATGTTCTTAAATTTTTATCGGTACCATTTTGTTTTTGATCACTTTTTACAAATTTCTTCTGTGGGGGTCCGATGAGTACCACTGAGCTATTGGTAATGCTTTTAGATGCCGTTATCACCAATCCTGCTCTCTCTTTATTGGCATTTAATGATCCCGTGTGTGTACGTGTAGGCCCAGACAGCAAGGACATACCTTTTTGCCTGATGTCATCTAGTTGGGTAATTCAACAATGGAGTTTTTCCATTATTTACTAAAGAAAACACTTGATGCAGTTACAAACCACAATACAACCGCAACACAACCTGATCGTGTGAATCCACCATTAGGGTGCATTCACACTGCGGAATCTCCGCTCGCTGGATTCAGCGAGCGGAGGTTCTATCTGCCGGCCGCTGAAAATACTTTGGCACTAGGGCCAAGGGGCACTGAGTCGTCACCATTGATGGCTATGCAGTACTCGCGGAATCTGCGCAAACAATGAACATGTTCTTTCTTTGCGCGGAACCATTTCAGCGGTGGAATTGTCCGCCGCTGATATTCCGCAGTGACCTATTCACACTAATGTTAAGTTCACACTGCGGAATTCCACGGGCGGAATTCCGCGTGAATTCCGTAGTGTGAACATACCCTTATAGTCATTACATGGACCAAGAAAAAGGCACAAATTGCCTTAATAGATAGAACTAGTTACGGAACACCAGCTTGAACTTAGACAGCCACATGGACCTGTACGGAAGCATTACTCCTTATAAGTAAATGGCTTAATGTGTTATTTTATATTTTGATGATTCATGCTGCATATGTATGGCGGCCGGTCACAGAGCGACAAAAGAGCGAGCTCCCTGCTGCGGCTGGGGGGCTCTGTGTGTCTGCTTGTAATGGCAGATTTCCCGCCGGCAGTCACGAGTGGATACACAGAGCTACCCAGCCGCAGCAGGAAACTCGTTCTGTTGTCGCTCTGTGACTACCGCCGGCGTATACGCAGCGTAAAATATGCTTTGGATGCACTGTGTGTGACCCTACATTTACAGAATTTTCATTAAAATTTGAGAATTAATCAATATCCCCCCCTAGTAGCAACAGAGTTTATCCTGTAACACAATGGGCCTCAGGAAAACTGCCTGAACGAAAACCTGTTTTTTGTTGGTAGTAGCAACCAATGACACACAGCTTTGATTTTATCGGAGCAGTTCTAGTTGTTTTGGGCAAAAAAGACAGTTTTTCTTTAAGACAGTTTTCATAAATAAGATGAATTGCTTAAGGGGGAAAAGGGCATTCTGGTTGTAAAACTTGATCTATTAAGTAGAAAATGGTATTGACAGCAAAGTACTGTTAATAGTGTCATATTTATAGTGCATATATTGCTTCTAACAACATCCATTGGTTAATGTATGTAAGAGGAGGATAACATAATATTATGCAAGGAAAAATATTATCTCCAGGTGTCCACCTATATTAGACAATAGGGTCTGTCATGGAGAATGGGAGATCTAGAAGTTAAAAAAAAAATTATAAAAATTGATTTCTCAGTCCTCTGCACACCAACCACTAATTTTGGGTGTATGATGGTTTATTGGCTTACTCCAGGAAAATATAGATCTAGAAGTTCTGTCTAGACCATATGAATATATGATGCCCTCATATTTCTGAAACGCTAAGATTTGGAATTTCATTTTAAATTAACAGACATTATCATATTTAAACTATATAAAATTAAATGGGTACTGTCATTAAAACTATTTTTTTGCTATTGCACTCCTTATGGCAAATAAAAAATCTATCTAATGTACTTTGTTTAAAAAATGAAGTTTTCTATGTATTTAAAAAAGCTGCCACTAGGTGTCTTCCTACTTGTCCAGAGCACATTTCCCTCTATCTCTTGCACAGACTTTGGCCTGCGTCTGGCCTGGCAGAAGTCCAAAATCAGGAAATGTAGTCTGGAGGGCTGACCGGGGTGTGTGCAGCCTTAACCATTCATAGCTCATCTCACACTGAACTGCTCTGGGCTGTGTTTAGCAGAGTGAGGGAGGAAGTTCTCCCCTGTATGGCTTCAGATAATGTCAGCGCCTGCTGGGGAATGCCCCTTCCCAGTCTGTGAATCTGACTGAGAAGAAAATACAAAGCAATATCAAGGTAGAAAACTAAAAAAATAATAAAAAATAAAGGCAGGGGGTGGTTTATCATGATGGGGGCAGTGAACTGGGAGGATTATAACATTTAACAAGATCAGGACAGGTACTCTTTAAATTGTAGTACAGTTGTTCTACTCACCTTCTTTCTTCTGCTGGACATTTAATCGTGTACCACTCCCTCTTGCTTTATTCAGCCTTGGCAATTCGATGATAACCTCACAGACATACAGCCCCCCATCATCCTCTGTGACCCCTTCTATGGTCAGCTGTGCTGTATTATTGGCCACATTACAAGTTATTTTATTATTTCTTACTTCTGAATAGTTACTTTGCTCAGTCCTCACAAAACATAACGCGGCCCCATTCTCTTCCTCAGCGCTTGAAATATACTTTCTCCATTGAACTCTGACCTGTTCTCCATCTTCACTATTCCAGTGGCAGATTATTCTGGAGATGTTCCCTTTAATTGTATTTAAGTTTGGATCTTGTGTAATGTTCATCTTTCCTAAGGCCATATCTGTATAACAAGCAAATAATAAAGAATTATTGATATCACAGTGATATTCGGGGTTGTTAATCATTCAAAAAATTCAGATATACTTTCATGGTGCCCAGGAGGATGCACTAGTAAATTATGTTACAGAGGGGTCATGTGGTGACTTTCAGGATGCAATAGCCAAATTGCACAGGTGTGGTACTAAGGAAAGCTTAGCTGGGAATTTTAGTTCTTTAAAGGGGTACTCCGCCCCTAGACATCTTATCCCCTATCGAAAGGATAGGGGATAAGATGTCAGATCGCGGGGGTCCTGCCGCTGGGGACCCCCGGGATCTCGGCTGCAGCACCCACCTGTTGCGGCTTCCAGCAGCGCTGGAGGCTCTCATCCTAATGGCTCCCGACCACGGTGAGGTGAGGTCGTGAGGTCACGTCTCTGCCCCCTGTGTGACATCACGCCCCCTCCCATAGACTTGCATTGAGGGGCGGGGTGTGATGTTACTCGGGGGCATACTAACATACAGTTCAGAAACCGGAATCAAGATTAACAGCAAATATGATAATATGAACAAGACTAGATATGTGGATAAGTTTACAGCAGACAAAATCAGGAGATGCAGGTGATGAACAGGTTAACTGAATTTCAGAACACTAAATGAATCAGGAAATCAAAATCACTTCTCACACTGGACTCAGAACAAGGAACACACTAGACACCCCATTCCAAGCATGGAGGGACATCAATACCAAAGCCAAATTGGCTCCTAGCCAGCGGGCACTCTCCATCGAGTGATCAGGATACTGGCCTAGGAGGAAACAGAAATACTAAATACAAGCAAACACAGGTACAGGTACAAGACTCACTCCCTCCTAGATAGACAGATAAGCCCAAGGCTCAGAACAGGATTCTATCCTTGGAATTGCAGGATCAAACAAGGTCAAAACAGGACTAACAAAATGCACAGTATAAATCATAAGACTAAGGCAACACAAAGCAACACAAATACCAAAACCCAACAAATGTACTAAAAGAAAGCAGGCTAAAATCTATAGACCAAACAGGACCGTTAACCATGGTTAAAACTCAGGATATGTGCACAGACAAACATAGTAAACATCAAGCTAACATTGCCAGAATATAGGTCTAATCACCAGCCCAGAACAGCACCTGAAGAGGCCTTGTATATCTCCCAGTGCTGAAGCCAAGAAGGTTAACTCTTCCCATCCCAGAAAGAATTAAAACAGAAACTGTTCAGACACAAATCTAGTGTCTGAACAGGACCCATAGCAGAAAATACAAAATACAGATAAACATGCATTACACAGAGGACTTAATGTGGATTTGAGCTTCTTAGCTCATTATCAAAACTTTGTATAACCTGTGCTGGATTGTCTTCTCTCCTGTATCTCCCCATGTCCTTCTCCATCATCATTCTCATCCCTGCCCCCCCCTCCCCCATCCCTGTTTTCATCTTTATATATGTAGTCGATCGTTCTATAGCTGGACAATTTATAGCCCAACTTAGTGTGAATCATGTGTTGTTTTAACCCCTGCATGTTTGTGAGATGTAACGTGTCTTTTCTGCTTCTGTGCTCAGAAATGCTTTTGACTTGTTAAAGGGAGGACTCCCGAAAGCTTGTCTTCTCAAAATACTGTTAGACCAATAAAAGAAGTTTTACAAGATTCTGCAAAATTCTATGATTTTGCATATCTTTCTCTCTTTCTTTCTCTCTCTATTGTATATATGGACTAACACTTACTAATATCAGGAAAAAAAACTAAAACATAATTGGTAGACATTATCTATCTATCTATCTATCTATCTATCTATCTGTCTTTAGATCTATCTTTTTCCATATTGTAGAAGAAATAAAGTAAAACCTTACCAAACATTTGCAGAAATCCAAGAAAAATCATTGAGGACATTGTTGACATTATGATAAGATGATCACACTCAGACTTCCTCGCTGTGAATGAAGGAAACACAAGGGAGAATAACGTTACGCTTGCTTTAGGACTAACGTTTCCTCTTTCTGTTCACCATCACTATCATTATTTATAACTTCCCGTACCCTAATACTGAATCATCTCTTCTATAATTATCAGTAGTATTTACAGCTTGTGCTACTCTAGAAACTCGGGCTAAATATTCCACATGCATCTGAATTTTTCAAGCTGATCTGTCACAAATACACAACAAAAACTGTGAGTTACATGTGGTTCATGTTGCAGATTCACATATTGTAGCCCCCACCCCTATACACAGAAAGCAGTCAGATTAATCACAAATTCACAACATAATGAGCAGCTGTGGCTGCAGGCTGCAGGAAAATTTGCAGCAGTTCTCAACCATGTGGATTCAACTAAAGTATTTATCTTTTTTTCTTGCCACATTAGAAACAAGTCCATACCTAATAGCAAATACATCCCTGATAATAATACTGGATATAAGAATATAGCTTTATATATATATATATATATATATATATATATATATATATATATGTAATGTTGATGTGTACACCGTACCACCCCTATAAACACTTTTTTTTACTATGTAAATGTGTATGTCATTGTATGTTATTGTACATAATTCCGTGTATTAGGCTGGGTTCCCATTAAGTTTTCCCCCATACGGGAGTGCATACGGCAGGGGAGAGCTAAAAACTTGAGCTCCCGTATGCTTTTCTATGCGCTCCCGTATGTAATTCACTTCAATGAGCCGACCGCAGTGAAATGTTCGTGGCCGACCACGGTTTTAGGTCCGGTTGTAAAAGCGCATACGGGGCAAAAATGAGCCGACCGGAGCAAACGTTTCACTGCAGTCGGCTCATTGAAGTGAATTACAAACGGGAGCGCATAGAAAGCCATACAGGAGCGCAAGTTTTTAGCTCTCCCCTGCCGTATGCGCTCCCGTATGGGGGAAAACGTAATGGGAACCCAGCCTTACTGTGTAGAAGGTAATCTCCACAATCTACATTTATTGCCGGAACTTCACCACTGGGCCCATTGATCGCCAGAACCTAACTTGCTTTCAAATGGTCAGGTAGTCAGTATACTCTTATGTCTGAGAAAGTTTCTTTCTTCATTCTGAAGATTTTTATCAAACCAGAACATTTTAAAGATTTATGTTGGTTGTTAAAAAAAGTAAAACATGAAGCTATTGAGATGTTCAGAAAAACTACTAACCACCAGCATTAACTAGCAGCCACTACATTGATAGCTAATTCCTTGGACACATACTTACTATTCTCTCCTTATTTTTCAGGCCAATCTAACTTGACCATAGGATATCATGGATAGTGATGTCGCGAACATAAAAATTTTGGTTCGCAAACGGCGAACGCGAACTTCCGCAAATGTTCGCGAACCGTGCCAACCGCCATTGACCTCAATGGGCAGGCGAATTTTAAAACCCACAGGGACTCTTTCTGGCCACAATAGTGATTTAAAAGTTGTTTCAAGGGGACTAACACCTGGACTGTGGCGTGTCGGAGGGGGATCCATGGCAAAACTCCCATGGAAAATTACATAGTTGATGCAGAGTCTGGTTTTAATCCATAAAGGGCATAAATCACCTATTATTCCTAAATTCTTTGGAATAACGTGCTTTAGCCCCCTTTAGGCAGCACATAGAGCCCCCCTTTAGGCATCACATAGTTAGATCCCCCCTTTATGCAGCACATAGATTCCCCCATATTAGGCAGCACATAGTTAGATCCCCCTTTAGGCAGCACATAGATTCCCCCATATTAGGCAGCACATAGTTAGAGCCTTCCTTTAGGCAGCACATAGTTAGAGCCCCCTTTAGGCAGCACTGGTTTTATTTCACAGCCCAAAAAGTTTTTTTTTTTTTATTAGAACAATTGTCACACCAAATGTGATTTGCACTAGTGTGACAATGAGCAAAAAAGGTTGCCAGCGAAGTTCCCCTTTTAAGCAGAGGTCCCCAACCAGGGTGCCTCCAGCAGTTGCAAGACACACCAACTGAACTTATAGCCCTTTTAATACTGTAGTTAATGCTTGAAGGAACTTAAGTTTTACACTGGAGTACCCCTTTTAACCAGCGGTCCCCTCCCAACAGGGTGCCTCCAGCTGTTGCAAGACACACGGACTGAACTTATAGCTCTTTTAATACTGTAGCTAGTTGCTTGAAGGAATTTAAGTTTTACACTGGAGTACCCCTTTTAACCAGCGGTTCCCTCCCAACCAGGGTGCCTCCAGCTGTTGCAAGACACACGGACTGATATTTGAGCCCTAAAAAGGGCTTTTTTGGGTGCTGTCCTTAAAGCAGATGTTAGACTAGTGCTTTAGGAGTAAAGTGGACCCTGAATTCACCACCTAGCAGCAACCTAGCTATCGCTTTCCCTATTACAGCAGGAGCAGCTTCTTTGTCCCTCCACTTTCTAAGCCTGCAGCATGCTGAATGAAGGTAAAATGGCATCCTTGCAGGAGGTAGGAGGGTCTGGAAGGGAGGGACTGCTGCTGATTGGCTGTAATGTGTTTCCTGACTCTGACTCTTAGGGTCAAAGTTTACCGCAATGTTAACCTGTTGGGGACGAAGGGCGTATGCATAGGCCCTTGCGTCCTGTTACTTAACCCCTTAAGGACCAGGCCATTTTATACCTTAAGGACCGGAGCGTTTTTTGCAATTCTGACCACTGTCACTTTAAACATTAATAACTCTGGAATACTTTTAGTTATCATTCTGATTCCGAGATTGTTTTTTCGTGACATATTCTACTTTAACTTAGTGGTAAAATTTTATGGTAACTTGCATCCTTTCTTGGTGAAAAATCCCAAAATTTGATGAAAAAAATGAAAATTTTGCATTTTTCTAACTTTGAAGCTCTCTGCTTGTAAGGAAAATGGATATTCAAAATATATTTTTTTGGGGTTCACATATACAATATGTCTACTTTATGTTTGCATCATAAAATTTATGAGTTTTTACTTTTGGAAGACACCATAGGGCTTCAAAGTTCAGTAGCAATTTTGAAATTTTTCACAAAATTTTCAAACTCACTATTTTTCAGGGACCAGTTCAGTTTTGAAGTGGATTTGAAGGGTCTTCATATTAGAAATACCCCATAAAAGACCCCATTATAAAAACTACACCCCCTAAAGTATTCAAAAAAACATTCAGTAAGTGTATTAACCCTTTAGGTGTTTCACAGGAATAGCAGCAAAGTGAAGGAGAAAATTCAAAATCTTCATTTTTTACACTCGCATGTTCTTGTAGACCCAATTTTTGAATTTTTGCAAGGGGTAAAAAGGAAAAAATTTTTACTTGTATTTGAAACCCAATTTCTCTCGAGTAAGCACATACCTCATATGTCTATGTTAATTGTTCGGCGGGCGCAGTAGAGGGCTCAGAAGGGAAGGAGCGACAAATGGTTTTTGGGGGCATGCCGCATTTAGGAAGCCCCTATGGTGCCAGGACAGCAAAAAAAAAAACACATGGCATACCATTTTGGAAACTAGACCCCTCAGGGAACGTAACAAGGGGTAAAGTGAACCTTAATACCCTACAGGTGATTCACGACTTTTGCATATGTAAAAAAAATATATATTTTTTTTACCTAAAATGCTTGGTTTCCCAAAAATTTTACATTTTTAAAAAGGGTAATAGCAGAAAATACCCCCCAAAATTTGAAGCCCAATTTCTCCCGATACAGAAAACACCTCGCATGGGGGTGAAAAGTGCTCTGCTGGTGCACTACAGGTCTCAGAAGAGAAGGAGTCACATTTGGCTTTTTGAAAGCAAATTTTGCTCTGGGGGCATGCCGCATTTAGGAAGCCCCTATGGTGCCAGAACAGCAAAAAAAAAAAACACATGGCATACCATTTTGGAAACTAGACCCCTCGGGGAACGTAACAAGGGGTAATGTGAACCTTAATACCCTACAGGTGTTTCACGACTTTTGCATATGTAAAAAAATATATATTTTTTTTACCTAAAATGCTTGGTTTCCCAAAATTTTTACAATTTTAAAAAGGGTAATAGCAGAAAATACCCCCCAAAATTTGAAGCCCAATTTCTCCCGATTCAGAAAACACCCCATATGGGTGTGAAAAGTGCTCTGCTGGCGCACTACAGGTCTCAGAAGAGAAGGAGTCACATTTGGCTTTTTGAAAGTGAATTTTGCTCTGGGGGCATGCCGCATTTAGGAAGCCCCTATGGTGCCAGGACAGCAAAAAAAAAACACATGGCATACCATTTTGGAAACTAGACCCCTCGGGGAACGTAACAAGGGGTAATGTGAACCTTAATATCCTACAGGTGTTTCACGACTTTTGCATATGTAAAAAAATATTTTTTTTTTACCTAAAATGCTTGGTTTCCCAAAATTTTTACAATTTTAAAAAGGGTAATAGCAGAAAATACCCCCCAAAATTTGAAGCCCAATTTCTCCCGATTCAGAAAACACCCCATATGGGTGTGAAAAGTGCTCTGCTGGCGCACTACAGGTCTCAGAAGAGAAGGAGTCACATTTGGCTTTTTGAAAGCGAATTTTGCTCTGGGGGCATGCCGCATTTAGGAAGCCCCTATGGTGCCAGGACAGCAAAAAAAAAACACATGGCATACTATTTTGGAAACTAGACCCCTCGGGGAACGTAACAAGGGGTAATTTGAACCTTAATACCCTACAGGTGTTTCACGACTTTTGCATATGTAAAAAAATATATATTTTTTTTACCTAAAATGCTTGTTTTCCCAAAAATTTTACATTTTTTAAAAGGGTAATAGCAGAAAATACCCCCCAAAATTTGAAGCCCAATTTCTCCCGAGTACGGCGATACCCCATATGTGGCCCTAAACTGTTGCCTTGAAATACGACAGGGCTCCAAAGTGAGAGCGCCATGCGCATTTGAGGCCTAAATTAGGGACTTGCATAGGGGTGGACATAGGGGTATTCTACACCAGTGATTCCCAAACAGGGTGCCTCCAGCTGTTGTAAAACTCCCAGCATGCCTGGACAGTCAACGGCTATCTGGCAATACTGGGAGTAGTTGTTTTGCAACAGCTGGAGGCTCCGTTTTGGAAACAGTGGCGTACCAGACGTTTTTCATTTTATTGGGGAGGGGGGTTGTATAGGGGTATGTGTATATGTAGTGTTTTTTACTTTTTATTTTATTTTGTGTTAGTGTAGTGTAGTGTTTTTAGGGTACAGTCGCACGGGCGGGGGGTTCACAGTAGTTTCTCGCTGGCAGTTTGAGCTACGGCAGAAAATTTGACGCAGCTCAAACTTGCAGCCGGATACTTACTGTAATCCTCCGCCCATGTGAGTGTACCCTGTACGTTCACATTGGGGGGGGGGGGAACATCCAGCTGTTGCAAAACTACAACTCCCAGCATGTACGGTCTATCAGTGCATGCTGGGAGTTGTAGTTTTGCAACCGCTGGAGGCTCCGTTCTGGAAACAGTGGCGTACCAGACGTTTTTCATTTTTATTGGGGAGGGGAGGGGGGCTGTGTAGGGGTATGTGTATACGTAGTGTTTTTTACTTTTTATTTTATTGTGTGTTAGTGTAGTGTAGTGTTTTTAGGGTACAGTCACACGGGCGGGGGGTTCACAGTAGTTTCTCGCTGCCAGTTTGAGTTGCGGAAGAAATTTTGCCGTACCTCAAACTTGCAGCCGGATACTAACTGTAATCCTCCGCCCATGTGAGTGTACCCTGTACGTTCACATTGGGGGGGACATCCAGCTGTTGCAAAACTACAACTCCCAGCATGTACGGTCTATCAGTGCATGCTGGGAGTTGTAGTTTTGCAACAGCTGGAGGCACACTGGTTGTGAAACACCGAGTTTGGTAACAAACTCAGTGTTTTGCAACCAGTGTGCCTTCAGCTGTTGCAAAAGCTACAACCCCCAGCATGTACGGACAGCGGAAGGGCATGCTGGGTGTTGTAGTTATGCAACAGCTGGAGGCATACTACTTTGGCTGGGGATGCTGGGGATTGTAGTTATGCAACAGCTGGAGACACACTGGTTTATTACTTAACTCAGTGTGCCTTCAGCTGTTGCAAAACTACAACTCTCAGCAGTCACCGACAGCCAACGGGCATGCTGGGAGTTGTAGTTATGCAACCACCAGATGCACCACTACAACTCTCAGCATGCACTTTAGCTGATTGTGCAAGCTGGGAGTTGTAGTTACACAACAGCTGAAGGTACACTTTTCCATAGAAAGAATGTGCCTCCAGCTGTTGCAAAACTACAAGTCCCAGCATGCCCATAAGGGCATGCTGGGAGTTGTGGTGGTCTGCCTCCTGCTGTTGCATAACTACAGCTCCCAGCATGCCCTTTTTGCATGCTGGGAGCTGTTGCTAAGCAACAGCAGGAGGCTGTCACTCACCTCCAACGATCCTCGCCGCACAGGTCAGTCCCTCGTCGTCTCCGCCGCCGCTGCTCCTGGGGCCCCGATCCCAACAGGGGCGCCGGGGATCGGGGTCCCCAGCACCCGGGGTGCACGTCCCGCACCCGCTCACGTCCTCCGGAAGAGGGGCGGAGCGGGTTGCGGGAGTGACACCCGCAGCAGGCGCCCTGATTGGTCGGCCGGTAATCCGGCCGACGAATCAGGGCGATCGTGAGGTGGCACCAGTGCCACCTCACCCCTGCTGGCTCTGGCTGATCGGGGCCGTCTCTGACGGCCCCGATCAGCCAATAATTCCGGGTCACCGGGTCACTGGAGACCCGATTGACCCGGAATCCGCCGCAGATCGCTGGACTGAATTGTCCAGCGATCTGCGGCCATCGCCGACATGGGGGGTCATAATGACCCCCCTGGGCGATATGCTCCGATGCCTGCTGAACGATTTCAGCAGGCATCGGGGACCGGCTCCGCTCCAGATGGTTGCGGGGGGGCGGTAAAACACATGACGTTCTCATACGTCATGTGTCCTTAAGGACTCGGAAATGGAGACGTATGAGAACGTCATGTGTCCTTAAGGGGTTAAGGATGAAGGGCGTATCCATACGCCTGTGGGAATTTCGGTCCCTGACGCGCGCTGGGCGGGGACCGGACCAGGGAGACTGCTGATATCTATCAGCAGACACCCCATGCAAACGCCCCCATGTCGGCGATCGGCGCAAATCGCAAGTGAATTCACGCTTTAGATTTGCGCCGATTCCAGGTCATTACGGGTCTATGGTGACCCGGTGACCCGGAATATAAGGGGGATCGCGGTTGTCTAAGACACCCACGATCCCCCTGAAGCGATAGGAGTGAGGTGGCAGGGGTGCCACCCCTCCTATCCCTGCTATTGGTGGTCTAAACGCGACCACCAATAGCAGATCGGGGGCGGGGGGGGGGGGGGGGGCTTTACTTTCGTTTTCCCCATCCTGCCCACCCACAATAGGCGGGCCAGAACGGGAAAACGAAGAGGACCGGGCGCCGACGTCCACTTACCCCTCCGGAGGCTGCGGGCGACGGGGATCTGCGGGCGGCGTGCGGCAGAAGAGGACGGCTTCCTGGATGCAACGGAAGCCGGTGAGTAGTTGCATAGCAACATCTAGAGGGCTACAGTCTGAGACCACTATAGTGGTCTAGAGACTGTAGCCCTCCAGATGTTGCAAAACTACAACTCCCAGCATGCCCAGACAGCTGTTTGCTGTGTGGGCATGCTGAGATTTGTAGGTTTGCAACAGCTGGAGGTCTACAGTTTAGAGACCACTGCACAGTGATCTCTATACTGCCCTCTAGATCTTGCAAAACTACAACTCCTAGCATGCCCACACAGCTGTTTGCTGTCTGGGCATGCTGGAAGTTGTAGTTTTGCAACATCTGGAGGTCCACAGTTTGGAGATCACTGTTCAGTGGTCTCTAAATTGTACCATTCCAGATGTTGCAAAACTGCAAATCGCAGCATGCCCAAACAGTAAACAGCTGTCTCGGCATGCTGGGAGTTATAGTTGCGTACCTCCAGCTGTTGCATAACTACATCTCCCAGCATGCCCTTCTGTGATCAGTACATGCTGGGAATTGTAGTTTTGCAAAAGCTGGAGGCACACTGGTTGGAAAATACTGAGTTAGGTAACAGAACCTAACTGAAGGTCTTCCAACCAGTGTGCCTCCAGCTGTTGCAAAACTACAACTCCCAGCATGCTCTGACAGACCGTGCATGCTGAGAGTTGTAGTTTTGCAACAGCTGGAGGCACACTGGTTGGAAAATACTGAGTTAGGTAACAGAACCTAACTGAAGGTTTTCCAACCAGTGTGCCTCCAGCTGTTGCAAAACTACAACTCCCAGCATGCGCGGTCTGTCAGTACATGCTGGGAGTTGTAGTTTTGAAACAGCTGGAGGTTTGCCTCCCATGTGAATGTACAGGGTACATTCACATAGGCGGGTTTACAGTAAGTTTCCTGCTTCAAGTATGAGCTGCAGCAAATTTTTCACCGCAGCGCAAATTTCTAGCGGGAAACTCACCGTAACCCACCAGTGTGAATGTACCCTAAAAACACTACACTACACTAACACAAAATAAAGAGTGAAACACTACATATACACCCCCTTACACTACATATACCCCCCCCAATAAAAATGAAAAACGTATTGTACGGCAGTGTTTCCAAAACGGAGCCTCCAGCTGTTACTGACTGACTGTCCAGGCATGCTGGGAGTTTAGCAACAGCTGGAGGCACCCTGTTTGGGAATCACTGGCGTAGAATACCCCTATGTCCACCCCTATGCAATCCCTAATTTAGTCCTCAAATGTGCATGGCGCTCTCTCACTTCGGAGCCCTGTCGTATTTCAAGGAAACCGTTTAGGGCCACATATGGGGTATCTCCGTACTCGGGAAAAATTGCACTACAAATTTTGGGGGGCTTTTTCTCCTTTTACCCCTTATGAAAAGGAAAAGTTGGGGTCTACACCAGCCTGTTAGTGTAAAAAATTTTTTTTTTACACTAACATGATGGTGTTGCCCTTTACTTTTTATTTTCACAAGAGGTAAAAGGAAAAAAAGACCCCCAAAATTTCTAACGCAATTTCTCCTGAGTACGGAGATACCCCATATATGGGCGTAAAATGCTCTGTGAGCGTACAACAAGGCTTAGGAGTGAGAGCGCACTATGTACATTTGAGGCCTAAATTGGTGATTTGCACAGGGGTGGCCGATTTTACAGCGGTTCTGACATAAACCCAAAAAAATAAATACCCACATGTGACCCCATTTTGGAAACTACACCCCTTGTTACGTTCCTTGAGGGGTGTAGTTTCCATAATAGTGTGCGCTGTGGGGGGGGGGGGGGGGGGAATTGCTGTCTTGGCACCATAGGGGCTTCCTAAATGGGACATGCCCCCAAAAACCATTTCAGAAAAACTCACTCTACAAAATCCCATTGTTGCTCCTTCCCTTCTGAGCCCTCTACTGCACCCGCCGAACACTTCACATACACATATGAGGTATTTTCTTACTCGAGAGAAATTGGGTTACAAATTTTGAGAGGATTTTTTTCCTTTTACCCCTTGTAAAAATTCAAAATCTGGGTCTACAAGAACATGAGAGTGTAAAAAAAGAAGATTTTGAATTTTCTCCTTCACTTTGCTGCTATACCTGTGAAACACCTAAAGGGTTAACACACTTACTGAATGTCATTTTGAATACTTTGAGGGCTGCAGTTTTTATAATGGGGTCATTTATTAGGTATTTCTAACCAGAAGACCCTTCAAATCCACTTCAAACCTGAACTGGTCCCTGAAAAATTCCAATTTTGAAAATGTTGCGAAAAAGTGGAAAATTGCTGCTGAACTTTGAAGCCCTCTGATGTCTTCCAAAAGTAAAAACATGTCAACTTTATGATGGAAACATAAAGTAGACATATTGTATATGTGAATCAAAATATTATTTATTTGGAATGTCTATTTTCCTTACAAGCAGAGAGGAAAATTTTTCATCAAATTGAAAAAAAAAAAAAGAAAAAGAAATGATGCAAGCATAGACGAAAATTTACCACTAACAAAGTAGAATATGTCACGAAAAAATAATCTCGGAATCAAATTTATAAGTAAAAGCATCCCAGAGTTATTAATGCTTAAAGTGACAGTGGTCAGATTTGCAAAAAATGCTGCCGTCCTTAGGGTCATAATGGGCTCCGTCCCCAAGCGGTTAAAGTATAGGGGGCGAATCGAACTTCACATATGTTCGCCCGGCGATGCGAACGCGAACATGCTAAGTTCGCCGGGAACTGTTCGCCGGCGAACAATTCGCAACATCTCTAATCATGGAACCTATCTACCCAACCTACCTCACTGAGTAGAAGGTAACTATACAGTGTCCCAATACCATCTTTCAGCCGTTAAAGTAAAGTTACTTTAACTTGTTAATTTCTGTATAACGTCTACTCGTGCATACACTGAGCTTTTGTGCATCTGTAAGGATTAACATTTTACTATTTGCAGTCACCAATGGGGATCTATGTATGTGTAAGGATAAATGGAACCTTGGTCACATAAATCACCTCAGATAGTAGAAAGCATGAGAGAGAAGTCTCCCAACCAAACCTCTGCCTACTGCCTAAAGGGCTAGAACAATAAAAGGAAGATTTAGGCAGTCTTTTCCAGAGACGTGTGAGGAAGTCTCCCAGCTTTGCTAAATTGGTGTACTCAACAAGAGCAATGCTGGGAGACCTTCTCACAATTCTCTGAAAAAAGATTGTCTAAATATGTTTTTTTTATTCCAGCCCTTTGGGCAGAGGTTTGGTGTCTGTTCTGATGAGGCCCAGTGAGGAAAAGTTTAGGCCTAGTCAGTATCCTGCTTGTGCAAAAGCCTACAAGCAAATCTAGTTCCAGTTGCTAGAAATTGAGTCAGATGTTGGTAGGAATGTGGTGATACCGGCACCATACAGCATTCAGAGTTTTGTTTTGTGCGCAAAGCTGTCCATGCTGAGAGGACAATTATCTTTTCTGCTTTTGCATGGCTTTCTATTCTCTGCAACTAAATGACTGGCCTACTTACTGTAAACCACTGGAATCCAATCCTACCTACCTTCTGTACTGATGTACAGGCTCCACAAGGTGCTGTAAGTATGGAACTATTCTTTAGACACATTGCTTATGGAGGGGAATACCACTGTACAAATATAGTCCAATTGAGCATACAACATTTCTGTATTTCTTTGTATCAAGTTCGGAGCACAGTAAAGGCCTTACAGACCTTTGTTGCAGCCTTTTCGTGTCTTCAAACTAAATGGAAGTGTAAAATGGTTGCGTGCATGAGCCCTAATAGCCACTAGGGTGTAATACCTACTCCTTTCTATCCCCACTTATCTACTGGAAAAATAATCTAACCCTCTTTTCCAGAAGATGTAAGGTAATATTTACTATTAGTCAGTATTCCTGACTTCTGGGGACTATTTAGTGAGTATACTTGCAATAGGAGAAGTATTGGGAATATTTAACAACAATAATTTTATTGCCACACTTAGCCAGGGTTGCAGGTAAAGAAAGTTTATTTTTCCCAGTCCCTTATCCTAGGTAAGCTAACAGAGCCACTCTCCTGCTCAGTAATTAACCAGTGGAGCAGAAGGGGTGGATATTTAAAGGAGTAGTCCAGTGCTGAAAAACTTCTCCCCTATCCTAAGGATAGGGGATAAGTTTCAGATCGCGGGGTTTCCGACTGCTAGGGCCCCCCACGTTCTCCTGTGTAGGCCCCGGCAGCCCGCAGGAAGGGGGCATGTTGACCACCGCAGGAAGCTGTGGGTGACACGCCCCCTCAATACAACTCAATGGCAAAGCCGGAGCGCTGCCTTCAACAATCTCCGGCTCTGCCATAGCACTGTATTGACAAGGCGTGTCACCAGCCGCTTCGTGCGGTGGACAAAACAACCGCTATCCGGCCAGCGAGCTGGGGCCCCGTACAGGAGATCGCGGGGGGCCCCAGCGGTCAGACCCCTTCGATCTGAAACGTATCCCCTATGCTTAGGATAGGGGATGTTGTTCAGCACCTGACTACTCCTTTAAGAAGCCAGGAGAGCAGAAGCTCAGAGTATCCGTGTAAGGGAGCACACAGCAAGGTGGCTGTGTGAGAGACAAGTGTGAACTGCAAGTCAAAGGTTGCAGCAAACCTGTGTTTTGAGCTGGCAGAGACTAGCTCTCACGTGGTTAATGAGGGAATGACTAATGTGTAGTCAGTGGCCAGACAGGCAAGGTTTTTGTTTGTTCCTGTGTGAAGTATGTTTTATTTTGTCCTACAACCTTTCCCAGTAAACCTTACCAAGGGTCAGAGTGCATGAAGAAGTTGGTGTTGACCTGCTTTAATGAAATGAAAACGTGTCCTTTTGGAGGTGGCAAAGGACGATCCTGGAGTTAAATCTCACACTATTGGTAAATCAATCTCACTTCATGGAGTGGGCAGCATGGAGGTTCAATAAGATTATGGATATCAACAAGGCACAGAAAATAATCGTGGAGAAGGGTTTCATGGGTTCCCTCTGCCACCTAAAAGGGGTGAGCATTTTTGCCATTTGGGCCACTTAAAAAGGAGAGACAGTTATTCGCATAAAAGTGTGCATATAGAAGACTCTGTCAATCACTGAGCAGGACAACCCACTTAAAGGGGTTCAACTGGTGCCAGAAAGTTAAACAGATTTGTAAATCCCTTCTATTAACCCCTTAAGGACCAGGCCATTTTACACCTTAGGACCAGAGCGTTTTTTGCACATCTGACCACTGTCACTTTAAACATTAATAACTCTGGAATGCTTTTAGTTATCAATCTGATTCCGAGATTGTTTTTTCGTGACATATTCTACTTTAACATAGTGGTAAAATTTTGTGGTAACTTGCATCCTTTCTTGGTGAAAAATCACAAAATTTGATGAAAAATTTGAAAATTTTGCATTTTTCTAACTTTGAAGCTCTCTGCTTGTAAGGAAAATGGATATTCAAAATAATTAATTTTTTTTATTCACATATACAATATGTCTACTTTATGTTTGCATCATAAAATTGACGTGTTTTTACTTTTGGAAGACACCAGAGGGCTTCAAAGTTCAGCAGCAATTTTCCAATATTTCACAAAATTTTGAACCTCGCTTTTTTTCAGAGACCAGTTCAGGTTTGAAGTGGATTTGAAGGGTCTTCCCATTAGAAATACCCCACAAATGACCCCATTATAAAAACTAAACCCCCAAAAGTATTCAAAATGACAATCCGTAAGTGTTTTAACCCTTTAGGTGTTTCACAGGAATAGCAGCAAAGTGAAGGAGAAAATTCACAATCTTTATTTTTTACACTCGCATGTTCTTGTAAACCCAATTTTTGAATTTTTACAAGGGGTAAAAGGAGAAAATGTATACTTATATTTGTAGCCCAATTTCTCTCGAGTAAGCATATACCTCATATGTCTATGTAAAGTGTTCGGCGGGCGCAGTAGAGGGCTCAGAAGCGAAGGAGCGACAAGGGGATTTTGGAGAGTACGTTTTTCAGAAATGGTTTTTGGGGGGCATGTTGCATTTAGGAAGCCCCTATGGTGCCAGAACAGCAAAAATAACCCACATGGCATACCATTTTGGAAACTAGACCCCTTGGGGAACGTAACAAGGAATAAAGTGAGCCTTAATACCCCACAGGTGTTTCACGACTTTTGCATATGTAAAAAAATATATCTATTTTTTCCACTAAAATGTGTGTTTCCCCCCAAATTTCACATTTTTGCAAGGGTTAATAGCAGAAAATACCCCCAAAAATTTGTAACCCCATCTCTTCTGAGTATGGAGGTACCCCATAAGTTGGCATGAAGTGCATTACGGGCGAACAACAATGCTCCGAAGAGAAGGAGTGATATTTGACTTTTTGAGAGCAAATTTTGCTTGGGGGGCATGTCGCATTTAGGAAGCCCCTAAGGTGCCAGAACAGCAAAAAAAAAACACATGGCATACCATTTTGGAAACTAGACCCCTTGAGGAACGTAACAAGGAATAAAGTGAGCCTTAATACCCCACACGGGTTTCACGACTTTTGCATATGTAAAAAAATATATATATTTTTTTCACTAAAATGTGTTTCCCCCCAAATTTCACATTTTTGCAAGGGTTAATAGCAGAAAATACCCCCCAAAATTTGTAACCCCATCTCTTCTGAGTATGGAGGTACCCCATAAGTGGACCTGAAGTGCACTACGTGCGAACTACAATGCTCAGAAGAGGAGGAGCACCATTGAGCTTTTGGAAAGAGAATTCGTTTGGAATGGTAGTCAGGGGCCATGTGCATTTACAAAGCCCCCCGTGGTGCCAGAACAGTGGACCCCCCCCCCACATGTGACCCCATTTTGGAAACTACACCCCTCACAGAATTTAATAAGTGGTGCAGTGAGCATTTACACCCCACTGGCGTTTGACAGATCTTTGGGACAGTGGGCTGTGCAAATGGAAAATTAAATTTTTCATTTTCACGGATCACTGTTCCAAAAATCTGTCAGACACCTGTGGGGCGTAAATGCTCACTGCGCCCCTTATTACATTACATGAGGGGTGTAGTTTCCAAAATGGGGTCACATATGGGGTCCATTGTTCTGGTACCTTGGGGGCTTTGTAAACACAAGTGGCCTTCAATTCCGGAAAAATTTTCTCTTCAAAATCCCAATGGCGCTCCTTCTCTTCTGAGCATTGTAGTGCACCCATAGAGCACTTTACATCCACATATGGGGTATGCTCTTACTCAGAAGAAATTGGGTTACAAATTTTGGGGGGCTTTTTTTTATTTTCCCTTGTGAAAATGAAAAATTTAGGGTAACACCAGCATTTTAGTGAAAATTTTTTTTTTTTTTTCACTTTCCCATCCAACTTTAATGAAAATTTGTCAAACACCTGTGGGGTGTTCAGGCTCACTATACCCCTTGTTACGTTCTGTGAGGGGTGTCGTTTCCAAAATGGGGTCACATGTCTGTATTTATTGTTTTGTGTTTATGTCAGAACCACTGTAAAATCAGCCACCCCTGTGCAAATCACCAATTTAGGCCTCAAATGTACATGGTGCGCTCTCACTCCTGAGCCTTGTTGTGCGTCCGCAGAGCATTTTACGCCCACATATGGGGTATCTCCGTACTCAGGAGAAATTGTGTTACAAATTTTGGGGGTCTTTTTTCCCTTTTACCTCCCGTGAAAATAAAAAGTAAAGGACAACACCAGCATGTTAGTGTAAAAAAAATTTTTTTTTTACACTAACAGGCTGGTGTAGACCCCAACTTTTCTTTTTCATAAGGGGTAAAAGGAAAAAAAGCCCCCAAAATTAGTAACGCAATTTCTCCTGAGTACGGAGATACCACATATGTGGCACTAAACTGTTTCCTTGAAATACGACAGGGCTCCGAAGTGAGAGAGCGCCATGCGCATTTGAGGACTAAATTAGGGATTGCACAGGGGTGGACATAGGGGTATTCTACGCCAGTGATTCCCAAACAGGGAGCCTCCAGCTGTTGCTAAACTCCCAGCATGCCTGGACAGTCAGTGGCTGTCTGGAAATGCTGGGAGTTGTTGTTTTGCAACAGCTGGAGGTTCTGTTTTGGAAACACTGCAGTACAATACGTTTTTTATTTTTTATTAGGGGGACAGTGTAAGGGGTGTATATGTAGTGTTTTACTCTTTATTATGTGTAAGTGTAGTGTAGTGTTTTTAGGGTACATTCACACTGGCGGGTTTACAGTGAATTTACCGCTAGGAGTTTGCGCTGCGGTGAAAAATTTGCCACAGCCCAAACTTGAAGCAGAAAACTTACTGTTAACCCGCCAGTGTGAATGTACCCTGTACGTTAACATGGGGGGGGGGGGGGGGGGGGCAAACCCCCAGCTGTTTCAAAACTACAACTCCTAGCATGTACTGACAGACCGTGCATGCTGGGAATTGTACTTTTGCAACAGCTGGAGGCACACTGGTTGGCAAACCTTCAGTTAGGTTCTGTTACCTAACTCAGTATTTTCCAACCAGTGTGCCTCCAGCTGTTGCAAAACTTCAACTCCCAGCATGTACTGATCGCCGAAAGGCATGCTGGGAGATGTAGTTATGCAACATCTGGAGGGATCGCAACTACAACTCCCGGCATGCAGAGACAGCTGTTTGCTGTTTAGGCCTGCTGGGAGTTGCAGTTTTGCAACATCTGTAGAGCTATAGTTTAGAGACCACTGCATAGTGGTCTCCAAACTGTGGACCTCCAGATGTTGCAAAACTACAACTCCCAGCATGCCCAGACAGCAAACTGCTGTCTGGGCATGCTGGGAGTTGTAGTTTTGCAAGATCTGGAGGTGCACAGTATAGAGATCACTTTGCAGTGGTCTCAAACTGTAGACCTCCAGCTGTTGCAAAACTGCAACTCCCAGCAAGCCTAAACAGCTCTCTGGGCATGCTGGGAGTTGTAGTTTTGCCACATCTGGAGGGTTACAGTTTAGAGACCACTATAGTGGTCTCAGACTGTAGCCCTCCAGATGTTGCTAAGTAACTCACCGGCTTCCGTTGGATCCAGGGAGCTGCGTCGCGGTCCTCTTCTTCCGCCGATCGTCGCCCGCTGCCGTCGCTGATCGTCGCCGCTGCCGTCGCCGATGGGTAAGTGGATCTTCGGCGCCGGTCCCTGTCGGTTTCCCCGTTCTGCCCCGCCTATTGTTGGTGGGCAGGACGGGGAAACCGAAAGTAAACCCCTCCGCCCCCGATCTGCTATTGGTGGTCGCGTCTAGACCACCAATAGCAGAGATAGGAGGGGTGGCAACTCTGCCACCTCACTCCTATCGCTACAGGGGGATCGTGGGTGTCTAGGACACCCGCGATCCCCCTTCTATTCCGGGTCACCGGGTCACCATAGACCCGTATGACCCGGAATCGGCGCAAATCGCAAGTGTGAATTCACTTGCGATTTGCGCCGATCGCCGACATGCGGGGGTCTAATGACCCCCCTGGGCATTTGCGCGGGGTGCCTGCTGATAGATATCAGCAGTCACCCCGGCACGATCCCTGCCCGGCGCGCGGCGGGGACCGAAATTCCCACGGGCGTACAGGTACGCCCTTGGTCCTTAAGTACCAGGGAGCAAAGGCGTACCTGTACGCCCTTGGTCCGTAAGGGGTTAAAAAATCTTAATCCTTCCAGTACTTTTTAGGGGCTGTATACTAAAGAGAAATCAAAAAAAGAAATGCATTTCCTCTGATGTCATGATTGACCACAGTGCTCTCTGCTGACCTCTGTTGTCCATTTTATGAACTGTCCAGAGCAGCATATGTTTGCTATGGGGATTTTCTCCTGCTCTTGACAGTTCCTAAAATGGACAGCAGAGGTCAGCAGAGAGCACTGTGATCATGACATCAGAGGAAATGCATTTATTTTTTGGATTTCTCTTTAGTATACAGCCCCTAAAAAGTACTGGAAGTATTAAGATTTTTTAATATAAGTGATTTACAAATCCGTTTACATTTCTGGCACCAGTTGATTTAAAAAAAAAAAAAAGTTTTCCATGGGAGTACCCCTTTAACACTGAATGAGCAGAGATTCCCATGACTAAATGACAATTTATATTGAATCTTTTCCCATAAAACTATGTATATCAATCTGCTCAGCTCCTATTGCTCTGTAACATGATGCCTACAGAGTGGACTACATTTTCAGTGTGACAGGTTCCCTTTAAATTCATTAGGTAAGCACTGGGTAAAGGGTCCCAGTCAAGTGGATTATCCTGCTCAGTGTTTGACAGCTTCATCTATATGCACACTTATATACAATTATTTAGCTGTTTCACCTTTTTTTGTGCCCCAAATGGCTAAAATGGTCAACCCTTTTGGTGGCACAGGGAACCCAGAGTTTTCAGTCACTCTGGTATGTGCCTGGTATGTGTGGTGACCCAGTACAGAATAACGTGTTCTTCTGTACTCCTGCTCATCCTGTGTGGTCAATGTCTGTCTAGGGCCCACATTCCTCAGGACTCTATATTATAAACTATTATGCCATGGTTAAGTTATTGGTATTTTCTATGTACTCGTCACTTTAAACCTTAAACCTGTTGTTAAGAATCTTGTTGTTAGGGGAGTATGCAAAGGTGAACCATGTGACTCATCTGCCCAATGGGAATGCTCAAAACTTGCTCCATATATAGTGTGACCAGAGTTCAGATTTCAGTTCAGCTGAGTGCAGCTGTTGCTGAAGTACAGTTGAGAGAAGTCTGAGGAGTCTGTGAGGGGATTTAGAAGGAGGCCTGAGGTCTAGTCCAGCAACCACGCATCTTCTACAAGTTAACCCCTGTACCTGGGTGAAAGTCAAAGCCTGGCGGTAAGCACTAATGTCTTGGGGGATTCAATTCGAGTCAAGTCCAGCAAGTCAGTCAGTCAAATTAGTCTTTCAATTAACTACAGTCCAGCATGGGTTGCATACAGCATGTCAGTCGCAGTATCATACCACTACAAGTTCTCAAAGTTCACCCTGCATCTCCTTCATGCTAATCTGAGCTGTAATGGATTGTATTCTGAAGAAGGCCTGAGGTATAGTCCAGCAACCACACATCTTGTTCAAGTTAACCCCTGCGCCTGGGTGAAAGTCAAAGCCTGGCGGTAAGCACTAAAGTCTTGGGGATTCCATTCAAGTTAAGTCCAGCAAGTCAGCCAGTCAAGTTAGTCTTTCAATTAACTACAGTCCAGCATGGGTTGCATACAGCAAGTCAGTCGCAGTATCATAACACTATAAGACCCAGCAAGCTGATAAGCTTCTCAAAGTTCACCATGCATCTCCTTCATGCTAAACTGAGCTGTAACGGATTGTATCACCTTTCCAACTGCAGTAAAGCCAGTTATCCGTAACTTTGCATTGGAGTAATTATTTGCCCAGTGCCTGGCACAGAAGAAGCTGGTCTACCTCGGGTGTTGCATAGGTCAACCACCCCCTGGCATCACGAAAAGGTTAAATACACACATTTCCCTCATCCGACACCACATATGTATCCGCAAACCCATTGAACCACCCTTTTCTGCCTACTCTATAAAGTGAGATTGATTCACCAATAGTAATAGCAAAGTTATCCCACCAGAAGAATGCAAAACAACCAAACTATTTAAAGGAACTAGAAAAGGTTCTCAAAGTTGTGTGGTGTAACCTAATAGTGATTTCTGTAGACATCACCAAATAGTGATTTCTGTAGATATCAGAGCATCAATGTAGGCAAAGAAAAGTATATATGATATACACTGCTAAAAAAAAAACTAAAGGGAACACTGAAACAACACGATGTAACTCCAAGTCAATGACACTTCTGTGAAATCCCACTGTCCACTCAGGAAGCAACACTGATTGACAATCAATTTCACATGCTGCTGTGCAAATGGAACAGACAACAGGTGGAAATTACATCCCCAATAAAGGAATGGGTCTGCAGGTGGTGACTAGAGATGAGCAAATCGAAGTTGACGAACTCTAATTTATTACGAATTTCATGAAAAATATTCGCAACGAATACGAATATCGCCGTGATTCTATTGCACGAATCGCTTCATTAAACTCCATTTTACAGCGTTCCAGGCTATTGGGGACCTAAGATGGTGGATCCACATGTGAGTACATGGGGCAGGGGATTATGGGAGGGCGGGAAACAGCGGTGGGAATGAAGGTAGGCGGGCTGACCCTGAACCACATGTGAGATGTTCACTGACCCCTGTGATGTCACAGCCCCTATATAATCGGCGGCCATCTTGCCTCTCTTCATTTCATCTATGCACTCAGATGGGGAGGATGGGACTGTGTGTGTGTGAATAGCTCATACCACAGCGTTACACTGCAACTGCTAGTCACATCAGCCAGTAGCGGATCCAGGGGGGGGGGGGCAACGGGGCAATTGCCCCCCCGAGATTGCCGCACGCAGCACCCGCCCCACCACCTTGCATGGTGGAGCCGAAGCTGTAAGCTCCAGCTCCACCATTCACTGAACTTTCACACACTGTGATTACACAGTGTGTGAGCTGCGGGGACGCGATCCACTAGAGGCCGGCGCGATGACGTCACATCATCGCGACGGCGCCCGGAGATCCTGTCCCCGCAGCCCACATACTGTAAGTAGTGAATAGTATGCTCAGGGCCCAGGGGATTTGGGGAAATTATATACAGGAGGAGGGGGAGGGGGATTTAAAACTTGGAAAAAGGGAATATTTAATGTGTAGGGCAAAGCACAGGGGGCATTATATGGGAAGAGCACATGGCAGGGGGCCCCCCTGTGCTGTGCCCCTCACATATAATGCCCCCTGTGCTGTGTCCCACACATATAATTTATATGTTTGGGGCACAGCACAGGGGGCATTATATGTGAGGGGCATAGCACAGGGGGCATTATATGTGAGGGGCACAGCACAGGGGGCATTATATGAAATAATGCCTCCTGTGCTGTGCCCCTCACATATAATGCCCCCTGTGCTGTGCCCCTCACATATAATGGCCCCTGTGCTGTGTCCCACACATATAAATTATGTGTGTGGGGCACAGCACAGGGGGCATTATATGAAATAATGCCTCCTGTGCTGTGCCCCTCACATATAATGCCCCCTGTGCTGTGCCCCTCACATATAATGCCCCCTGTGCTGTGTCCCACACATATAAATTATATGTGTGGGGCACAGGGGACATTATATGTGAGGGGCACAGCACAGGGGGCATTATATGTGTGGGGCACAGCACAGGGGACATTATATGTGAGGGGCACAGCACAGGAGGCATTATTTCATATAATGCCCCCTGTGCTGTACTCCACACATATAATGCCTCCTGTGCTGTGCCCATCACATATAATGCCCCATAATGCATCCCTCACATATAATGCCCCCATCACGCACCCCTCACATATAATGCCCCCATCATGCACCCCTCATATATAATGCCCCCATCATGCGCCCTTCACATATAATGCCCCCGTCATGCGCCCCTCACATATAATGCCCCCTGTGCTGTGCCCCTCACAAATAATGCTCCTTTCATGTGCCCCAAACATAAAATGCCCCCTGTGCTGTCCCCCTCACATATAATGCCCCCTGAGGGGACAGGATAGGGGCATTATATGTGAGGGGCACAGCACAGGGGGCATTATATGTGAAGGGCACAGCACGGGGCATTATATGTGAGGGGCGCATATGGGGGCATTATATATGAGGGGCAAAGAACAGGGGCATTAAATGTGAAGGGCACAGCACGGGGCATTATATGTGAGGGGCGCATGATGGGGGCATTATATGTGAGGGGCAAAGAACGGGGGCATTATATGTGAAGGGCACAGCACAGGGGGCAATATATGTTAGGGGCACAGGACAGAGGGCATTATTATTATGTGGGGGGGGCAGGACGGGTCATAATTATTATATGTAGGGGCACAAGATGGGGCATTATTACTATATGTGAAGGCACAGAGTGTTCTGCCTTTCAGAAGTATAGTGTATATTATGAGGAATTTCTTGGGTGGTACGTTTTTTATGGGCCACAAAACATTTGGGTATTTTATTCAGAAGGTGTAATGCACAGCAAGTTATATTCAGAGAGTGCAGTGTTTGGTAACATTAAATTTAGAGAACACAGTGTGTGATAGTATTATATTCAGAGGGTACGGTGTGTGGCGGTATTATATTCAGAGGGTACAGTGTGTTGTATATTCAGGAGGTACAGTGTGTCAGAATTATATTCAGAGGGTGTGTGGCGGTACTGTATTAGAAGAATACAGTGTTTGGCAGTATTATAATAATTATTGTTTTCATATAGAGGATCAGAATCCGCTGACATAGAAACCATCTGGGCGTCAAGTTCTGCTGAGAGAAAATATAGCTGGAACAATTCCTGGCGGTATGTACATCTGAATTAGATAAGGAAAGACTATAGAGAAGACGTCACCTGTAGTCACTGATATCATTCTGTATTCTCCTCACTATAGAGAAGACGTCACCTGTAGTCACTGATATCATTGTGTATTCTCCTCACTATAGAGAAGACGTCACCTGTAGTCACTGATATCATTGTGTATTCTCCTCACTATAGAGAAGACGTCACCTGTAGTCACTGATATCATTGTGTATTCTCCTCACTATAGAGAAGACGTCACCTGTAGTCACTGATATTATTCTGTATTCTCCTCACTATAGAGAAGACATCACCTGTAGTCACTGATATCATTCTGTATTCTCCTCACTATAGAGAAGACGTCACCTGTAGTCACTGATATCATTGTGTATTCTCCTCACTATAGAGAAGACGTCACCTGTAGTCACTGATATCATTGTGTATTCTCCTCACTATAGAGAAGACGTCACCTGTAGTCACTGATATCATTCTGTATCCTCCTGTGTGTGTCCCATCAAAGCTGTAGTCACTTGTAAGTTCTGCAGTAATGATGGGTGAAACAGCAACTCCCAGCATCCCCTCACCACTACTTAGGTCATACTGGGAGCTGTAGTTTTAAATGGTAAAAACCTCTTTAGCACTTTCCCATTCTGCGGCAATTGGTATATTTGATAATTATTCTGACAAGTGAACATGGCCTAAGAGTCTTAAACAAGGTTAGGACTGTATGATACATTTAATAATATTGTAAGTTCCATGAGCAACATCTTGTTTTCTGTCCGCCAACACAAAATACTCTAATAGTGCCCCTCCCGAGACTCCACTCTGGATCCGCCCCTGACATCAGCATTAGGGAAAGGCAGGAGTGCAGAGTGCTGTGCTGTTACTCTGAGAAGAATCATTGATAGCTAAACCTCCAATTCACGTTATTGAGCATTGCAGCAGAGAGGGTCAGATAGCTGTCAGCTGCCTCATACAGATCTCCAAGCTGCCTGAACTTTCTGAAGCATCTTATCTCCTCATTGTTCAGCCCAATTGAGTTTATTTTTATTTGCTCCACAAATCTTCTGCTGCTCAGAATTGTGTGACAGAGTGCAATTTAGGGTTTAATCCCTGGATTTTTTTTTTTTTGTGTGGTGCTGCACTGTTGGGTCCTGCTGCTGTTCAGAAATACGTGATTGTTCAGTGGACTGTAGTGCATTTGCACCATTTTGTACCTGTTAATCTGTCAAGGGGCTGGCTACATATTGTGCAAGTCCAAAAAATACTATTCACCGGCTGTTTTTTTTTTTTTTTTAAACAGTTTTTTCTGCGTGTAGTTACGCATATATAACTGCCCTCATCAGTGCACGTGCAAGTATTGTACCATTTAGTACCTGTTAAGCTGTCAAGGTGCTGCATACCATCAAAGTCCAAACAATAGTATCCACCGGCTGGTGTTTTACAAAAATACAGATTTTTTTTCTGCTAATAGTTAGGCATATTACTGCCCTCATCAGTGCATACCGCATAGGTACATCCAAGTATTGTACCATTTAGTACCTGTTAATCTGTCAAGGTGCTCCATACCGTCAAAGTCCAAACAATAGTATTTACCGGCTGGTGTTTTACAAAAATACAGATTTTTTTTCTGCTAATAGTTAGGCATATTACTGCCCTCATCAGTACATACCGCATAGGTACATCCAAGTATTGTACCATTTATGTTACGCCGAGCGCTCCGGGTCCCTGCTCCTCCCCGGAGCGCTCGCCGCGTTCTCCTCTCTGCAGCGCCCCGGTCAGACCCGCTGACCAGGAGCGCTGCACTGACACTGCCGGCGGGGATGCGATTCGCATAGCGGGACGCGCCCGCTCGCGAATCACATCCCAAGCTACTTACCTGTCCCGGTCCCCGGCTGTCACATTCTGGCGCACGCTGCTCCGCTCTCTATGGCGTGCGCGCGCCAGCTCTCTAAGATTTAAAGGGCCAGTGCACCACTGATTGGTGCCTGGCCCAATCACTGTAATTAGCTCCCAACTGCTCCACGCATATATAACCTCACTTCCCCTTCCCAGTATTGCCGGATCTTGTTGCCTTGTGCCAGTAAAAGCGTTTTGTGTATGTCCCAAGCCTGTGTTCCAGACCTTCTGCTGTTGCCCCTGACTACGACGCTTGCTGCCTGCCCTGACCTTCTGCTACGTCTGACCTTGCTCTTGCCTTGTCCTTCTGTACCGCGCCTGTCTCAGCAGTCAGAGAGGTTGAGCCGTTACCTGTGGATACGACCTGGTTGCTACCGCCGCAGCAAGATCATCCCGCTTTGCGGCGGGCTCTGGTGAATACCAGTAGCAACTTAGAACCGGTCCATCGGTACGGTCCACGCCAATCCCTCTCTGACACAGAGGATCCACCTCCAGCCTGCCGAATCCTGACAATTTAGTACCTGTTAAGCTGTCAAGGTGCTCCATACCGTCAAAGTCCAAACAATAGTATCCATCGGCTGGTGTTTTACAAAAATACAGAGTTTTTTCTGCTAATAGGCATATTACTGCCCTCATCAGTGCATACCGCATAGGTACATCCAAGTATTGTACCATTTAGTACCTGTTAATCTGTCAAGGTGCTCCATACCGTCAAAGTCCAAACAATAGTATCCATCGGCTGGTGTTTTACAAAAATACAGAGTTTTTTCTGCTAATAGTTAGGCATATTACTGCCCTCATCAGTGCATACCCCATACGTACATCCAAGTATTGTACCATCTAGTACCTGTTAATCTGTCAAGGGCCTACATACTGTTCAAGGACAGCCGTAAGTAATCCCCTGCTGCTATTCTAGACAAATACTGTTCAAAGAGTAGTGTAGCGTATTGTAATACCCTCATAAACGCACTAAGTATGTCAGGCAGAGAAGTGCCAGGACATGCACAGAAATGTGTCAGAGGCCTAGATACTTCAGGCAGAGTTGGCAGCAGACTTGGGGCGAGTGGCAGCAGGAGTCACAGCGAGAGACCTGAGCTCCCGTTATCAGCCAGCAGTCGTGTCTCCACCAGCAACCCATCTGCTGTTGTCGATTGGTTAACACGCTCATCCACATCACAAGTGACAACTGACACCCCCAGTCAACAGTCGGTGGGTTACTCAGACACAACCCTCAGTTGGCATGGCCCGGGAGCAGTCCGTGTCCTCCCATTGCCTTTGTCCTATGCTGTTCCCTCTCCTAAAGAAGTATCTTATGCTGTGGGTTCAGCTCCACTATTTACTGAGGATGATCTAATAGAGGACAGTCAGCAGCTACTGGACAGCCAAGAAGGGGAGGAGACATGCGCCGCTTGCTCCGCTAGGTGGCCAAGTAGTGATGCGGAGAGTGACGTGGGAGGCGGTGTTGCAAGTGTTCAGGGTCCTGAGGAAGATGAGACAGAGGACCCAGACACACCGTGGCAGTATGCAGTGGAGATGGAGTCAGGTGGTCCCTCCGAGTCACTGGCGCAAATGGCACGATGCATGCTCAGTTGCTTGAAGTTTTTCATAAGGCATCCGGAGGAGGTTCACGTAGCCACATGCAAGATCTGTCGGCAGAAGGTGAAGCGTGGCCAGGGTCCCAATGTCGGCACCACGGCCCTGCGTCAACACATGCTTCGCCAGCATAAAGCGGCCTGAGAGAACCGTGGCTCCGATTTAGTGGTCCAGCCTGCTGCATCACCCAGTGGCCATCCGCTCCCTCCTTCATCCAGCCAAGGCTCCACCACCTCAGCCGAAGGGAGCTGTGTGTCAAACCCTCCTTCTGTCGCTCCTGCTTCTCCCACTTTTAGTCAGCCATTCCGCCAACAATCCATTGGCGAAGCCATGTCCAAGAGACAACAGTATGCGCCCACTCATCCAACGGCGCAGAAGTTGAATGTGCTCCTGTTGCTGGTGTTGCAGTCCCTCCCTTTTCAAGTGGTGGACTCTGCACCTTTCAGAGAATTGATGGCTTGTTCCGAGCCGAGGTGAGTACCAGCCCTGCATAAGTTTGTACAAGAGAAGGTGGGCCAGTCCTTGAGCCTGTCGGTGTGTTCAAAAGTGTGCGGCAGCGCCGACGTGTGGAGCTGTAACTACAGGCAGGGACAATACTTGTCTTTTACGGCTCACTGGGTAAATGTGGTTCCTGCACAGCCACAACAGCAACTTGGACAGGTCACACCTCTTCCTCCTCCACGCTCTTGCTCACAGGCAGTTGGTCCTGTTACAGTGAGCGACGCCGCCTCCTCATCCTCCACCGTGTCCTCGGCCTCCACTGCACGGCCAAATCTCGGTGGCCCTTCATTGTACCATGTGTGTAGGGCACAGCGGTGTCAAGCTGTTCTTCACATGGTTTGCCTTGGCGAACGGAGTCACACAGGGGAGGAACTGCTAAAGTTCATTCGTAAAGAAATCCGAGTATGGCTTATTCCACGAAATCTGGAAATGGGAACCATGGGGATCGACAACAGCTGCAACAAGGTCGTGTGAAACATGCGCCCTGCATGGCACACGCGTTGAATCTGGTTGTCAGGCGCTTCCTCAAGTCTTCCCATTTACAAAACATCCTGAAAATGGCAAGGAAATTGTGCATGCACTTCAGCCACTCGTACACCGCTAAGCACACCTTCCTTGAGCTGCAGCGTCTGAACGGTATCCCACAACATAGTCTTATTTGTGACGTTGCCACACGTTGGAATTCCACCCTCCATATGTTGGACAGACTATACGAACAAAGAAAAGCCATCACCGATTTCTTGATGATCCAAGCAGATAGGAGTACTCCCCTGTGTAACTTCAATGTGAACCAGTGGCAGCTCATATGTGACACCTGCTGTTTACTGAGGCCCTTTGAGGAAGCCACATTACTTGTGAGTCGCCTGGATTATGCCATGAACTACATAATTCCACTCCTACATTTCCTACAACAAATTATTGAAACCATGGCTGGTCACGGCAATGGAGACTTTGCACCTACATCTCCAGGCTTCATGGGCCCTGTGGGGGCTGAACTGGAGGAGGAGGATGATGAGGGGCAGAGCGGAGCACAGTTTAGGTTGGATGAGATGGCCGGTGTTTCTAGTCTTTGGACAGGAGAGGAGGAGCAGGAGCAGCCAGAGGAGCTGGAGGTTTATGAGGAAGTTGAGACAGAGGACCCAGACACACCGTGGCAGTATGCAGTGGAGATGGAGTCAGGTGGTCCCTCCGAGTCACTGGCGCAAATGGCACGATGCATGCTCAGTTGCTTGCGTAGTGACCCCCGAATTGTCAAAATTCGTCAGCGGGATGACTTCCTGATCTCCATCTTATTAGACCCTCGCTACCGTCCCAAAATGGGGGCCTTTTTTACACCCACTGAGAGGGAGGACAAACTGACCTACTACAGAGAGTTTCTACGTAGTCAGTTGGCTGATGGTCCCCTCAGCAGCAGCCTGAGTCTACAGTCGCTGATGAGTCGCTTTCTTCACTCGCATAGTGAAGCAACTCATCAGCAGCAGGTAGACATGGAGCAGGACCTGAACCAGCAGGTGGTGGCATACCTTGACATGGCCATGCCAACGACCATTGAAGATCCGCTGGACTTCTGGGCAGCCAAACTTGATTTATGGCCGCAACTAGCAGAGTTTGCCCTGGAAAAGATGTCCTACCCGGCCAGTAGTGTGCCATCAGAGCGGGTGTTTAGTGCGGCCAGGCCATAGTCACCCCAAGGCGAACTCGTCTGTCCACAAAAATGTGGAGAGACTGACGTTTGTGAAGATGAATCAGGGATGGATCAGCCAGGATTTTCAGCCACCAATGCCAGATGGCTCGGAGTAGATTGACCATGCTCCTACAACAAAAATTTCTCAATTATGGTTGGTTATGAAACCCTCTGGGGCAGACCTGGGCATTGTATGGCCCGCTTGCCATACACGGCCCTTTGATTGGCTCTGACCGGCCCGCGCTGACTGCGGGAACCACTATGCTGCCTAATCTGGGGGACATCTATGCTGCCTAATCTGTGGGACATCTATGCTGCCTAATCTGGGGGACAAGTATGCTCCTAATCTGGGGGACATCTATGCTGCCTAATCTGGGGGACAACTATGCTCCTAATCTGGGGGACATCTATGCTGCCAAATCTGGGGGACAAGTATGCTCCTAATATGGGGGACATCTATGCTGCCTAATCTGGGGGACAACTATGCTCCTAATCTGGGGGACATCTATGCTGCCTAATCTGGGGGACATCTATGCTGCCTAATCTGGGGGACATCTATGATGCCTAATCTGGGGGACATCTATGCTGCCTAATCTGGTGGACAACTATGCTCCTAATCTGGGGGACAACTATGTTCCTAATCTGGGGGACATCTATGCTGCCTAATCTGGGGGACAAGTATGCTCCTAATCTGGGGGACATCTATGCTGCCTAATCTGGGGGACATCTATGCTGCCTAATCTGGGGGACAAGTATGCTCCTAATCTGGGGGACATCTATGCTGCCTAATCTGGGGGACATCTATGCTGCCTAATCTGGGGGACAACTATGCTCCTAATCTGGGGGACATCTATGCTGCCTAATCTGGGGGACATCTATGCTGCCTAATCTGGGGGACATCTATGCTGCCTAATCTGGGGGACATCTATGCTGCCTAATCTGGGGGACATCTATGCTGCCTAATCTGGTGGACAACTATGCTCCTAATCTGGGGGACAACTATGTTCCTAATCTGGGGGACATCTATGCTGCCTAATCTGGGGGACAAGTATGCTCCTAATCTGGGGGACATCTATGCTGCCTTATCTGGGGGACATCTATGCTGCCTAATCTGGGGGACAAGTATGCTCCTAATCTGGGGGACATCTATGCTGCCTAATCTGGGGGACATCTATGCTGCCTAATCTGGGGGACAACTATACTCCTAATCTGGGGGACATCTATGCTGCCTAATCTGGGGGACATCTATGCTGCCTAATCTGGGGGACATCTATGCTGCCTAATCTGGGGGACATCTATGCTGCCTAATCTGGGGGACAACTATGCTCCTAATCTGGGGGACATCTATGCTGCCTAATCTGGGGGACAAGTATGCTCCTAATCTGGGGGATATCTATGCTGCCTAATCTGTGGGACATCTATGCTGCCTAATCTGGGGGACAAGTATGCTCCTAATCTGGGGGACATCTATGCTGCCTAATCTGGGGGACATCTATGCTGCCTAATCTGGGGGACAACTATGCTCCTAATCTGGGGGACATCTATGCTGCCTAATCTGAGGGACAACTATGCTCCTAATATGGGGGAAACTGATGCTTCTGGCCTTGGGCCTATAATTTTTTGAAGTTTAACAGTAGCTAAATACATGCTTAATGCAAATGTCAACATTGATCTTTAAATGTAAGGGGTTATGAAACCCTCTTTGGTACTGCGAATGACTGCTCTAGAATAATTCTGTGTCTTTCAGGAACTACTTGCCTCCCTGGTGCCTCAGGCCTTGGGCCTATAATTTTTTGAAGTTTAGCAGTAGCTAAATACATGCTTAATGCAAATTTCCACAATGATCGTTAAATTCTCGGCGCTCTGCCAGGGCCTTCTCCTACCCCGCCGGGGCCGATCCGAGGACCTCACTAAACCATCCAATTGTTAGTAGAGACATGCGGTGTGTACAAGGGGCAGGGACTTAATGAACCCTAGTTTATGACCCGCACTTAGTTGTGATTCTTCTTTCCTGGCAAAAATGATCCCTATTGCCAACGGGAGCCGGGTGCAGAAGGGGCTTAATCATCATCAGGAGAAGAGAGTTGCAGGTTGCCCTCGAGTCAGCAAGGCGGTAGCACGGTTGGCAGTCAGCGTGGTGTGGCAGTAGTGGAAATTCAGGAGACAAACGTGCCCGGGGGAGACCACCTGCTTCGAGGCAGCTTACCTTTCAGAGAGGTAGTGGGTTACCCGCACCTGTCGGTGAAAGATAGAGACACGCTAATCCGTTCAGTGGAGCGCTAGTGTGTCCCAGACATCTGAGGCCATAACACACCTGTTATTGCTCGATCTCGCAATTGATTGTGCAATGTAAGGGGTTATTAAAGCCTCTTGGGTACTGCTGAGGTCTACTCCTGACTGTTCCTGGTGCAATGTATGGGGTAATTAAAGACTCTTGGGTAGTGTTATTTTTAAATTTACTGATAATTTTATCAGTAATGAAATTGAATTTTGCAGAATGCTAACCGTTACACAACGGAACGCTTGTTGCATGTGATTTTTTAATGAAAATAAAAAAAAAATACGGAGAGGGATTAACTCTGCTTAATCATTTTTGGCGAAAAAAATCCTTTGGTGATCTGATCTTTTGGAGATAGATGCGCTTACACACATATGTCATAATTTTTTATTTTTTTTTCAAACATTGTGAGGTTATTATTTTTGAGAAGAAAGTCTTTGGGTGGTCCACCGTCCTGCATTATAGAGTCTTCTGAACTGTTGGATATGCGCTTGTTTTTACACAAAGGTATACAATTTTTTTTTTATTATACAATTTTGTTGATTTTAGGGGTGATTGTGAAGCCCTGTGTGTACTGCTGCATCAGCCAACTCCAGGCTGTGTCCTTGAGCCAATATATGGGTTACTGATGCCGCTGTGGTAGCACCCGCTATCCAAATTCTTTTTCAAAAATTTCTAAAATTGTGGTGTTTTTTGGGGGGGGATTGTGAAGCCCTGGTGTGTACTCATGCATCAAGCAACTCCAGGCTGTGTCATTCAGGCAATATATTGGTTACTGATGCCGCTGTTGGGCCTGGGTCTGGGAATCTCAATTTTTCTCATAGATAACACCCGCTATCCAAAATCTTTTTCAAAAATTTCTAAAATTGTGGTGTTTTTTGGGGGGGGATTGTGAAGCCCTGGTGTGTACTCATGCATCAAGCAACTCCAGGCTGTGTCATTCAGGCAATATATTGATTACTGATGCCGCTGTTGGGCCTGGGTCTGGGAATTTCAAATTTTCTCATAGGTAGCACCCGCTATCCAAAATCTTTGGTTTAAATTTCTTAATTCATCTTTTAAATTTAGGGATCATGAAGGCCTAGTGCCTACTCATGCTGCTGGCAACTCCGGGCTGTGCCATTCATCCACTATATGGTCTCCTCATACTGCCAACACCTCCATGCTGTGTCATTCAGCCACTATATGGTCTCCTCATGCTGACAAGCTGTCCATGCCATGTCATTCAGCCACTATATGGTGTCCTCATGCTTCAGCTTCATCCAAGCTGTGTCATTCAGCCACTATATGGTCTCCTCATGCTGCCAACACCTCCATGCTGTGTCATTCAGCCACTATATGGTGTCCTCATGCTGCCAACACCTCCACACTGTGCCATTCAGCCACTATATGGTCTCCTCATGCTGCCAACACCTCCACACTGTGCCATTCAGCCACTATATGGTCTCCTCATGCTGACAACCTGTCCATGCTGTGTCATTGAGCCACTATATGGTGTCCTCATGCTTCAGCTTCATCCAAGCTGTGTCATTCAGCCACTATATGGTCTCCTCATGCTGCCAACACCTCCATGCTGTGTCATTCAGCCACTATATGGTGTCCTCATGCTGCCAACACCTCCACACTGTGCCATTCAGCCACTATATGGTGTCCTCATGCTGCCAACACCTCCACACTGTGTCATTCAGCCACTATATGGTCTCCTCATGCTGCCAACACATCCACGCTGTGTCAGTCAGCCACTATATGGTGTCCTCATGCGGCCAACACCTCCACGCTGTGTCATTCAGCCACTATATGGTGTCCTCATGCTTCAGCTTCATCCAAGCTGTGTCATTCAGCCACTAAATGGTGTCCTCATGCTGCCAACACCTCCACGCTGTGCCATTCAGCCACTATATGGTGTCCTCATGCTGCCAACACCTCCACACTGTGTCATTCAGCCACTATATGGTCTCCTCATGCTGCCAACACATCCACGCTGTGTCAGTCAGCCACTATATGGTGTCCTCATGCTGCCAACACCTCCACGCTGTGCCATTCAGCCACTATATGGTGTCCTCATGCTGCCAACAACTCCAGGCTGTGCCATTCAGCCAGTATATGGTGTCCTCATGCTGCCAACACATCCACGCTGTGCCACTCAGCCACTATATGGTCTCCTCATGCTGAAAACCTGTCTATGCTGTGTCATTCAGCCTCTATATGGTGTCCTCATGCTGCCAACACATCCACACTGTGTCAGTCAGCCACTATATGGTGTCCTCATGCTGCCAACACCTCCACGCTGTGTCATTCAGCCACTACATGGTGTCCTCATGCTTCAGCTTCATCCAAGCTGTGTCATTCAGCCACTATATGGTGTCCTCATGCTGCCAACACCTCCACGCTGTACCATTCAGCCACTGTATGGTGTCCTCATGCTGCCAACACCTCCACGCTGTGCCATTCAGCCACTATATGGTGTCCTCATGCTGCCAACACCTCCAGGCTGTGCCATTCAGCCAGTATATGGTGTCCTCATGCTGCCAACACATCCACGCTGTGCCACTCAGCCACTATATGGTCTCCTCATGCTGAAAACCTGTCTATGCTGTGTCATTCAGCCTCTATATGGTGTCCTCATGCTGCCAACACATCCACACTGTGTCAGTCAGCCACTATATGGTGTCCTCATGCTGCCAACACCTCCACGCTGTGCCATTCAGCCACTATATGGTCTCCTCATGCTGCCAACACCTCCACGCTGTGCCATTCAGCCACTATATGGCGTCCTCATGCTGCCAACACCTCCAGGCTGTGCCATTCAGCCACTGTATGGTGTCCTCATGCTGCCAACACCTCCACGCTGTGCCATTCAGCCACTATATGGTCTCCTCATGCTGCCAACACCTCCACGCTGTGCCATTCAGCCACTATATGGCGTCCTCATGCTGCCAACACCTCCAGGCTGTGACATTCAGCCATTGTATGGTGTCCTCATGCTGCCAACACCTCCAGGCTGTGCCATTCAGCCACTGTATGGTGTCCTCATGCTGCCAACACATCCACGCTGTGCCATTCTGCCACTATATGGTCTCCTCATGCTGAAAACCTGTCTATGCTGTGTCATTCAGCCACTATATGGTGTCCTCATGCTGCCAACACATCCACGCTGTGACAGTCAGCCACTATATGGTGTCCTCATGCTGCTAACACCTCCACGCTGTGTCATTCAGCCACTATATGGTGTCCTCATGCTTCAGCTTCATCCAAGCTGTGTCATTCAGCCACTATATGGTGTCCTCATGCTGCCAACACCTCCACGCTGTGCCATTCAGCCACTATATAGTGTCCTCATGCTGCCAACACCTCCACACTGTGTCATTCAGCCACTATATGGTCTCCTCATGCTGCCAACACATCCACGCTGTGTCAGACAGCCACTATATGGTGTCCTCCTGCTGCCAACACCTCCACGCTGTGCCATTCAGCCACTATATGGCATCCTCATGATGCCAACACCTCCAGGCTGTGCCATTCAGCCACTGTATGGTGTCCTCATGCAGCCAACACCTCCACGCTGTGCTATTCAGCCACTCTATGGTCTCCTCATGCTGCCAACACATCCACGCTGTGTCATTCAGTCACTATATGGTGTCGTGACACTGATGCCACCACCAGGCTGTCATTGTGCTGCTGTTACGGCAGTGATTCTAAAAGCGAGGCCGGTAATCTGCATGTTATTCTGAATAACAGTATTATTTCACTAACCCAGCACACTCCATATGAATTTTAGAACACAGCAAAGTGTTCTATACCCCTATAGAGGCTGTATGTAGGCTAGAAATAGCCTTTTTTAATATAGATTCGCCGCAAAAAAATTTGAAACAAAACAAACTTTTTCGGAAAATTCGGCGAATCGGCCGAATCGAATTTTTGAAAAGTTCGCTCATCTCTAGTGGTGACCACAGACCACTTCTCAGTTCCTATGCTTCCTGGCTGATGTTTTGGTCACTTTCGAATGTTGGCAGTGCTTTCACTCTAATGGCAGCATGAGACAGAGTCTATAACCCACACAAGTGGCTCAGGTAGTGCAGCTCATCCAGGATGGCACATCAATGCGAGCTGTGGCAAGAAGGTTTTCTGTGTCTGTCAGCGTAGTGTCCAGAGCATGGAGGCGCTACCAGGAGACAGGCCAGTACATCAGGAAATGTGGAGGAGGGCAACAACCCAGCAGCAGGACCGGTACCTCAGCCTTTGTGCAAGGAGGAGAAGGAGGAGCACTGCCAGAGCCCTGCAAAATTGCCTCCAGAAGGCCACAAATGTGAATGTGTCCACTCAAACAGTCAGAAACAGACTCCATGAGGGTTATATGAGGGCCCAACGTTCACAGGTGGGGGTTGGGCTTACAGCCCAACACCGTGCAGGACATTTGGCATTTGCCAGAGAACACCAAGATTGTCAAATTCGCCACTGGCGCCCTTTGTTCTTCACAGATGAAAGCAGGTTCACACTGAGCACATGTGACAGATGTGACAGAGTCTGGAGACACCGTGGAGAACGTTCTGCTGCCTGCAACATCCTCCAGCATGACCAGTTTGGCGGTGGGTCAGTAATGGTGTGAGGTGACATTTCTTTGGGGGGCCTCACAGCCCTCCATGTGCTTACCAGAGGTAGCCTGACTGCCATTAGGTACCGAGATCCTCAGACCCCTTGTGAGACCATATGCTGGTGCGGTTGGCCCTGGGTTACTCCTAATGCAAGACAATGCTAGACCTCATGTGGCTGGAGTGTGTCAGCAGTTCCTGCAAGAGGAAGGCATTGATGCTATGCACTGGCCTGCCCATTCCCCGGACGTGAATCCGATTGAGCACATCTGGGACATCATGTCTCACTCCATCCACCAATGCCGCGTTGCACCACAGACTGTCCAGGAGTTGGCGGATGCCACCTCATCAGGAGCATGCCCATGCGTTGTAGGGATGTCATACGGGCAAGTGGAGGCCACACACACTACTGAGCCTCATTTTGACTTGTTATAAGGATACTAAATCAAAGTTGGATGAGCCTGTAGTGTGGTTTTTCAACTTTGATTTTGAGTGTGACTCCACATACAAACCTCCATGGATTGATACATTTGATTTCCATTGATAATTTTTGTGTGAATTTGTTGTCAGCACATTCCACTATGTAAATACAAAAGTATTTCATACGATTAGTTCGTTCATTCAGATCTAGGATGTGCTATTTTAGTGTTCCCTTTATTTTTTTGAGCAGTGTATGTTTGGGTATTCTTTAGTAGCCATTTCCTGCCAGGATGTGGCTTCATAACACCTCTGTAAAATTGAAGTTTTTTCGTGATGCTCTGTTTACCAATGTTTCTGTCTCTATCCTAGACAAGTTGCCAATGGTTTGCTGATCAATTTTGTTAGTTTATTAGGTTGTGTGGTAGAAAAGAGCCTAAAAGTGCTCCTGTCGTTAACAAAAACTTTTGATATAATGTAGATAATACTATTATATGTATATTTGCAATATACATTGATTAAAAAAATTGCATATTTTTGGTGAAAAAATGCTGTCCCTGCCGCTATTTCCTGTGTGTCTCCTTGAGGAGTCCAAATAAAGGAATTGAGGGCAGGACAAGTAGGGCTCTGTGCAGGCTCCTAGCTTGTCAATCATCCTGATGTGTGAGCTGGGAGAGTGTCACCGAGCCTCACTGCACAGAGCCCTGCTTGTCCTCGGTGTACAGAGCCCTGCTTGTCCTCAGTGTACAGAGCCCTGCTTGTCCTCAGTGTACAGAGCCCTGCTTGTCCTCAGTGTACAGAGCCCTGCTTATCCTCACTGTACAGAGCCTTGCTTGTCCTCGGTGTACAGAACCCTGCTTGTCCTCGGTGTACAGAACCATGCTTGTCTTCAGTGTACAGAGCCCTGCTTGTCCTCGGTGTACAGAACCCTGATTGTCCTCGATGTACAGAGCTCTGCTTTTTCTCAGTGTACAGAGCCCTGCTTGTCCTCAGTGTACAGAGCCCTGCTTGTCCTCAGTGTACAGAGCCCTGCTTGTCCTCGGTGTACAGAACCCTGCTTGTCTTCAGTGTACAGAGCCCTGCTTGTCCTTGGTGTACAGAACCCTGCTTGTCCTCAGTGTACAGAGCCATGCTTGTCCTAAGTGTACAGAGCCCTGCTTGTCTTCGGTGTACAGAGACCTGCTTGTCCTCGGTGTACAAAACCCTGCTTGTCTTCAATGTACAGAACCCTGCTTGTCATCGGTGCACAGAGCCCTGCTTGTCCTCGGTGTACGGAGCCCTGCTTGTCCTCGGTGTACAGAGCCCTGCTTGACCTCGGTGTACAGAACCCTGCTTGTCCTCGTTGCACAGAGCCCTGCTTGTCCTCGGTGTACAGAGCCCTGCTTGTCCTCGGTGTACAGAGCCCTGCTTGTCCTCAGTGTACAAAGCCCTGCTTGTCCTCAGTGTACAGAGCACTGCTTGTCCTCAGTATACAGAGCCCTGCTTGTCCTAAGTGTACAAAACCCTGCTTGTCTTCAGTGTACAGAGCCCTGCTTGTCCTCAGTGTACAGCGCCCTGCTTGTCCTCGGTATACAGAGCCCTGCTTGTCCTCGGTGTACAGAGCCCTGCTTGTCCTCAGTGTACAGAACCCTGCTTGTCTTCAGTGTACAGAACCCTGCTTGTCCTCGGTGCACAGAACCCTGCTTGTCCTCGGTGCACAGAGCCCTGCTTGTCCTCGGTGTACAGAGCCCTGCTTGTCCTCAGTGTACAGAGCCCTGCTTGTCCTCAGTGTACAGAGCACTGCTTTTCCTCAGTGTTTAGAGAACTGCTTGTCCTAAGTGTACAGAGCCCTGCTTGTCCTCGGTGTACAGAACCCTGCATGTCTTCAGTGTACAGAGCCCTGCTTGTCCTCGGTGTACAGAGCCCTGCTTGTCCTCAGTGTACAGGACCCTGCTTGTCCTTGGTGTATAGGACCCTGCTTGTCTTCGGTGCACAGGGCCCTGCTTGTCCTCAGTGTACAGAGCCCTGCATGTCCTCAGTGTACAGAGCCCTGCATGTCCTCAGTGTACAGAACCCTGCTTGTCCTTGGTGTACAGTGCCCTGCTTGTCCTTGGTGTACAGAACCCTGCTTGTCCTCGGTGTACAGAACCCTGCTTGTCCTCGGTGTACAGAACCCTGCTGGTCCTCGGTATACAGAGCCCTGCTTGTCCTCTGTGTACAGAACCCATCTTGTATTCAGAGTACAGAGCCCTTTTTGTCCTCAGTGTACAGAGCCCTGCTTGTCCTCAGTGTACAGAACCCTGCTTGTATTCAGTGTACAGAACCCTGCTTGTATTCAGTGTACAGAGCCCTTCTTGTCCTCAGTGTACAGAGCCCTGCTTGTCCTCAGTGTACAGAACCCTTCTTGTCCTCGGTGTACAGAACCCCACTTGTCCTCAGTGTACAGAACCCTGTTTGTCTTCAGTGTACAGAGCCCTGCTTGTCCTCGGTGTTCAGAACCTTGCTTGCCCTCGGTGTACAGAACCCTGCTTGTCCTCGGAGTACAGAACCCTGCTTGTCCTCGGTGTACAGAACCCTGCTTGTCCTCGGTGTACAGAACCCTGCTTGTCTTCGGTGTACAGAACCCTGCTTGTCTTCGGTGTACAAAGCCCTGCTTGTCCTCTGTGTACAGAACCCTGCTTGTCTTCGGTGTACAGAACCCTGCTTGTCCTCGGTGTTCAGAACCCTGCTTGTCCTTGGTGTACAGAGTCCTGCTTGTCCTCGGTGTACAGAGCCCTGCTTGTCTCAGTGTACAGAGCCCTGCTTGTCCTCAGTGTGTAGAGCCCTGCTTGTCCTCAGTGTACAGAGCCTTGCTTGTCCTCAGTGTACAGAGCCCTGCTTGTTCTCAGTGTACAGAGCCCGGCTCGTCCTCAGTGTACAGAGTCCAGCTCGTCCTCAGTGTACAGAGCCCGACTCGTCCTCAGTGTACAGAGCCCGGCTTGTCCTCAGTGTACAGAGCCCTGCTTGTCCTCAGTGTACAGAGGCCTGCTGGTCCTCACTGCACAGAACCCTGTTTGTCCACCCCCACTTCCTGTATTTGGACCCCTTGCAAAGACACACAGACAATAGCTGTAGGGAAAAAATATTCACATTTTTAACCAATGTATTTTAGAAATATACATATAGGGGGAGATTTATCAAGATATGTCTATTTTAGATCTAATTTCAACCTTTTATTTTGTCTATACTTTGACTAGCGTGTGCCTTATTCATCAATAATGCGCAGCGTAATGATGAATAATGTGCAGCTCTCCTTTAGCCTGAAAAGTTGTCTAATGTACACTGTAGTGAATATAGGCTGAGGAGATCATTTTTAGGAAAATATGGTGGATAATCTCTGGCTCCTGGCTGTCTGGGACCCTGTTTGAAATGGATATATCCTCTGGACCTCTGATTTATTTTCCTCTGTCTGTATACCCCCTGTACTGTTTTGTATTCTGTTGGTGGTTACTTTACATATCCCTTGACACCTAGCTGTGAGGAGCCTCAAGACAGCTTGTTTTCTGATTGGGTTAATCGTGCGTATTCTGCCAGTTGGTGCCAACGTGAACAAACGGTTTACATCTTACCTGTAGTGAAATATGTCCCAGTTTTAGAAATATGTTTTCAAGGCTCCCCTTAGTAGCCATAGTTATATATCCCCTAGAATCATGATCCCCGAATATTACGCTTTACTTAGAACCCAAACATGACCCTATTGTACCCATAGATTAAACTGTATGTATCCCTAAGCTGTATGTATCCTATAACTATCTATAACCCCTTCATGGATCCTATCAAAATGTGCATTATAATGTCACCATATCAATAAGGGTACTGCCATCTATGTCACATCGGTTGTGTATGATGGGAGTTATGATTTATGAACTATCAATCTGTGTTTGAGAGGAGGTTGGGAGGCGGGATGATGTGGGCTGATCTAGGAAGAAACTGGAGACCTCCCTTCTAACCCAACCCTCTGCGGCCCCCATAAAAGTGGTGCTCCAACCCCAGCTCATTGTTACAAGTTTGGGGCCCATTCTGAATGGACTTGTGCCGCTATTTTATTCCTTTCCCCAGGACTGATTAGGACTTTACTCAATGACGTTAAGTATGGAACTCTTCTGATTTTTATTCCCCTTTTATTTTATATAACTGTTTTGCACATTTTATATGTCTGTTTCTTTAACTCTTTTTGTAATTCAGTACTGTACCTTTTATGTACATTAAAGCCATAACTTTAATGCGTAGCCTTGTATGCTCTAACGAACCTATAGCCCTATAGCCTTATCTTGATGTATAAGTGTATGTGTGGCTCGTGCCGTTACCATAGTTTTGGTGTCATAGAGTGCATAGTGTGAGAATCTGTGCATGATTGGAGGCGTTCTATCGGCCTACTGATAGATGGTGGCAGCGTATTTGTGTGTGGGCGTGTAGACTGGTTTTGGGGTGTCTGTAACTCATTTTTAGGGCCTATTGTGATAGGTGTGAGTGAAAGTGAGTGTGGAAGCAGCGTACCCCTTTACTGTCACAGCCAAGGTCACGTGTGCAGAGAAGACACGGGGACCTACACACAGTGTGTGTTTAAGCTGGTTCACTGGCTCATAAGGGAGCAGAGGGTGCTCAGGGGAGCCAAGAGTGAACGTAAGACGGTGGCAGCTTAGAGTTAGAATATTAGAGTAGATATTCTGCTGGGTTTTGTGTTCTTTTAGTCCACTCACTCTTTTCCGAGAAGTGTGGACTTGTCCGTACGCCAGGTCTTGAGGGGCCGGCACGTGACATACACTTTTTCTAAAAAAGAGTCAGACCAACAACCAGAGGCCTGGGTTCTCAACCCGTGGTACACATACCCATAGGGGTACGCCACGGGTTGAGCTTTGGTATGTGAAAGCGCCCACAAATACTGGTCATGTACTGGCAAGTACTTGTCAGCGCATAGCCGAGCAAACCTCCAGCTGTTGCAAAACTACAATTCTCAGCATGCAGTGACAGAAGGGCATGCTGGGACTTGTAGTTATGAAACAGCTGGAGGCACACTACTATAACTTTCAGCATGCCCTTTGGCTGTCCGTGCATGCTGGGGGTTGTAATTATGCAACAGCTGGAGGCACACTGGTTGCAAAACACAGAGTTTGTTACATAACTCAGTGTTTCCCAACCCATGTGCCTCCAGCTGTTTCAAAACTAAAACTCCCAGCATGCATGGTCTGTCAGTGCATGCTGGGAGTTATAGTTTTGCAACAGCTGGAGGCAGACGGGTTGGGAAAAAATTAGTTAGAAAACAGATATTGTTTCCCAAACAGTGTGCCTCCAGTTGTTGCAAAACTACAACTCCCTGCATGCCCAGACAGCCGAAGGGTATGCTGGGAGTTGTAGTTTTGCAACAACTGGAGGAGAACCGATTGGGGACCACTGTGTAGTGGTCTCCAAACTGTGGCCCTCTAGATGTTGCAAAACTTCAACTCCAAGCATGCCTAGACTGCCTAGGCATGCTGGGAGTTGTAGTTTGGCAACATCTGCAGGGCCCGATGTTACAGAACTACAACTCCCAGCATGCCTGGACTGTCTGGGCATGCTGAGAATTCTAGTTTTGCAACATCTGGAAGAAAACAGATTGGAGACCGCTGCACAGTGTTCTCCAAACTGTGGCCTTCCAGATGTTGCGAAACTACACTCCCAGCATGTCCAGACAGCCAAAGCCTGTCTGGGCATCCTGGGAGTTGTAGTTTTGAAACTCCTAGAAGCAGAAGCGAAGATTAGTGACGATCTTCACTGCTGCCTCTGATGCCGACGCTGCCCCATTGCCTACCCCATCCCCCGTTTTATAATTACCTTTTCCCGGTTCCTGGGGCCCACGCTACTTCTGGCTGCTGCGTCGTGCAGCGCGCTGCGCAGCGCAGCGCACTGCCGAGTGACGTCCTAAACGCGACGTCACCGTTGGGGACGTCACTATGGAGCTGTAACTATGGTCAGGGACAATACATGTCCTTTACGGCCCACTGGGTGAATGTGGTTCCTGCACAGCCACAACAGCAACTTGGACAGGTCAAGCAACTTCCGCCTCCACGCTCTAGGGCTGTTGGTCCTATGACAGTATACGACTCCGCCTCCTCATCCTCCAACATGTCCTCAGCCTCCACTGCACGGACAAGTCTCAGTGCCCTTCCAGTATACCATGTGTGCAGGCCATGGTGGTGTCACACTGTTCTTCACATGGTTTGCCTTGGCGAACAGAGTCACACAGAGGAGGAACTGCTAATATTAATTCATCAAGAAATCGAATCATGGCTTACTCCATGAAAACTGGAAATGGGAACCATGATGACCGACAACGGGAAGAACATCATGTCCGCGCTGCAACAAGGAAGCCTGAGACATGCGCTCTGCATGGCACAGGTGTTCAATCTGGTTGTCAAGTGGTTCCTGAAGTGTTCGCCCCATTTGTAAGACATCCTAACAATGGTAAGGAAACTTTGCATGCACTTCAGCCACTTGTACACCGCAAAGCACAACCTCCTTGAGCTGCAGCGTCAGAGCGATATCCCCCACCATAGTCGGATTTGCAACGTTTCCACACGTTGGAATTCCACCCTCCATATGTTGGACCGACTATACGAAGAGAGAAAAGCCATCAACGATTTCTTGATGATTTAAGTGGATAGGGGGACTCCCCTGTGTAACTTCAATGTCAACAAGTGCCAGCTCATACGTGACACCTGCCGTTTGCTAAGGCCCTTTGAGGAAGCCACATTATTAGTCAGTCGCCAGGATTACGGGATGAACAACGTCATTCCACTACTTCATCCACTACAACACGTGTTAGAAACAATGGCTGGTCAGGGCACTGGAGACGTGGTGCCTACATCTCATGGGCACATGAGCCCTGTGGGGGCTGAACTGGATGAGGAGGGGGAGGGGCACAGTGGAGCACAGTTTAGGTTTCACGAGATGTGAGGTTTTTATAGTCATCTGACAGGAGAGGTGGAGCAGCCAGAGGAGCTAGAGGGTGATGAGGAAGACAGAGGACCCGTACACACCGTGGCAGTATGCAGTGGAGATAGAGGCAGGAAGTCACTTGCCAAATGGCATGATGCATGCTCACTTGCTTGCATAGTGACCACCGAATTTTCACCATTCGGCAGCGGGATGACTTCTGGCTCCACCTTATTGGACCCTCCCTTCCGGCACAAAATGGGTGCCTTTTTTACACCCACTGAGAGGGAGGACAAACTGACCTACTACAGAGACATCCTACATAGTCAGTTGGCCAATGCCTATCTGCGCCATCATCCATCCTCTTGAGGTCTGATTCGGGTGGCCCTCTGTGCTCACCTTCTACTGCCATGGCTACTGGGGAAGGGCGATGTGGCAGGAGCAGTACCAGCTCCATCAGCAGCAGCCTGAATCTACAGTCCCTGATGAGTACCTTTCTTCACACACATAGTGAAGCAATTCATAAGCAGCACGTAGTGGCATACCTTGACATGACCATGCCAACACACCTTGAAGATCCGCTGGACTACTGCGCAGCCAAGCTTAATTTGTGGCCGTAACTAGCCGAGTTTTCCCTGGAAAAGCTGTCCTGCCCGGCCAGTAGTGTGCCATCAGAGCGGGTGTTTAGTGCGCTAGGGCCATAGTAACCCCAAGGAGAGCTCATTGTGAAGATGAATCAGGCATGGATTAGCCAGGATTTCCACCCACCAATGCCTGATGCATCAGAGTAGATTGACCATGGTGCCACACCAACACTTCACAAATATGGATAGTGCTAAAAATGTTTAAACCCTTAACGACCAAGGACGTATATTTACGTCCTTGGCCTGCTCCCGCGATATATCGGGTCGGTCCCGGCATGTATCTGAAGCCTGGACCCGGGGCTAATAGCGTGCGGCAGTGATCGCGGTGCCGCACGCTATTAGCCCTTTAGACGCGGTGTTCATAGTTGAACGCCGCATCTAAAACGAAAGTAAAACCTTCCCGGCTGCTTAGTGGGGCTGATTGGGACCACCGCAGTGAATATGCGATGCAGGCTTGAGCAATCGACCACCGATAACACTGATCAATGCAAAGCTATGGCTTTGCAGTGAACAGTGTATAAGATCAGTGTGTGCAGTGTTATAGCCCCCTATGGGAGCTATAACACTGAAAAAAAAAAAGTGTAAATAAAAAAGTTAATAAATGTGATTTAACCCTTTCCTAAATAAAAGTTCAAATCATCCCCCTTTTCCAACAAAAAACAAACAAACATGTAAATAAAAATAAATATAAACATATGTGGTATCGCTGCGTGCGTAAATGTCCAAACTATAAAAATATATCATTAACTAAACCGCATGCATGGTCAATGGTGTACGCGCAAAAGAATTCCAAAGTCCAAAATAATGCATGTTTGGTCACTTTTTATATCATGAAAAAATGAATAAAAAGCTATCAAAAAGTCTGATCAATACAGAAATAGTACCGCTAAAAACTTCAGATCGCGGCGCAAAAATTAGCCCTCATACCGCCCCATATGCAAAAAAAGAAAAAAGTTATAGGGGGCAGAAGATGACAATTTTAAACGTATTAATTTTCCTGCATGTAGTTATGATTTTTTCCAGAAGTACGACAAAATCAAACCTATATAAGTAGGGTATCATTTTAGTCGTATGGACCTACAGAATAAAGAGAAGGTGTCATTTTTACTGAAAAAATGTACTGCGTAGAAACGGAAGCCCCCAAAATTTACAAAATGGCGTTTTTTCTTGAATTTCGTCGCACAATGATTTTTCTTCTGTTTCGCCGTAGATTTGTGGGTAAAATGACAGATGTCACTGCAAAGTAGAATTGGTGGCGCAAAAAATAAGCCATAAGATGCTTTTCTAGGTGCAAAATTGAAAGGGTTATGATTTTTAAAAGGTGAGGAGGAAAAAACTAAAGTGCAAAAACCGAAAACCCCTGCGTCCTTAAGGGGTTAAGGCACTGCCCCCCAGTTACAGACATTCCTCCGCATCAGACCACAAGTAAGTATTGAGGATATGCATTATGTAAGACTTAACTTTTAATAATATTCTTAGAATAAAAATAAAATATATGTACCCAAAATTTTTGGGAAATCAAACAAAAGGAAAGGTGTGCAAAAAACCACCATGTGCCGCCTACACCACCAAGTATTGATGTGATGCAAAGACCTCTAAAAGTCGGAAGGGAACAACGTATGGTCCATTGTAACCGGTGGGGGTAAAATCTACCCGTGTAAGACCCTACTCTCGCATTATTAATTCCCTTCTTGGCAAGTGTTACTCGCCCTAAAAATGGCGGCCCACACAGGAACCTCTGCCAATTTCCCCCTACAAACACTGGCATTTCCCAGGGTTTTTAGGTGGAAATAGAGAGGTTTTCCTGTGTGGGGTCAACCATTTTAGGGTGAGTTACACTTGCCAAGAAGGGAATTAATATTGCGAGAGTAGGGTCTTACACGGGTAGATTTTACCCCCACCGGTTACAATGGACCATACGTTGTTCCCTTCCACCTTTTAGAGGTCTTTGCATCACATCTATACTTGGTGGTGCAGGTGGTACATGGTGTTTTTGCACACCTTTCCTTTTGTTTAATAAAAAAAAAATGTTGGGTCCATATATTTTATCCTAAACATATTATTAAAAGTAACATTTTACTTAATGCATATCCTCTATACTACTGCACACTAACACTTTTACAAAAGAGTCAATTTTCTTCTGCCTACCTGCCTCAGCTACTATTCTGATCCTGCCACCCACCTGATGCAAAGTTATCCTTTTTTCATCAACCTTCATCACCGGGTACTGGTATTGCCAACCACCGCACCACTCTGTCATCGGGTCACTTTCAGGACTCCTGATACTGCTGCTGTCACCTCCAGGCTGTCTCATTCTGCTACCATATGTTCTCCTTATGCTGATGCCAGCTCCAAGCTGTCTCATACTACCACGGTATGTCCTCCTCATGCTGCTGCCACCTCCAGGCTGTGTCATTCAGCAACTATATGGTCTCATCATGCTTCTGCCACCTCCAAGCTGGGTCTTTCAGCCACTATATGGTCTCCTCATGCTGCCGCCACCTCCACGCTGTGTCATTGAGGCACTATATATATGGTCTCCTCATGCTTCCGCCACCTCCAGGATGTGTCATTCAGCCACTATATGTTCTCCTGATGCTGCCACAAACTCCAGGCTGTGTCATTCAGCCACTATATTCTGCTGCCAACTCCAGGCTGTATCATTCAGCCACTATGTTGCCTCCTCATGCTGCTGCAAATTCCAGGCTGTGTCCCTCAGCCACTATATGTTCTCCTCATGCTGCTGCCACCTCCACGCTGTATCATTTAGCCACTATATGGTCTCCTTATGCTGCCACCGCCTCCACGCTGTGTCATTCAGCCACTATATGGTCTCCTCATGCTGCCACCACCTCCAGGCTGTGTCATTCAGCCACTATATGTTCTTCTCATGCTGCCACAAACTCCAGGCTGTGTCATTCAGCCACTATATTCTGCTGCCAACTCCAGGCTGAATCATTCAGCCACTGTGCCGCTCTGCGACAGTGATTCTAATAGTGACGCCTCTGATCTGCATGTCCTACTGAATAACAATATTATTTCACTAACCCAGCACACACCCTATGCATGTTACAGCAAGGCAAATTGTTCTACAACCCTATTGAGGCTCTCTGTAGGCCAGAAATAGCTGTTTTTAATATTGAATCGCCGCAAATAAATTCAAACTGAAACCAATTTTGGGGGGAAAATTCCGCAAATCGACCAAATCGCATTTTTCAAAAATTCGCTCATCTCTAATTATTATACAGGAAAAAGACTTCATCATGGGTGCGTGTGTGTGGTTGTGTAGTTACTGAGGGTAATATTAACTTTATTCTAGTAATGCATCAATGCAAATCGTGAGGCACATTCTTTAAGATAAAGGTCATAATGGAGTAGATTCTGACTCATTGTGAACTAAAAAACCTCAGCTCTGAACATAGATGGAAAATTAGATAAATGAAATGGGTCCAGATAATACACTGGACCTAAGTAGCATCAACGTGTGATGCAGTCAACAGGACTGTTTGTGTAGTTTTAACCACAGGCGCAAACCACACAGTTTCCTAGTGCCTAAAACTCAGTTTTTCAAGTTTCCATTTTCTTTTTCTTTTAAAAAGAGCAATATGAAAGAAAGTGTTGTTGTAAATTTCATAGTTTATTTTATTCTCTTATGCCTCAGCCCATAGACCCTAGTATGATATAGGGCTGTATGAGGTGACATTTTAATAATAACTAATAATTCAAAAGTAAAGACAGAGGAATAAAGGTGCAAATAATTTCAAAACTCCATCATGGAAATTGTTCTGTTTGCTTAAATTCCATCATTCTAGATCTTTCCGGCCACAGGCCTAAACTAACTTTTCACATCACGCTATGACACGACATTTACAGTATTTTGTATAATTTAAAAAAATTTCACTACATCTCTCCAAAAATAATTGGTAATCAGAAAACTGATATTTTGCACAAGAAGGACTTTTACATAATTTTGTAAAAATCTCTAAACAAAAAACGCTAAATCCCATATATACCGTATTTATCGGCGTATAACACGCACTTTTTAGGCTAAAATTTTTAGCCTAAAGTCTGTGCGCGTGTTATACGCCGATACACCCCCAGGAAAGGCAGGGGGAGAGAGGCCGTCGCTGCCCGCTTCTCTCCCCCTGCCTTTCCTGGGGGTCTAGAGCGCTGCTGTCGGCCCTTCTCTCCCCCTGGTTATCGGCGCCGCTGCCCGTTCTGTCCCCCTGACTATCGGTGCCGGCGCCGATAGCCAGGGGGAGAGAAGGGGCAGCGGCACCCATTGCCGGCGCCGCTGCCCCGTTGCCTCCCCCCATCCCCGGTGGCATAATTACCTGAGTCCGGTCCGCGCTGCTCCGCTGCTCCAGGCCTCCGTCGTGCGTCCCCGGCGTCATTGCTATGCACGGCGCGGCGCTCTGACGTCATGCGCCGCGCCGTTCAGCGCATAGCAATGACGCCGGGGACGCACGACGGAGGCCTGGAGCAGTGGAGCAGCGCGGACCGGACTCAGGTAATTATGCCACCAGGGATGGGGGGAGGCAACGGGGCAGCGGCGCCGGCAATGGGTGCAGCTGCCCCTTCTCTTCCCCTGGCTATCGGTGCCGGCACCGTTAGTCAGGGGGACAAAACGGGCAGCGGCGCCGATAACCAGGGGGTGAAAAGGGCCGACAGCAGCGCTCTAGACCCCAGGAAAGGCAGGGGGAGAGAAGCGGGCAGCGACGGCCTCTCTCCCCCTGCCTTTCCTGGGGGTGTATCGGGGTATACACGCGCACACACGCACCCTCATTTTTTCATGGATATTTGGGTAAAAAACTTTTTTTACCCAAATATCCTTGGTAAAATGAGGGTGCGTGTTATAGGCCGGTGCGTGGTATACCCCGATAAATACGGTACATATAAAGTTGTTAATTGAATACTGTTTATACTGTACATCGCAGTAGACTTACTTTCCCAAATGAAGGGAAGTTATAAGTAACAATAGTTTATTCACTGGCATGTGTGCCTGCCTGCCTGCAAGCGGAGCTAGTCTGCCTGCTGAGGAGGATCCACACTGTTCCTCAAAGGTAAATCAAGGCTTCCCTTTCATCTTTCACCACCAATAAAAGGAAGCTATCCTTTGTGTAAATACCTGTGTACCTTCTGGTGTATGTCCCTAGTAATGCAGTGTAAACCTCCTTCTAACCTGTTTGTTTTCATTTCTGCTCTAACCTGTTTGTGTTCATTTCTACTCCACTCCAGACATCTTATCCACTATCCAAAGGATAGGGGATAAAATGTCTGATCTTGGGGGGGTCCAGCCACTGGGAACCCCCGTGATCTCTCCTGCAGCACCCCCTGTCATCTGTTGCATGGAGCGAACTTCGCTCCGTGCCTAATGATAGGCGATACAGGGGCCCGAGTATCGTGATGTCATGCCTCCGCCCCTCGTGACGTCACATCCCTATATGCCATCTTTATTAGTATAATTTCTGTATCATCAGCTTAGCATAGTGCTAGCCTGTTCATTCTAGTGAAAATTTTCCAGCACTAAGTCATGGTATAGCAGAGAAAAAGTATGTGCATTGATTGGCAAAAGAAGTAAGGGAAAGGAAGTCCACATATGCGTATTAGATTGTTTAGCTTCGTTTAGCTGACACACATCTAATGGACACCCTAATGTGTATGGCTACCCTAAACTTTTCAATGAAAAAATCTTGCAAATATTGTTATTGATTTGAGTTTTTTGGACTCCTGGGGTAAAGGTGGGTAAGATTGGAAGATTTACCTCAAATACATGTAATCCTGACTTTTCAAGAATTCTTCAATATTTTTATATTTACATTCTTAATACATTAGTCATTTGGTTTTATTGCAAGGCATGTCCTCAAAATTGCCCATTATAAGGAGAATTGTCCAAGGGAATTCAACTTGCTAACAAAAATGTCCAGTGAGTAGTAACCATGTGATCCTACTGGAGGGTATGGGGCTGATAAATTACTCCAAACATGGGCTTTACCACATGGGCCACCTGTGTAGTTGTATAGTTAAAGGGGCCTACTTTTGTTGACAGGTTCTGTCTGGTAGATTACTGTATGCTGAGCTCTTCAAAGCCAGTGGCGTTATACTGTCCTTACCCCTGTCCCTCACTGATCATGGTCCATCAATATGCTTTTGTTGGTCCTATCTGCATAATTGAGTGGACAGGATCTGGGCCCTTTACAGCCCCAAGCGACTACTTGACCTATTTCATTATTATACACCGCTGCACCCAATGATTACTCTCCAGTGAGTGTGCAAATATAATGAAGTATCACATAGCAGTAAGAGAAGACTCCTCCACTGTTTCAGGCCTGGCCAAGTTGCTTGTAGAAATAGCGGCAGTGTTATCACCCGGTTTCCTTATTGCAAAATAATCAAATGACTCATAAAGTGTTGACAGTGCCTAAAATGTAAATGAAAAACATACATCAAGCTTTGCTAGGATTGACATGGATAAAATAATAACGTTTGCAATACAATTATAAGTGATGGGTACATGTTCTTGGTAGTTATAAGATGACCCTAAGAATAATCTCCCCTGGTGGGCTCAAGGAATCCCAATTGATGTGTACAATAAATCAGATGACAGAGAATCCCTCATTATGTCACTCTGGCAGGACTTTTGGTCAGAAGAAAAAAAATAGAGATATAGGGTTTTGTACTATTTGGTTGACTATCTGCACTTATAGTCTACCAAATAGTATACATAGTAAAATGGGTAGAACCATTATTTCAAAATGGGGTTTTAAAACTATACTCACGGAACATGAATCAGCCTCTGGGGCTGTGAATTTCCTTTACTGGACTATTCCTATAAAGGAAAACTGTCACCAATTTCACCCACACTAAACCCAATACACTGGGTTATAGTGTGGGGGAACAGGAATCCAATGAGGGGTCACTTATTCCCTCCAATTGCCGCTGAGTTATGTGCTAGTAAAAGTTCAGTTGTTTGGCCCCAGCATCGCGCTTCAAGGCGGGGCCCCCGCCAGCTGTCTGCCCCTGACGCGTCCTAAGCACGCCCTTTAATAAGCATAATGGTCATTGTTACCTCGAATGCGCCGGTCCCTCCCTACACCCGGAAGTCGGGAGTAGTGAGGCTTCAGCGAGAGGGTGAAAGGTTTAGTCGCATGCGCTCGGCAGACAGGGTGCTGTGCTCACAGCGCATGAGACTCCACATCACTAGGACGTGGAGTTGAAGGCAACCATTATGCTAATTAAGGGGGCGAGCTTAGGTTGTGTCAGAGCAGGAGGGTATCCACACAGGATATCCTGTATGGAGCCCAGGCTCTCCACGGGAGCGCCATGTCACAACCGCTGCCCATGGGGGCAAGCTTAGGATGCGTCAGAGGCAGACAGCCAGCAGGGGCCCTACCTTGAAGCGCGATGATGGGGCCAAACAACAGAACATTTACCAGCGCATAACTCAGCAGCAATTGGAAGGAGAAAAGTAAGTGACCCCTCATTGGATTCCTGTTCACCCACACTATAACTCAGTATATTGGGTTTAGTGTGGATGAACTTGATGACAGTTTTCCTTTAAAGGAGAAGTATCATACAAAAAAGCTTATCTCCTATGTGGAGGAGGGTATCCATACAGGATATCCTCTAAGGAGCCCCAGCTCTCCCGTCACGCCCCCTCCATATATCTCCATGGGAGAGCCGAAGATTGCTGAATGGCTCTCCTTTAGAAATTTATAGAGGAGATGTGGCGGCCCGTGCTTTGGGCGGAGGTCATGATGCGCCAAATGCAGTAAAATAGAAAACTGTTATTTACCTTCCCCTCTTTTCCCAAGCTGGCCCTCTTTTTAGCTTTTGTTCATCACCCAGGTGTTACTACAGAAATGAATGTCTTGTGACCTCTGCAGCCAATCAGCACCCTTGTTGATCACGTTCCTCACTCCTGGGTGCAAGTGTCGGGAGTTATGATGCCAGGAGTATGGAGCGTGAGTGCTAAGGCGGCTGATTGTCTTTAGTGGTCATGTAAAGTTTATTTGTTAAAAAAAATCTTTAAAAAAAACATGGATAAACTCTTTAAAGGGGTAGTCCAGTGGTGAGAAACGTATCCCCTATCCTAAGGATAGGGGATGAGTTTCAGATCATGGGGGGTCTGACCACTGGGGCCCCCATAATCTCTCTGTATGGGGCCAGGTTCGCTGACCAGATAGCGCGTGTTGACTACCACACGAAGTGACGTCCGACACGCCCCCTCAATACATCGCTATGGCAGAGCCGGAGATTGGCGAAGGCAGCACTCCGGCTCTGCCATTGAGTTGTATTGAGGGGGCAAGTCAGCCTTCCCATGGGCTGTCGGGGCCCCGTACAGGAGATCACGGTGGGCTCCAGCGGTCTTAAACTCATCCTTAGGATAGGGGATACGTTTTTCATCACTGGAGATCTCCTTTAACAATTGTTTAACCAGTTACCCAATCGCCAGGGGCCTAAGATGCATAGACGAAAGTCTGTCTCAGGATTATAGTTACCATCACGGAAAAATTTGTGCACTAAAATTTTGCTTTTAAAGGAGTACTCTAGTGCAGAGTATTTCTGCTCCGTCCTGCCCGGGCTGCAAAATAAATGAAAATGAACCATCACTCACCTCCCTGGGTTCCTGCGGAGCGCCACTACAGCTGATAGGTCCTCCGATCCATCTCCTTCATACTTCCGGGTGTAACGAAGCATCACATGGCGCTCAGCCTATTGCCGGCCAAGGCAGAACATCGCGGCGGACGGGGATAGGCTGAGCGCCATGTGACGCTTCGTTACACCCAGAAGTATGAAGGAGATGGACCGGAGGACCGATCAGCTGTAGTGGCGCTCCGCAGGAACCCAGGGAGGTGAGTGATGGTTCATTTTCATTTATTTTGCAGCCCGGGCAGGACGGAGCAGGAATACTCTGCACTAGAGTACTCCTTTAATGATCACAAGAATCACAAAAGTCATAAGTTATTTAAACCATGCCACCATCACTAGCCCAAATAAAATAAAACATTGCCTTGGGAAGGTTAGCGGGTTAATAATTGAGCGATGAGCTATGAGTTATATTTTATGCCTTATGAAAAAAGAATGAAGAAGGTGGGGGAAGGAGTAAGCGATTGGCGAATGGAGAAATGACTGCAGGAGTGAGTCAGTTATGTTATGTCGAGTGATTGTGGATTGTTAACATTCGTTATAACATATTATATTAGGTTTAATTTTCCTTTGTTGTCTGTTTACATGATTATGTATGTATTATGGAATACATGAATTAAAAACTGGAGTTTGAAAGCAGGAGGTTGAGATCGCTGTGAGTTTTAATTTTTGAACCCACAAGGTCTACAAAAAATTTTAAGTGTAATTTTGACTGTCTGTTTTGCCCTATACATTTGTGAAATCCCCATAATTAGATGGCCTCCATGTTGGAAAATGCAGTCCAATGTACATCCTGTTCAATGTATGCAATCCTTGAACAACAGTTTGAGGGTGCATATTGTTGTGCGAGATGTGTGCTAGTTGTCCGTTTGGAAGCCCAGATCCTGCATCTAGAGGGGCGACTGGCAACAATGAGAAGCATTAACAACATGGAGAGGAGTCTCGTGCTCACTGAGCAGGCACTCTCGGGAATAGAGGTGGGGGAGGACAGTGGGACGGAGTTGCAGGACAGTCAGGCAGTTAGCTGGGTTACAGTTAGAAAGAGGGGTAGGGGAAAAAGTGTCAGGGAGGCTAGTCCTGAACTGGCACACCCCAACAAGTTTGCCCGCTTGGCAGATGAGGGGGATGCCATTACAGAGCTAGCAGAGCTGCAGCAGGATACCGCCTCTGACCGCCAGGGGGGTGTCTGCTCCAGTAAGGAGGGAGGGAGGAGTACAGGGCAGGCCAGACAGGTACTAGTGGTGGGGGACTCAATTATTAGGGGGACAGACAGGGCAATCTGTCACAAAGACCGGGATCGCCGAACAGTGTGTTGTCTGCCTGGCGCACGAGTTCGGCACATCGCGGATCGGGTTGACAGGTTGTTGGGCGGGGCTGGAGAGGACCCAGCAGTCATGGTACATATTGGCACCAATGACAAAGTAAGAGGTAGGTGGAGTGTTCTTAAAAATGATTTCAGGGACTTAGGCCGCAAGCTTAAGGCAAGGACCTCCAAGGTAGTCTTTTCTGAAATACTACCAGTACCACGAGCCGCACCAGAGAGGCAGCGGGAGATCAGGGAGGTAAACAAGTGGCTCAGAAGCTGGTGTAGGAAGGAAGGGTTTGGGTTCATGGAGAACTGGGCTGACTTCGCTGTCGGTTACCGGCTCTACCGTAGGGACGGGCTGCACCTCAATGGGGAGGGTGCAGCTTTGCTTGGGGAGAAGATGGCTAGAAGGGTGGAGGAGTGTTTAAACTAGGGACTTGGGGGGAGGGAACCTACAGCAAAGAGGGGGAAGATAGTGTAGATAGAGAGGTGGGAATTATAAATGTACCTGGGGGTGGAGCGGAGGGAGGGGTTAGAATAGTTAATAGGAATAAGCTTCATAGGAAAATAAAACTTACACCCTTGAATCCCATTAACCCCAATAACATAAAGGATGGAAATGTAAAGTGTATGTTCACAAATGCCAGAAGCCTAGCAAATAAAATGGGGGAGCTTGAGGCCTTGATACTGGAGGAACATATTGATATAGTTGGGGTCACTGAGACATGGCTGGACTCCTCGCATGACTGGGCTGTCAATCTGCAGGGGTTTACATTGTTTCGCAAGGATAGAATGAACAGAAAAGGTGGTGGAGTCTGTCTGTATGTAAGAAGTGGTATGAAAGTCAGTGTGAACGATGCCATAGTGTGTGATGATTCTGAGGATGTGGAATCATTGTGGGTAGAATTACAAAAGGAGGGAAATACTGAAAAAATAGTATTTGGTGTAATCTACAGACCCCCTAATATCACTGAAGAGATAGAAGTTCGGCTTCATAAACAAATAGAGAGGGCCGCCCGGGCAGGTACAGTGGTAATAATGGGAGATTTTAACTATCCAGATATAGATTGGGGTCCGGGGTTGGCTAAAACTACAAAGGGGCGACAATTCCTAAATTTATTGCAGGATAATTTTATGGGCCAGTTTGTGGAGGACCCAACAAGAAGTGATGCCTTGTTGGATCTGATCATTTCCAACAACGCAGAGCTGGTTGGTAATGTAACTGTGCGGGAAAACCTTGGTAATAGCGACCACAATATAGTTACTTTTGACTTAAAATGTAGAAAACAAAGACAGGCGGGGAAGGCAAAAACATATAACTTTAAAAAGGCAAATTTCCCTGGGCTGAGGGCTGCACTACAGGACATAGACTGGGGGGAGGTGTTGTCAAATACTGATACAGAAGGTAAATGGGACATCTTTAAATCAACTCTAAATAACTATACAGCTAAATATATACCAAAGGGGAACAAATATAGACGATTAAAACTAAATCCTACATGGCTGACACATGATGTTAAAAGAGCAATAAACAACAAAAAAATTGCCTTCAAAAAATACAAATCTGATGGGTCAGCTATAACATTTAAAAAGTACAAGGAGCTTAATAAAATCTGTAAAAATGTAATAAAAACAGCAAAAATTCAAAATGAGAGACAGGTGGCCAAAGAAAGCAAAACTAATCCTAAATATTTTTTTAGATATATAAATGCAAAAAAACCAAGGACAGAGCATGTAGGACCCCTTAATAATGATAATGGGGAGGTTGTCACAGGCGATCAAGAGAAGGCGGAGCTACTGAATGGGTTCTTTAGTTCTGTATACACTATGGAAGAAGGAGCTGACATTGGCCAGGTCAGTGCTGGTAACACATCATATAATGTATTGAACTGGCTTAATGTAGAGATGGTACAAGGTAAGTTAAGTGATATAAATGTAAGCAAATCCCCAGGACCGGATGGACTACACCCAAGAGTTCTTAGAGAGGTAAGTTCAGTAATATCTGTACCCCTTTCATGATATTTAGAGATTCTCTGGTGTCTGGTATAGTGCCAAGGGACTGGCGCAAGGCGAATGTGGTGCCAATCTTCAAAAAGGGCTCTAGGTCTTCCCCAGGAAACTATAGACCGGTAAGTTTAACGTGCATTGTGGGTAAATTGTTTGAAGGACTTATAAGGGATTACATACAGGAATACATAGGGGATAATTGTATTATAAGTGATAGCCAGCATGGGTTTACTAAGGATAGAAGTTGTCAAACCAATCTAATTTGCTTTTATGAAGAGGTGAGTAGAAGCCTTGACAGAGGAATGGCTGTGGATATAGTGTTTCTGGATTTTGCTAAAGCGTTTGATACTGTCCCTCATAGACGTCTGACAGGTAAGTTAAGGTCTTTGGGTTTGGAAATTTTAGTTTGTAACTGGATTGAACACTGGCTCATGGATCGTACCCAGAGAGTGGTGGTCAATGATTCGTACTCTGATTGGTCCCCGGTTATTAGTGGTGTACCCCAAGGTTCAGTACTGGGCCCGCTGTTGTTTAATTTATTTATCAATGATATAGAGGATGGTATTAACAGCTCTGTTTCTATCTTTGCAGATGACACCAAGCTTTGTAGCACAGTACAGTCTTTAGAGGATGTGCATAAGTTACAAGATGACTTGGATAGACTAAGTGTCTGGGCATCCACTTGGCAAATGAGGTTCAATGTGGATAAATGTAAAGCTATGCATCTGGGTACTAATAACCTGCATGCATCGTATGTCTTAGGGGGGATTAAACTGGCAGAGTCACTGGTAGAGAAGGATCTGGGTGTACTTGTAGATCACAGACTACAGAATAGCATGCAATGTCAGGCTGCTGCTTCCAAAGCCGGCAGGATATTGTCATGTATCAAAAGAGGCATGGACTCAAGGGACAGGGACATAATACTCCCCCTTTATAAATCATTGGTACGGCCTTACCTGGAATATGCTGTTCAGTTTTGGGCACCTGTCCATAAAAGGGACACTGCGGAGTTGGAAAGGGTGCAGAGACGCGTGACTAAACTAATATGGGGCATGGAACATCTTAGCTATGAGGAGCGATTAAAGGAGTTACAATTGTTTAGTCTTGAGAAGAGACGTTTAAGGGGGGATATGATAAACGTATATAAGTATATTAATGGCCCATACAAAAAATATGGAGAAAAACTGTTCCAGGTTAAACCCCCCCAAAGGACGAGGGGGCACTCCCTCCGTCTGGAGAAGAAAACGTTTAGTCTCAAGGGGCGACACGCCTTCTTTACCGTGAGGACTGTGAATTTATGGAACGGTCTACCTCAGGAACTGGTCACAGCAGGAACAATTAACAGCTTTAAAACAGGATTAGATACATTCCTGGAACAAAATAAGATTAATGCTTATGAAGAAATATAAAATCTCATCCCTTCCCCAATATCGCGCCACACCCCTACCCCTTAATTCCCTGGTTGAACTTGATGGACATATGTCTTTTTTCGACCGTACTAACTATGTAACTATGTAACTATGTAACTATGTAAAAAGACTTATAAAAATTATATATATATATCAATCAAAGATCTCAGAGCAATAAATGTGGTTTAATGACCCAAAGAATATTTTTTCATGGTACTTAGCTGTCCCAACTTGTTTCATCTTTCCAAGAATCATCAGGGGATGTAATAGTCTACAGATCCATAGTGTTGGAAACCACTGACGATCCCTTATTGGTATGATGTTACCCCTTGATGTTGGACCAGACAATCACCGGAATTAGTGTGTTAATCATTAGGATATACTATTTCTTTGGCGTCCTTGTGGTTTTCTACTGGTGGCATGCTTTGGATCACATATGATTTTTGTGAGCGGCGGGGACAGGTGAGTACAGCTTCCTATACTTTACATTGCACGGATCCCTCAACATACGATGGATTTGACAAACGATGGGTCGTTTGGAACGAATTACCATCTTATGTTGAGGGACCACTGTATATGTTATGACAAAAACAAGTCACTGCAATCTTTTCCATCAAAGACCGACAAGCTTTGGTCATTAAAGGGTAAAAACATAAACTCTGACAAAAACCATTGGAAACTGTAATAACTACCCATGTGACCGAGTCTGAAGAGTTACTGTCTTCTTCGGCTTTAGCTGCGTCTTGATGAATTTGGTGAAGCTCCACATGTTGTTGCCTTCTCTTTTGTGGGATTTTCTTAACTTAAAATATAAATAACTCATAGTAATATGGAACATTGAATATTTCTGTTAAGGTTAGCAGTTTTTATTTAATTATAAGATTTGGCATTATGTGGTAATAGAAGCAGTGCATTTCTATTGATGCTAGAAAGTTGCATTTGGCATGACAACCTCTCCTGTCTCAACATGAATAAAACTTATAGGGATGTATAAAGCTCAACAGATAAAGTAGATACCATAGATAGGAAGGTAGATAGATAGTTAGATATGGGATAGATAGACATGAGGTGGCCCAGTACGGGAGGTGTTACCCTGTGTTCCTGCTGTCCTGTCAAGCAGCCTCCTTCAGTGTCCCCAAGGCCCCCTGCACTTGTTTCCCCATTGTAAATATGTTTTACCATGTAAAGTGTTATAAAATGTAATGTTGCTTTAAGAGTTATACCATTTGAAATGTCATGTGATTGTTACCCAGGAGATACCAGTGACCAGGTGATCCCAAAAGTGACCTATGGGCTCCCTGCTAGTCTCCCCCATATAAGCTCTGGGTGGAGCTTCTCTCTCTTTGAGCTCTGCTCTTCTGCTAAGCTGAGGTCCAGAGCAGTCACCTAGTGTGTGTGTCCAGAGTGTTGGAGGCCTCAAAGTCAAGTCCTGCAGCCGCCATCAAGTCAAGTAAGGTAAAGTCACAGCTTTATGAGTCAGGTCAGTCCCTGTCATCTGTCAAGTCAGCGTGGTCTGCATTCAATTGTCCAGTCCTACTACATGTCCCAGCAAGCCCTTAAGGTCTCTGCGTCACTGGTCTCCTCTATGGGCCCTGGCTGAACTGTATAGACTTTACCAACTGTCTACCCTCAGTAAAACTACCGTTGTCCATAACTTGGCATTCGAGTCTTTATTGCCCCCGTGCCTAGCCCAGGATCCAGCTGTATACCTTCGGGAGGTTTTAGGCTAAACTACGCCCTGGCATCACGAATACAAGGGGTTAATGCCATCTGCCCCTAGGGTAACAACATCTGCTCTGCACCACACACCCCGCCACTACAGAGATAGATATGAGATAGATAGATAGATAGATAGATGGATAGGAAAAACGATTTCTCCACAGCACCATGGTGATAAAGGTGAAATTTATTCCATAAAAGTGTCTTTACAAAAGCGACATTTTGGCTGGCTCAACCCAGCCTTTCTCAAGCCTAGGTTAAACCAGCCAAAACGCCGCTTTTGTAAAGACACTTTTATAGAATATATTTCTCTTTTATCACCATGGTGCTGTGGAGAGATCGTTTTTCATGCCTGAATTGAGTGGATCCCTAACCAGGACCCCCAGAGTCTGCGTGCACCATTAACTTTGGAACCTACTAAGGATTGTGCTGCTTTTCTTATTTTTGTCTAGATAGATATGACATAGATAGATAGAAATGAGACTGATAGATAAATAGATAGATAGTATGATGAAAATGTTCTAATAGACTTAGACCTTAGACTTCCCTTGCCTGTTTCTTATTCTCTACTTGTACAGTGGTCCCTCAAGTTACAATATTAACTGGTTCCAGGACGACCATTGTATGTTGAAACCATTGTATGTTGAGATCATAACTCTATGGAAACCTGGTAATTGGTTCTGAAGCCACCAAAATGTCATCCAAAAATAGGAAAAAGTGAGGATTAAAGAGAAATAAGTAGATAACTAAAACAGATAAAGCAAATCCTTGCATATATAAGTAAGAAAGATCTGCTGGGAGCTGTAAATCACTGTCTATGTAGAGGGCAGGAGCTTCTTCAGGGTCCTCTACAGTGCACACAGTGTCCAAAAAAAGTAAAATGTAGCTGCCCCACCTGGTGTCCAAAGGAGCTGCTAACTATGGCCCAGGTAAAGAGTAGTACAGAACATATAATACCTCTCTGTACTGTAGGGGGGATCTACCAGACAGCCAGTCAGTGCATACGCTTCAATGATACAGGTGTTTTACCAGTAAAATGCCCATCCTGATTGGTCAGTTCTTCCAGCCATTGACACATTTCACAAATCTGGACTGTCTCTTTCAAGTTACAATAGTCCAGGAAAGACCATTGTATGTTGAAACTATTGTGTGTTGAGGCCATTGTAAATTGAGGGATTACTGTAATTGATTAGGAAGCCTCATAGTTTACTTTCAGTGAATAGAAATCTGTCCTTGTCAAGTGATGGACACCCAGGTGCCCGGCTCCTTATTTGAAACAAACCAATCACCTATGGGATCCAATATGACCAGGGAAAGAAAGTGAACCATGAAGATTCCACTTAATGAAAGAACCCATCCACATAACATATCTGTTACAGGAAAGTTTGTTTAGCCAACAGCTATTTTTCTAATCCTTCCATACACATGAACATTATTCTCGGCCAAACGTTAATCTTTTCAGAATGGCAGCTTATGTCTTCACAGCAAAAAATGAGGCAGTTGAAATCATTCATACCCAATTCTTCTCTCCCCCAACTCGATCTGTTGTGGATAGTTGTTAGGTCCACATGCAAAGAAAGTCATCCAGTTCCACCAAAATCAGTGGGTACGGATAACTTTAATTTTATAATAGGTTTGGGGGCCTTAAAGGGGTACTCCTGAGGAGAAAAATGTTTTCAAATTAACTGGTGCCAGAAAGTTATACAGATCTGTAAATTACTTCTATTAAGAAATCATAATCCTTCCAGTACTTATCAGCTGCTGTATGCTCCAGAGTAGTTCTTTCCAGTCTAACCACAATGCTCTCTGATGCCACCTCAGTCTGTGTCAGGAACAGTCTAGAGCAGGAGCATATTTATGTAGCAAACCTCTCCTGCTCTGGGCAGTTCTGACACAGGCAAAGGTGGCAGCAGATAGCACTGTGGTCAGATTGGAAAGAGCTACACAACTTCATCTGGAGCATACAGCAGCTGATAAGTACTGGAAGCATTAAGATTTTTAAATAGAAGTACTTTACAAATCTGTTTAACTTTCTGTGCCAGCTGATTTTAATTTTTTGTTTCCCCCAAATTAAGCAGAGACATATTAACCCTTTTAAGCAGAGATACCTTTAAGAAGAATGTGTCCTATACAATACAATAAATATACAGTAGATATAAAACAATAAAAAAAATGTTTCCAGATAAAACCATTGGAAAAATTATTACATTTTATCCTGTCCAATGTTTCCAGCTACCAGTGACAGCCATACCAATTATATTTCCATCACCTGATTTCTCAGAGGGTCCTTTTTCCCTTGATTTTTTGTTTTTGTACTAAGGTTCACACCGACTGCTAAAGGGAGCTCTGTCGCTGAACCCATTTAAAGGACAAGAGTAAAGCAGAGAAAAAAAACCCTGCATATCCTATTGGTCCGGAATAGTGGGTACTGTGTCTGAGGAAGATTGGGACATTATGGCCCAAAATATAAGTAAGGTTTCTCGTAATATGGAACATAAAATTATACAATTTAAGATATTACACAGGACCCACTATTCCGCGCTTCATTTACATAGGATAGGGGTGAGAATCACTTCACAGTGTGTCAAATGTGGTTTGGAAGAGGCGGACTATCTACATAGTTTTTGGTCGTGTGAGAAGATATCTGTTTTCTGGGAATCTGTAATAAAAGAGGTAGAAAGTAAAATCCCTGTGAAGGTACCTCGTACGATAGAGTTTATACTGTTGGGAGCTATTGGTAAGATGGGCAAATTTGAGTGCCTACTACATCGGATTTTGTTCTTCGCCAGACTGATTGTATTAAGGAATTGGATATCCCCTAAAGAACTGCAAATAGAGGAATGGAAGGAAGGTCTGAAAACCATGAAAAATAAGGAGTTTAGATGGATGAGGAGTAGGGGTGGGCAAAGAGAATGTCGAAAAATTTGGAATTTATGGTAGACTTAAAAGTTCTTCTTTTTGTTTATTTATTTTTATTTTTTTCTCTTCTCTTTGCTCTTCTCGGTGCCAGTGGGTTGGGGGGGGGGGGGGTGGGGGGGATGGGGGGGTGGGGGGGGGATGGGGGGGGATGTTGATTAGACATACTCTTGGATGTAAACAAGTATGGATTTGGCTTCTATGGCTTTTGCTATTCTTCCGATTGGTGATGTTGTTTTATCGGATTTGTACAATGTATCTTTTGTAATTGTTTAATATTAAAATAAAAATATAAATTATAAAAAAAAAAAACAATTGGTTATTTTCTGATACATTTTATTTAAGAAATGGAACACTAGAATTCTGGCTCAATTTGTCGAACTTTATCAGTAATCTAGCTCAGAGTTACCAATTGTTTATATGTCCATAAAGGAGTACTCCTCCCCTAGGCATCTTATTCCCTCATAGCCTATAACAGCAGTTTTAATGTGCTGGAAAACAGGGAATGCTGGGAAGTATGGTTCAGTGGTGACAACACTGGGGTTAAAGTATCTAGCTACAGGAGTTGTAACAGAAACCAATATGGCTGCCAACTTGAGCCCTTCAGCAGAGGCATGTTTTTGCTTACATTTAGAAATACACGTTAATGCATACATACATTTCTTTTTCTTTCTTTTGCACAGGAAGTACGCTGTCAGAGCCATTAATATGGGAAATATTACAACAATGGCAGAATATGGAGCCTTGGATTTCAGTGGCGGACCTGAAAAATATGGAATCAATTATAAATACATATTATAGATTACATAGATTTTTTCTTAAAGAGTAACATTTTTTGTGTAGATCAAATTCTAGAAATTTCCCAATTATTATGATTAAAAGGATCAAAAAGAAGGTGGATTGTATATGAGGTACATGTTGCCTTACTGGAACATCATAGTAATGGTTACTGAGCACCAGCATCATTTAAGAAAACCACATAGACCTAAGCGGAAACATCAGCCTACATACGTAAATGGGCAGATATTTTGTTACTATATGATGCCTAAAAACGCCCCAATTTTTACTTGCCAGTTATCACCATGATCCAATATAATGATAACTGATCAGTATTAGGTTGGGTTCACATACCACGAAATTACACTAAAATACCACCATAAAAAAGTGAGAACATGGCCTGTGTGTTGCTACATTTGTTTGTAAACTGAATAACACTCCCATACCAGATCTAAACAATATCACCATACTGTGAATGGATAACACCGCCATACCAGAACTGAACAATACCACTATACCATGACTGGATAACACCGTCATACCAGAACTGAATACTAACACTGTATGTCCACATGGCTGCAGATTTTGCCTTTAATAGGTAGCAAAATCTGCTGCAGAAAATATGAAACAAAATGCACACATGTGAACATACACTTAGCCTAAGTCTAAAAAGTCTTCGTCTATGATGCCTGTGCCACCACCTCCCCCTAAGGGTCAAACTGGGAGTTGTAGTCCTACATTATTAACCCTCTAAAAGGCATGTCTGGTAGAACTAAAATACTAAGCTGCTAAACATAAAGGTTGCTGGTTTTTACAGAATTAATATAGCCAACCGCCATTGTGTTAAGCAGCCTCCAGTGCCACCAGTAACCCCTCCCCCCCCATAGAGCATCATGACAGTGAAGTACTGTACTACTGTACTTACACAATGCTCCTCCAGACAGCCAGGAGAGGGTTAATGTAGCCTCCATGAAATCCCCACAAGTTGAAGGAATATGACAGGCTGAGCGCCGGCCGACACCCCCCCTCCATGTATCCCATAGAGATACATGAAGGTGGTGTGTCAGCCTCAGCCTTCTAGGGGGGTCAGAACAGCCACTTCCGGCAGACTGCTGGGGCCCCATTAAGGAGATCGCAGGAGTTCCCTGCAATTTATGACATATCCCCTATCCTTTGTGCTACTCCTTTTAATTTGTTAGGGAGACCCAAAGATGCCCAAATTCTGTACTTCCCTACAGGATAGGGGATAAGCATCTAATCATGGGGGTCCCAGCTAATTATCACCTACCCTGTGGATAGGGGATAAGATCATTCTCACCGGAAAGCTTCTTTAAGTGTGGTGTTGCTTAGACTGGCCAAACATTTTTCCTGAGAATAAAAGGATCGGGCACTTAAATTCCCTTTGCCTGACCCTTGTTTTTCCTATCATCAGCAACTAGGGGACCATTGGGAGGCTCCCGTACACATTTGACTCTCAGATGATCCTGTTGAGATCGACAGATTTAGCCTACATTTATCTAATGTATATGGTCAGCTTTATTATGGTAACTGATACTATTGTCTTACAGTTTAGATATGGGAGGGACATACCTCCTTTCCTTACTCTTCTTCATCAAAGCTGCCATTCATATTAGAAAAGTGTGGTTCCAAACCGCCAGTTTAGGAGGACTGGCTGACCACCATGTGTATAGTGACATACTGGGCATTGGTTACAAATGCTCAATCTTATTGTTCTCGAGAGGAGACTGTGTCTTTCTCAAAGGCTGTGAGAAAACGTAGGACGTAAGGTAAGCAAAGATGCTGTAATCTGGACTTGTATCACAAGTACCATGCCTGCTCTTTGATGTAGCGCTAATTAAATAAACAAAGTATATTTTACACATCAGGTGAGTACCACTTCATTATATATATATGTATATATATATATATATATATATATATATATATAGTAAAGAATACTTGAAAAAGCTGCACTCACCCACGGATAAGGTTGCCAAAAAGCAGTCTTTATTGTAGTGTCAATCAGCCAGGCAGGTAAATGCTGAACAAGCGGGGAGCAAGAGACACAGCTCTCAGGTGTGGGGGGCGTAACCACAGGATGACGACTAGTCATGGACAGAATCTTTTGTTAAATCAAAGAAAGGAAGAGAGGTAATTTCTCTCATTTTACCCTAGCAGACCCAGGGCTTGCAAATGCATGATCCATAATGCCTCTCTATGAAGCAGGTAGATATGACGATCCTCTCCTAATGGAACATTTTCTATTTGTTCCAGGCCGGCAAACTTCAGATGATTAATATTATTTCCATGATGTTCTCTCATGTGTATGATGAAGCGCGTTGCACCCTTGCCGGTCTGGATAAAATTTCATTTTGCTAAATTCAGTTTGCAATATTTGCAATTTTTGGATGGGAAATTCCCTTTTGGGGTAGACATTGCAAGCCAATTTAAAAAAAAAAAAAAAAAAAAAAAAGAAAAACAAGAAAATTTGTTTACAATGTCTACCCCAAAAGGGAATTTCCCATGCAAAAATTGCAAATATTGCAAACCGAGTTTAGCAAAACGAAATTTTATTCTTGGAGGTGAAAACATTTTTGTAAACCAATTTTTCTCTTGCCAAACGACTTATGTAGGGTACTCATTAATCTGATCATTCAACCTTAATTATGTTGGAAAAACGAAAAGAAAATTATGTACACGCACACGTGAACATCTCTATTCACTCCAGACTGGCAAGGGTGCAATGCGCTTTATCATACACATGAGAGAACATCATGGAAATAATATTATCTGAAGTTTGCCGGCCTGGAACGAATAGAAAACGTTCCCTTAGGAGAGGATCGTCATATCCACCTGCTTCGTAGAGAGGCATTTTGGATCGTGCATTTGCAAGCCCTGGGTCCGCTAGGGTTAAATGAGAGAAATTACCTCTCTTCCTTTCTTTGATTTGACAAAAGATTCTGTCTGTTTCCCCCTTTTCTAAGGTGTTGACAATTACGTAACATGTTTTTAATGTTGTTTGATATACATATTTTTTGTTGTATATCTTTTACCTGAGGTTAATTATCACTCACCTGTATATAAGCACCTTTACTATGACAGAATGACGTACTGCTGACCAGAAAAAGCATCTGTAACGGCGTGAAACTAGTCGTGCTCCTGTGGTATGCCTCCCGCACCTGAGAGCTGTGTCTCTTGCTCCCCGCTTGTTCAGCGTTTACCTGCCTGGCTGATTGACACTACAATAAAGACTGTTTTTTACGCAACCTTATCCGTGGGTGAGTGCAGCTTTTTCAAGTATTCTTTACTACATATATATATATAAGCACTTTGTATTTCTAGGCTGGCACCCCCTTGTTATACTACCGAAGTACAATATTCTAAGACTTTGCTATATGCCGCCTTCTATTAGTACTGCAACTACTGCAGCTGCAGTGCCTGATTACCATAGATTCTCTTAGTAGTTTTTCCACTTCATTTTATGAATTAAGGACTTTATGTATTCTGCCATGTCTAAACATTAAGCTACTTGCAGGTATTTAACAATTACTCCCAGTACTACAGGTCCCAGCGTAATGAAGAGCAGTAAAAGCTCCTCTTTTGCTGGATGCTAATACACATAGAGGTAATAATTATAGTTAAAGGGGTACTCCGCTGGAAAACATTTTTTTTAAATCAACTGGTGCCAGAAAGGTAAACAGATTTGTAAATGACTTCTATTTAAAAATCTTAATCCTTCCAGTACTTATCAGTTGCTGTATGCTCAACAGGAAGTTCTTTTCTTTTTGAATTTCCTGTCTGTCTGACCACAGTGCTCTCTGCTGACACCTCTGTCCATTTTGGGAACTTTCTAGAGCAGGATAGTTTTGCTATGGGGATTTGCTCTTACTCCTAATATGGACAGAGGTGTCAGACAGAAAGGAAATTCAAAAAGAAAATAACTTCCTGTGGGTTAAGATTTTTAAATAGAAGTAATTTACAAATCTGTTTAAGTTTCTGGCACCAGTTGATTAAATTATTATTTTTTACAGCGGAGTACCCCTTTAAGGTGTATATAAATGTTGTACAGATGTTCTACTCACCTTCATTCTTCTGCTGGACATTTAACCGTGTGCCGCTCCCTTTTGCTTTATTCAGTCTTGGTATTTCGATGATAACCTCACAGACATACAGCCCCCCATCATCCTCTTTGACCCCCTCTATGGTCAGCTGTGCTGTATTATTGGCCACATTACAAGTTATTTTATTATTTCTCACTTCTGAATAGTTACTTTGCTCAGTCCTCACAGAACATAATGCGGCCCCGTTCTCATCCTCAGTGCTTGAAATATACTTTCTCCATTGAACTCTGACCTGTTCATCATCTTCACTATTCCAATGGCAGCTTATTCTGGAGATGTTCCCCTCAGTTGTATTTAAGGTTGGCTCTTGTGTAATGTTCATCTTTCCTAAGGCCATATCTGTATAAGCAAATAATAAAGGATTATTGATAACACAGTAATATTCAGGGTTGTTGATCACTCAGAAAAATCAAATATAGTTTCCATGGTGCCCAGGAGGCTGCATTAGTGAAAATTGTTAGGCTGGGTTCACACCGTGCAGACATTCCGGAGACATGCGCCATCTCATAGACAGCTATGCATTCCGTGCAGAGTCCGCAGAAAGAATGGACAGCTTTATTCTTTCTGCGGACATGAAAGTCAGAATTTCTGTGCCAGAATAATATGGCACTAAAATTCCGCCATGTGCACAGCACAGCAGAGTCCCATTGGATTCCACACGGAAATTCCGACACGTGAACATGGCATCAAAGACGAATGGTGCAGTGGCTTCATGCCAGGCTGTCCCGTGGCCAAGGTCGGACATTTGGCAATAGTTAAATGGGTTTTTCCAACTAGACAAAATAAAGCCACACATGCAGCCTGCTAGATAAAGCTGCAGATGGCGACAGTTTTTATATGGGAAATGTACTATTATATACTGCCCACAAACTGAATAGACAACCATACATAACATGGCGACACTAAGTCCTCCAAATAGGCAGTTGTGTTGAAAAATAGATGCTCATTTAGACAATGTCACCTGAAGAAAAAAAATTTCCATCAAACAAAACACAGTCCAAAGGTTCGATGTTTCTGTTCATTATAGAAGTAGTAGTGAATATCTTTGAACCCTTCCTGCGCAATATTCAATCAATAGTAGCTATAGTTATACATCATTATATCAACAGAAGCATCTGAGCAATAGTTACAGTGATGAAAAATTACAGCATTATATACAGATGAATTGTCCAAGATTTGGACATTTACCTCCAGCAGCTACACCCAAACCCGGGAGCCTCAGGGGCCCCAAAGGTTCCCGGCCCTTAAGAAATGCTAGAGAGGCCAGTTAAAAAAATGTATCAGGGTCCAGAAGTTTCAGGTTACACCTTTGCAACCAATGGCCACCAATCTGTAAAAGCAACCTCCCTTTTTAATGTTCCTAATATTAAAATTCTTTTCCTGTCTTTTTGTTACTGGTTCATGTTGAGTCCATGAACCAGTTGGCCTCTGTGGCATTTTGCCTTCCTGAGGGCTGTGGTACAACTGCTACCTCTGCCCCCATTTTAAATATGTCCCTGGTCCATGGTAACATATGGTCATATGGGCCCATGTATCACTTTATGCAACCAAAGAAATGGAAGATTTTGTAACAGCAATTTGACAACACTGCTGTGTGACAAGAGATTTTCATGGCTGCCTGCATTCATGGAAGTGATGTAATCTGATGCATGGAAAACTTACTCTCATAATGTGTAACAGGAGCTCAGCTAAGCTGCTATAGTTGTTTCTTTTGCAAGTACGTTGACTGCTTTCAAGAGACTGGATTTGGAGCCCTTGGTTAATTCAGGAGGGGGGGGGGCTACTCTGTTATTCCATTGGTATCACCATGATCACGGGGGGCCGATTGGTTTCCATGGAAGTTCCATGGCTTAAGGAAGGCCTCCCAGGTCTGTCTTCTTTGTGGTCCTATTAATTTAATTAAGTGTATATCAGCATTCAGCTTAGTTCAGGAGAGCTCCGTTAGCTGAGTGCGTTGAAACAGCGGAATATGAGTGAAGAAAGAAATACTGCAAGACGGAAAACCAGCCACACACTAAGTTAATGGGATCCACTGGGACCCGTTGTTTTCTGTTGTGCAACAGACCATACAGCTTAGCTTTTTTTTAACACTTGAACAGAGTCTCTAACAGAGTATCAAATGCAGATGTGTACAAACCCTAATAATTAATTGCAATCGAGAGGTAGCGTATTAAAGAAGTGATCGAGTTACATAGTCCAGTCCCATAGTGAGACTCTGTAAAGACCAAAACTACATACCGTATTTTTCGCCGTATAAGACGCACTTTTTCTTCCCCAAATCTGGGGGGAAAAAGTCAGTGCGTCTTATACGGCGAATACACCCCTGTCACGGTGGTCCCTGCGTCCATCAACGGGCGGGACCCGCGGCTAATACAGGACATCACCGATCGCGGTGATGCCCTGTATTAACCCTTCAGATGCGGCGATCAAAGCTGACCGCCGCGTCTGAAGGGAAAGTGACACTAACCCGGCTGTTCAGTCGGGCTGTTCGGGACCGCCGCAGTGAAATCGCGGCGGTACCGAACAGCCCGACTGAATAGCCGGGTTAGTGCTTACAGGACACCGGGAGGGACCTTACCTGCCTCCTCGGTGTCTTCTCCGTTCAGGGATCCCCTGTATGCCGGCGCTCTCCTTCCTCGTCATCACGTCGTCGCGTTCGTGCGTCGGCATGCGTAATGACGTGATGGCGGCGACGGAGAGCGAGGATACCCGGCCGGCAGCAGAGACGTTCCAGAGCGACCGGGACACGGCGACAGCGATGGAGCGACATCCAGGGCAGCAGTGACGGGTCCGGAGCGGCGGGGACACGTGAGTATTACCTCCTCCTGCAGTGGTCTTCAATCTGTGGACCTCCAGATGTTGCAAAACTACAACTCCCAGCATGCTCGGACAGCCAACGGCTGTCCGGGCATGCTGGGAGTTGTAGTTTTGCAACATCTGGAGGTCCGCAGGTTGAAGACCACTATTGGGTTCAAAATCTTGATTTTTTAGATTTTGCCCCTAAAAATTGGGTGCGTCTTATACGCCGGTGCGTTCTATAGGACGAAAAATACGGTAATTATAAATCTATAAATCTATGTGCTAGACATAACTATCTCAACTGAGACACAAAACCAAAAAGTTTTACACAAAGGGCATAGTAAAACCACATAATGCTGTAAAAAGCATATAATTGCTGTCATGATATCGCAAACCTCAAATGTTAAGCTTAGATTGTCATGGAAAATTAGAGCCATCATTCTGGTTTGTTTCCCTTAAAGGGGTACTCCTCTGGAAAACATTTTTTTAAATCAACAGTTCAAAGTTCAATAGATTTGTAAATTACTTCTATTAAAATATCTTATTCCTTCTAGTACTTATAAGTTTCTGTATGCTCGACATGAAGTTATTTTCAAATTTCCTTTCTGTCTGACCACAGTGCTATCTGCTGACACCTCTGTCCATTTTAGGAACTGTCCAGAGTAGGAGCAAATCCCCATAGCAAACCTATCCTGCTCTGGACAGTTCCTATAATGGACAGGGGTGTCAGCAAAGAGCACTGTGGTCAGACAGAAAGGAAATTCAAAAAGAACTTCCTGTGGAGCATACAGAAGCTTATGAGTACTAGAAGGATTAAGATTTTTTTAATAGAAGTAATTTACAAATCTGTTTAACTTCCTGGCACCAGTTGATTTAAAAAAAAAATGTTTTCCAGGGGAGTACCCCATTAAGTGTATGATCACCTTTAACCCGTTAAGTCAGAAGTGGATCCATTGGGAAGGAGAAGTATATCTTCCTTTATAATTCCCTCTCCTTTTAAATCCACTTCTGGCTTTGGCTCAAAAACTACGATATCCAAAAAACGCCAGACAAAAACATGTGGAAACCTAGCCTAAGGCTGTGTTTTTGACTGAATGCCAGAAGTGGATCCAGCAAGTAGTAGAATCCCTTCCTCTATATTTCCCATTGTTTTTGAATACACTTTTGGCTTTAACTCAAAAACTACAGTGAAAATCCAACCATATGCAAGAATAAACAAATTCCACTGCAATAGAAGTATTGTAAATTGTTGAGCCTTCATGCCACAAACAAAATTGCACCCTCAGCATTTTTTTTTCAACTATAAAAAGGCCATTTTTGATTATTATTTTTTTTATTAAGTTCTGTTGAACTATGGATAAATATGGACAAAATATGTCTGTGTTTTCATTTGTATTTTGGCATGTATTGTGGGCGTTAGTCTGGACCGTAAATGGCCCAAAATATATCTCAATTGCTATGAACAAAAAACATCAAATAGTTAAAATAGCAAGACAAAAAAATGCTAAGAAAAACTGCTGAAAATACAGTTGTAATTTCAGCCACTTTTTGTTAAAGAGAAACATAACAAAACAAAACAAAAAAGATATTTTTCTGCCATAAAATTACAGCTCAAAACAGTGTATGCACTTTACCACCTCACCACCCTATTTCTTAATTTATGGGAGACACATAGGGAATTTTTTTTTATTATTTACAATATGAGTGGTTCTTTTATTTGTTGGAAAAATTCAGAGAAAATTGTCCTGAAACAGGAAAAAAAATACTTTCTTTTTTCATATGTTCACATTCTTTTCTAAGGTAGTTTTCTGATACTGCAATAATTGTTTGGCATAAAGTATATTCTGCATGATCACAACACATGCAGGATGACTGCAAATGTAGGTTCTGAATGGTGTGTCCTTTTTGGAGGGATGGTAAGGGGGGTAACTTTTTCATATTGTTTTTATGTTTTTTATTTATTTTGTCCGAATTCATCTCTAGCATCTTAGCTCTGGCCATTGGGCTACTCCGTTATTGTGCCACTCCAGCTGTTCATTTGCAGGTTCTGGTCTCTTAAAGGTCCAATACCCACTAATTTCCACTAACTTCAGCTAATGCCCAGTTGGCCCAGACTTCTTAAGGACCCTTCTGCCATCACTGTGTACAATAGGTCATTCAGATGTGTCTGCAGAGGTGTGCTTGCTCCTTTTACATTTTGGCATCAACCTGGTCTGTGTTCCTGATCTTCTTTTCTTGTCTGCTGCCTGTTCTGACCTTTGCATGTCCATCCCTGACAATTGAACTTTGCCTGTCTCAGAATGCCTATAATTTCTGCTCACTTTCAAGATACAGTGACTGGGTGACTTCAGCCTACCAATACTTTAGCCATTGCTTACATAGACATTGACAGAACCTGGATATTGCCTCTGTAAAAGTTGTTACTGTATACTCACACACACACATATATATATATATATATATATATATATATATATATATTATATTTTATATATATTTTTTCCCCCTTTTCCTTTGCCGGTTTCAGTGTCCCAGATATATTAAGACACGTGCTGATCCTGTAAGAGTATCTATGTTATGGTTTCATAGGATACAGTATTCTTTCTCTTGTGAGAAAGTGATTGGTGTACACTATACTATTATTATATTATACTATGTATCTTTTTATTTATTAGACAAAGAATGTGAACACCATTTAATCTACTGTTTACCGTTGAACATTTTTTTCCCATATGAAACCTTAAACATAGCTCATTCCTTTCATCATTTTTTTCTCCCTTTGGGGAGCTGTCTTAGAATATGATTATGTGTTTTTTTATTGACCTTTTTTAAAATATTCCAGTTACATGTAATAAACATGTATACATATAAAAAATGTTTTTATATATTTTTGTATTGTCTAAGATTGTAACCTTTTTCTGTTACGTGAGGGTGACTGCCCATGGTACTCATCTCTTCTCTCTTTTCTTTTTCTTCCTTTTTCTCTTTTTTCTTTCTCTTTTCTTTTCCTCCCCCTTTTTTCTTTTCCCTATTTCTTTTCCCTTGGCTCCTTCTTTGTCTCCCTCTTTTCTTCTTGCTTTCTTATCTTTTCTCCGGGTTTTACCTGTCACCCCCACGTCACGAAAAAGGAAGAGGACCCAATTCAGCCGCGGCCGGATTACTGGTCGTTGTTTGAGGGGCCACCTATATAAGGTTTGTACTCACTATATACTAGTGTATGACTAAGTTCCAGTCTTAGGACCGAAACGCGTCACCTTGTCATGTTCTCCGTGTCTTTTTGGCTTTCATTGGAATAAACATCCAGTTCCTTGATATTCGCGCTGGACATTTTGCTTTTGCTTGTTGGTTCCAGTCGGTGTTGCCCACGCCGGTCCTGGCGCGACGGGCTGAGGGAGTGAGCTGGACTATACACTTCTTTGTCTGCATTTTATATATGTATATACATTTTTATTGATATTTTACATTTTTTTTTTTTTTTTTTAGCATGGAACACACAAATCAGTATCTATCCCAATATACAAATCATTGATAACAGTGATTTAAGTTTAATAGCCCAATAGATAATTGTTAATAGTGATCAGTAGAGACAGACACATGAATGTTGAATAAACATTACACTGGGATTTCAAGAATACTTGGGTGAGTGCAACTTTTTTTTTTATCTCATTACGTTGAATGTGGAATTTTGCTGGGTTTGCACCCACGAGTGTATCCCTATCAACTGAACCGGTGTGATTGGGATTTCATTACTGACTAGCGCCATTAAAGTGGTACTCCGCCACTGGCATCTTATCCCCTATCCAAAGGATAGGGGATAAGATGTTAGATCGCCTCGGTCCCGCTGCTGTGGACCCCGGGGATCGCTGCTGCGGCACCCCGCCATCATTGCTGCACAGAGCGAGTTCGCTCTGTGCGTAATGACGGGCGATACAGGGGCCGGAGCAGCGTGACGTCATGGCTCTGCCCCTCATGACATCACGGCCCGTCCCCTTAATGCAAGTCTATGGCAGGGGGCGTGACGACCGCCCCGCCCCCTCCCACAGACTTGTATTGACGGGGGCTGGACGTGACATCACGAGGGGCGGAGCCGTGATGTAACGATGCTCCGGCCCCTGTATTGCCCGTCATTACGTGCAGAGCGATCTCGCTTTGCGCGGGTAATGATAGCGGGGTGCTGCAGCAGCGATCCCCGGGGTCCCCAGCAGCAGGACCCCGACGATCTGATATCTTATCCCCTATCCTTTGGATAGGGGATAAGATGTCTAGGGGCGGAGTACCCCTTTAAGCAGTGCCTGATAGCGTTCTACTGCTTTACTAATACAATATAAGTTCTACGTTTAAGGATTCCAGTGACAGAGGACTTATTATTTTAGTCCCATGTTACAGTAGAGAATTGGGCTTCCACAAACAGGAGCAATCTTTGAGGGAATCTTTCAGCTGCAATTCACATTCCAAATTGCAGACACTGTTAGATAGCTGTTACATAATATAATATAGAAAATAGTTTTTATTCTCTGGTACCAATTGTCTGGAACGCTCACAACTTTGGGACTTATTGACAGCTGGAAGCCGATCCCAGTTTCCGAATCTCACACCTGTGTACAATTTGTATGCACAGAGTAGAATGAGATTTGGAAACGGGGCTCGGCTCACAGTTAAGTGTCAATGACATAGGGATGGAAAGGTGTGTGAGGAGGCATTCCAGCCCTTAGCACTTCAGAGCTTGGGAACACCGCAGATCTGTGGGTCACCTTAAGTAGGAGCAACAATAATAATCCAGCCACAATATACCAGCATGAGATGTTGATGACTATTATCTTTCATTCTTATAAATCCAATAAATGCATCTAATAGTCATAATCATTAGCTCTACTTCTTGGTTTAAAGGCCAATTTCTAGACAAATAGTAAACCAGTAATCCTCTACAGACCCATGTACCCAGGCGTGTGCAGCAAGTGCATTACACCATATTGACCTGTAAAGCAGATTTCCTGCCACAGCTTCACACTCTACTGTTGAGGGCCTCTGGCATCAGTTTCTGCATTTTGAATATTTTAATAATTCTTGTTTGAAAACTGAAGTCATCTGCAGGTGTTGACTTTGGACCATCTGCCGAGAATCTCATATGTAAGGGGAGCCTTCTAACTGTGCCCGGAAATTGTAGGTTGTATTTTAACATGTTTGGTCCTTTGCTCCTGTATGGTATATGATTATTTTGCATTGTGGTCAATGGCCAATGTAAGCAACTTTGTGCCTATCAAATGAGAGGAGAGGATATAGTTTTACATTAAAAGTGTATCAGGAAGTATTATTTTACTGAGAGAGTAGTGAATACATAGAATAGCCTTCCAGCAGAAGTGGTTTCTGGAAGGAGTTTAAGCATGTATGGGATAGACATAAGGCTATCCTTCATATAAGATAGGACCAGGAACTGTTGATAATATTCAGAATATTGGGAAGACTAGGGCCAAATGTTTTTTTTTATCTGCTGACACAGTCTACGTTTCAATGGCACATCTGGTGTGTACATTGGAGGTGTAAAGAGAAATCCATTCATATTGGTCAAATATCTATGACATACAGTATAGTATTAAGACAGTATGGATACCAGCATCAATGGCATCAAATGTATAGGAGTATTTGTTAAGCTCTTCATCACTGAGACTCTTTAAGGAGTTTTGCAGAAGAATTTGATTCAACATAATTCTTGAAAAAAAATGTAATTCGACCATTTCTAGGAATCATCACATATAATATTACAACACTGATCTTAAATTCTTCTGTCAAAGTGTCCAATGCATTACAGTAAAATGTATTAAATATATATGTATATATATATATATATATATATTTATATATATATATATATATGTATATATATATATATATATATATATATATATATATATATGCATGTACAGTATGTATTTGTCTATTTCCATGTTGTAGAAGAAATAAAGTAAAAAACTTACCAAACACTTGCAGAAATGCAAGAAAAATCAGTTGCATTCGTGACATTCTAATGAGATGATCATATTCGGAGCTGCATGCTGTGAATGCAGGAAACACTCACATAGGAAAATACACCTTACATATGTCTCAGCACTAGGACTTCCTCTTCTTGTTCGTCATCTTATCACTGTCATTATTCGTAACTTCCTTACTCTAATACTGAATCATCTCATGTATAATAATTGTATTTTTCTATTGGATATGGGAATACATCTAAATATAGATCACTAGAACTTTAGATTTTTTTAATTTATTTTGAGGTAAGGCTGGGTTCACACCACGATTTTGCTATACGGTTCCTGTATCAGGTTTTTGATAAAAAGCCGGATTCCTCAAAACCTGACTGAACTGTATCAAAATGTGTGTACAAATTTTTATCTGTATACGGTTGAAAACCGTATACGGTTTAAAAATGATGTCCGGTTGCATCCGTTTTTTAAGAAAAAAAATGTATACGTTTTCAACTTTTCACTCCTGTCAGGTTCTGGACTGGTATGCGGGGAGAACACGGGAGTGGATCCTCTTTGTCAGTGAGGCGATGGCGTGGGCCGTACCAGGGGAACGGAATCTAAGAGGTTACTGGTTTTCACCAGAGCCCGCCGCAAACCGGGATGGACTTGCTGCGGCAGGTAACCCCCAGGTCGTTCCACCAGATAGCGACTCAACCTCACTGACAGCTGAGACAGGCGCGTTACACAAGGCAAGGCGAGGTCAGACGTAGCAGAAGGTCAAGGCAGGCGGCAAGGTTCGTAGTCAGGGGCAACAGCAAGGGTCTGGATACACAGGCTAGGGATACAAACAAAACGCGGAAAGTCAAAAAACGTATGGTGAAAACTGGATGGAACCGTACGCACATACGGTTCTGTACGGTTCCCATTGACTCCCATGTAAAAAAAAAATAAAATACATATACGGTTTAATAAAGTTTTTCACCCGGACCAAAAACCGCTGTAGGCCATGGTTTTCTGTCCAGAAAAAAAAAAGTAAAAAACCGTGTTGTTTGAAAAACGGAGACAACTGTATACAATATGGTGCATACGGTTTTGAATGGGAAGTCTATGGGCACGGTTTTCTGTGCGGTTGCATACGTTTTTTTTTTATGAAACCGTCTGCCGAAACCATATAGCAAAATCGTGGTGTGAACCCACCCTAAGATTTGTTATAACCATATTTTAACTGTAAGATTTTGGTTGCTGACTCTAGCAAAACATCTCCAAAGGTATATGTAAAGGTATAAACCATGCTACCCCTAATAATTGTGACAGCAGACAGTGGTAGACTGTTGGGATTTGTAGTACTCAGCGGACAGCAGGCAGTAGTGGACTGGTGGAAGTTGTACTAGCTAGCGGCTACTATGTTACTATGTAACGCTATGTATTAGAGTTAAAGGGATACTCCAATAAATCAACATTTATCACCTACCCACAGGATAGCTGATTAATCCCTGATCGCTCAATTTCTGCTGTCACTTCTTAAGTGGGGTCCTGGTTGGTTAGTGGATGGTCCAGCAGACCAGGTGGCATGGGCCGGTGAACCCAGGGGTCAGGCATAGTCAGCAGTCCAAGTCAAGAACTGGAGAGCTGGGGTAGAACACAAACATCAGGCAGAGGCAAAGTCAAGAACCGGCATATGGGCATTAAGGCAGGTGGCACAAGTTCTGGGTCAACAGTCTGGGTCTGTTATATGAAAATCGGTAAAGTACAGGTGGGATCAAGTAGAGAAGGAATCCAGAAATCTGGCATGGAATAAAACCCTCAATAAAATATTATTGTCTCACATTTCTTATGATCTTCCCCCAGTAACCTCATATTTAGTCCCCTTGTTCTTGTGTTTAGTTTTCTATTAAAAACCCCTTCCCTCCTGAACCTAATTAAACATTTTCAAATATTTAGATATGTATTTTATTTTACAATTCCAGCAAAAATGCCCGCCACATGTTTACAGATTAAGGTAAAATAAAATATGTGCTTAATTTTACACATCAGTTACATGCCGGGACCGACCCAATGTGACACACGGTCACCGCGTGACCCCACGTTATATCGCGGGAGCCAGCCAAGGACGTAAATATACGTCCGTGGTCGTTAAGGGGTTAAGGACCAGGTGCTTCGTTTGGGGACTGACTGCAGAGGAATAAAACACTGGATACGGGGTTCTCAAAGAGATGACATCAAATTATGAGGAATTTCCAAAGTATGTTAACACTGCTTTCAGGTTCCCTTCAAAGAGGTTATCCATGGATAGATACACAGAGCTAATTTATTAAAAAAAGGAAATATTGCAGCTCTACTCCATTGAGGTGAATGGATCCAAGTTGTAATACCACACACAACCTGAGGACATGGGTGGTGCTGTTATTGAGAGAAAATAGCTCTGTGTTTTTATCCCTGGATACCCCCTTTAAGCTTTCTAGTCTAGGTTTAATAGCCCTTTAATTAAAGGCACATAAAGTGTCATTGGTTGCTGGCGGATGCCTGTCAGTGTGAAAATGCACAGGGAGGTATCAGAAGACGCAATTACTTTTTTTAAGCATTCCAAAAATTTGCCCTTTTTGGGAAATGCAACAGGATTGGTTTGTCAAAGAAAAAAAAGAAGAATTGGTGGTAGGTGTAGTATCCAGCATACACCAGGAAGTGGTTGACTGGTGGTTGTAGTATCCAGCAGACAGCAGGCAGTGGTGGACTGGTAGTAGTTATAGTAGCCAGTGGAGAGAAGGCAAGGGTGGCTTGGTGGTTGTATTAGTAGCCAGTGGAAAGCAGGCAGTGGTGGACTGGTGGGAGTTGTAGTATCCAACACATAACAGGCAGTGGTGGGCTGGTGGGAGTTGTAGTAGCCAGCGGATAGCAGGCAGTGGTAGACTGGTAGGAGTTAAAGTAGCAAACGTGCTGCAGGAGTGGTAGATTGGTGGTACCGGTAGTATCCAGCATACAGCAGGCAGGGGTGGACTGGTGGGAGTTATAGTAGCCAGCGGACAACAGGCAGTGGTGGACTGGTGGGACTTATAGTAGCCAGTGAACAGCAGGCAGTGGTAGACTGGTTGGAGTTAAAGTAGCTAACGTACTGCAGGAGTGGCAGACTGTTAGGACTTGTAGTAGCCAACAGACAGGACCGCAGGCAGTGGTGGACTGGTGAGAGTTGTAATAGCCGGCGGACAGCAGGCAGTGGTGGAATGGTGTGGGTTGTAGTAGCCAGCAGCCAGAAGGCAATTGTGGACTGGTGGGAATTGTAGTAGCCAGCCGACAGGACAGCAGGCAGTGTGGAACTGATGGAAGTTGTAATAGCCAGCAGACAGGACAGCAGGTAGTTGTGGACTGGTGAAAGTTGTAACAGCCAGCGTACGGCAGTCGGTGGTGGACTGGTGGAATTTGTAGTAGCTAGCAGACAGCATGTAGTGGAAGACTGCTGGAAATTGTTGTATCCAGCAAACAGCAGGCAGTGGTTGACTGGTGGGAGCTGTAGAATCCAGCAGACATGACAGCAGACAGTGTTCGACTGTTTTAGTGTTATTGTGTACTTGAAAGTGAAGATGCTGCTGCTTCTGCCTCTTGCAAGCGTACTGCTGGTAGAGAGAGTGGAGCATTGAAGCGGAGAGTGGATCCCTGTTTGGCTCTGGAAAGCAGTTGCAAATTGGCAGCTTAGCTTCTCCCTTTAAAAATTTAATTTACCTTCCTTCTCGGAAGTTGAAAAAAAATCCTCAATTCTGGCTTTATACCAAGGGTCTAAGACTGTGGCTATCCAGTACTCATCTCATCATATTTAGCACGTGTGCCATACAGGGAGAGTGTGTCATGCCACCTAGATGCAGCACCTTTACTATGTTTGTGCAACCACGTTTCCCAATGTCACATTAGGAATAGAGAGCCAGTGTAAATCTTCCTGTGGCAGACAAGGCAGCAACTCCTCCGCTGAGTGGCTTTTCTCGCCCAGGCTTAGTATATGTAATACAGCATTGCAGTGCTTAACTTGAAACCAGAAAATACACGTAACTTAGCCTCAGATGGCTATTCCATATTCACTCTCACTGCTTTTAAATGTGTAGTTATATGAAACCCAGGTAGAAATACCATATGGTCAATTCAAATCCAAAAATACATTAACCTTGACCTAAAATGCGTATTCCAAGTTCACAATGCTTTTTGCGTATTTATCTTAAAATACAGGTCAGCCCAATGCTTTGCTCAGCTTTCTAGGTACTGAAATGTGATAGCTTTTATGGGCTTGTTCACTCTCTGAGATTAATGCTTTGCTCTGCTTGCTTTGAAATTCTATTGGATTTGTGAAGGCTTTCTAGGCTCAGTAGTTCTTGCTCTCTCTTCCAGCTTTATCTCTCAAAAATGCCAGCCGCAATGCAGTGCATAGGGCTTTATCGGCCTCTTTAACCCACCCTATGCTGTGTCCTTATTGGCCAGGGAGCTGTATGGCACATAATGAAAAGCTATGATTGGATAACTTGGAGTCATTTGATCTTGCTGATAGCTAAAAGGTATGCTGGGCTACCCTGAATGCAGGATACAGCAGGAGGTGAGGCCTGTTCCCCTCCTACTGTTGCTTAGCAACAACTCGCAGCATGCAAAGCCAAAGGGCATGCTGGGAGTTGTAGTTTTGCAACAGCTGGCGTTCCAACTACAACTCCCAGCATGCCCTTTGGTAGTCTGTGCATGCTGGGGGTTGTAGTTATGCCACAGCTGGAGGCACATTTTTTCTATGAAAAAGTGTGCATTCAGCTCTTGCATAACTACAACTCCCAGCATGCACAGACTACTAAAGGGCATGCTGGGAGTTGTAGCAGTGTGCCTCCAGCTGTTGCAAAACTACAACTCTCAGCATGTCCTTCGACTGTCAATGCACGCTGATTGTTGCAGTTTTGCAACAGCTGGAGAAACATTGGTTGTGAAACCGAGTTTGTTACCTAACTCTGTGTTTCACAACCAGTGTGCCTCCAGCTGTTGCAAAAATACAACTCCCAGCATGCACTGAGAGACTGTACATGCTGGGAGTTGTAGTTTTGCAACAGCTGGAAGCACACTGGTTGCAAAACACTGAGTTAATTAACAAACGCTCAGTGTTTCGCAACCAATGTGCCTCCAGCTGTTGCATAACTATAACTCCCAGCATGTATGGTCTGTCAGTGCATGCTGGGAGTTGCAGTTTTGCAACAGCTGGAGGCTTGCCCCCCCCCCCCACCATGTGAATGTACAGGGTACATTCACACGGGTGGGTTTACAGCAAGTTTTCTGCTGCAAGTTTGAGATGCAAATTTTCAGCCGCAGCGCAAACTCCCAGCTCAAACTCACTGTAAACCCAACCGTGTGAATGTACCCTAAAAACACCACACTGCACCTACACAAAATAAAAAGAAAAACATTACATATACACATACCCCTACACAGTCCCCCCCCCCACCAATAAAAAAATAAACGTCTTGTACGGCACTGTTTCCAAAACAGAACCTCCAGCTGCGGAAAAACAACAACTTCCAGTATTGCCGGACAGCCACTGACTGCCATGGCATGCTGGGAGTTTTGCAACAGCTGGAGACACCCTGTTTGGGAAACACTGCCGTGGGGTATTTTTGTGGCGGATTCAAATCCCCAATTTAGGCCTCAAATGCACATGGCTCAGGAGTGAGAGTGCACTATGTACATTTAAGGTCAATATTGGTGATTTGCACAGGGGTGGCTGATTTTACAGCAGTTCTGACATAAACGCAAAACAATAAATACCCAGATGTGACAAAATTTTGGAAACTACACCCCTCACGGAATGTAACAAGGGGTATAGTGAGCCTTAACACCCCTCAGGTGTTTGACAAATTTTTGTTAAAGTTGGATGTGAAAATGAAAAAAAAAAAATTTTCACTAAAATGCTGGTGTTACCCTACATTTTTCATTTTCACAAGGGAGAATAGGAGAAAAAAAAATAATTTTAGCCCCATTTCTTCTGAGTAAGAACATACCCCATATGTGGATGTAAATTGCTCTGCTGGCGCACTACAATGCTCAGAAGAGAGGGAGCGCCATTGGGATTTTGGAGAGAGAATGTGTCCGAAATTGAAGGCCATGTGTGTTTACAAAGCCCCCATAGTGCCAGAACAGTGGACCCCCCCCCCACAATTGACACCATTTTGGAAACTACACCCCTCACGTAATGTAATAAGGGGTATAGTGAGCATTTACACCCCACAGGTGTCTGACAGATTTTTGGAACAGTGGTCCGTGAAAATGAAAAATTTAATTTTTCATTTGTACAGCCCACTGTTCCAAAGATCTGTCAAACGCCAGTGGGATGTAAATGTTCACTGCACCCCTTATTGAATTCTGTGAGGGGTGTAGTTTCCAAAATGGGGTCACATGTCCACTGTTCTGGCACCACGGGGGCTTTGTAAACGCACATGGCCCCCGACTTCTATTCCAACCAAATTCTCTCACCAAACGCTCAATGGCGCTCCTTCTCTTCTGAGCATTGTAGTTCGCCCGCAGAGTACTTTACATCCACATATGGGGTATTTCCATAATCAGAAGAAATGGGGTTACACTTTTTGGGAGGCTTTTTCTCCAATTACCCCTTGTGAAAATGAAAAATTTGGGGTAACCAGCTTTTTAGTGAACAAAATATAATTTTTCTTTTTCCTGTCCAACTTTAGCGGAAATTTGTAAAAAATCTGTTGGTTGTTAAAGCTCATTGTACCCCTTGTTAAATTCCTTGAGGGGTGCAGTTTTCAAAATAATATGCCATTTGGTTTTCATTTTGCTGTTCTGGCACCATAGGGGCTTCCTAAATGCGACATATGCCCCCCAAAAACCATTTCAGCAAAATTTGCTTTCCAAAAGCCAAGTGTGACTTCTCTTCTGAGCGTTGTAGTGCAACAGCAATGTACTTGACATCCACACATGGAGTATTTCCATACTCTGAAGAGATGGGGTTACAAATTTTGGGTGGCATTTTCTCATAGAACCCCTTGCAAAAATTTAAAATTTGGGGGAAAACAGCATTTTAGTGAAAAAAAATAATAATTTACACATCCAACTTTAACGAAAAGTCGTCAAACACCTGTGGGGTGTTAAGGCTCACTGGACCCCTTGTTATGTTCCCTGAGGGGTGGAGTTTCCAAAATAGTATGCCATGTTTTTTGCTGTTCTGGCACCATAGGGGCTTCCTAAATGTGGCATGCCCCCCAAAAACCATTTCAGAAAAACTTACTCTCCAAAATCCCATTGTCGCTCCTTCCCTTCTGAGTCTTGTAGTGCACCCACAGAGCACTTGACATCCACCTAAGAGGTATTTCCTTACTCGAGATAAATTGGGTTAATAATTTTGTGGGGCTTTTTCTTCTTTTACCCCTTGTAAATGTTCAAAAACTGGGTCTACAAGAACATGAGAGTGTAAAAAATGAAGATTTTGAATTTACTCCTTCATTTTGCTGCTATTCCTGTGAAACACCTAAAGGGTTAACACACTTTCTGAATGTCATTTTGAATACTTTGGGGGGGGGGGGTGCAGTTTTTATAATGGGGTCCATTATGGGGAATTTCTAATATGAAGACCCCTCAAATCCACTTCAAAACTGAACGGGTCTCTGAAATATTTAGATTTGGAAACATTTTTGAAGAATTGGAAAATTGCTGCTGAACTTTGAAGCCCTCTGATGTCTTCCAAAAGTAAAAACATGTCAACGTTATGATGCAAATATAAAGTAGACATATTGTATATTTGAATCAATATATAATTTATTTGGAATATCCATTTTCCTTACAAGCAGAGAGTTTCAAAGTTAGAAAAATTGAAAAATGTTCAGAATTTTCATGAAATTTTGGGATTTTTCACCAAGAAAGGATGCAAGTAACGACAAAAATTTACCACTGTGTTAAAGTAGAATATGTCACGAAAAAAATCAGAATAATTGGTAAAAGCATTCCAGAGTTATTAATGCTTAAAGTGACAGTGGTCGGAATTGCAAAAAAGGTCTGCGTCCTTAAATGGGCACTGTCATGAAAAATAATTTTTTATATGTTGTAGTACTTAAGTACTACAACATATCTTTAATATACTTTTATTTAAAAAAATGCTTTTAAAACATTTTAAAAGCAATTTGAAATTCGGCCACTAGGGGGCGCCCTCCTAGTGGCCGAATGCAGTGCGGAGTGACGTCACTGCAAAATTTTGCGCACAGACAATAGATGTCAGGGCATGCTGGGAGTTGTAGTGGTGAAACAGCTGGAGGCACCCTGTTAGGAGAACTAAGGGCGGAAGTTGGCCCCCCCAGCAGGCACACTACCAGGCAGACTAAATGCCATTTTTAAAATAGTTTAAAAAAAAAATAAAGGCAGGGAGGGTGTTAGGGATAGAAGGGCAATAGGCAGGGACAGGAAAAAAAAACATGATGGTGGGAGCTACCCTTTAAAGGGATACTCTGGTGGTCAACGTCTTTTTCCCTTTTTTGACTTACCCTATTTGTTTTGTTTCATGTCTATTCTTGTTGTTTAGGCGACTCTATTTCCGTTCTTTGTTGTCTTTTTATCCCCCACTTTGTTTTCCTATCTTTGCTTCCATTTCCTGTTTCTTGCTGTGCTGAAAACTACAAATCCCAGCATGCCACATGCCTTGCTGGTTTGGGGCGGTTCCTGTTTTTGTTTTTGTTTGTTTGTTCCGCCCTTTACCCTCCCTACTATTTTTCTGGGTTGGCCCCTTATACACAGCACACTAATATAATCAGCCTTGGTTGGGATACACTGGCAAACACACACAAAAGGGACAACAACTCCCAGCATGTGTCATTAAGGAGTCTTCAGTCTGCTATGGTATAACACCAGCATGCTGCCTCTGTAGTCTCCTGGGGGTTGTAGTTCACCACACCTCTATAGTGCTTACACCAGTGTTTCCCAACCAGGGTGCCTCCAGGTTTTGCAAAACTACTACTACCAGCATGCCTGGACAGCCAAAAGCTGTCCGGGCATGCTGGGAGTTGTAGTTTTGATACAGCTGGTTGGGAAACAATGCACTTTGTTTGTAATATACTGAATAAGCTAGGCCAGTGTTTCCCAATCAGTGTGCCTCCAGCTGTTGCAAGACTACAACTCCCAGCATGCCCAAAGACTGTCAGGGAATGCTGGGAGTTGTAGTTTTATAAACAGCTGGAGGCACACTGGTTTGGAAGCACTGGTGTAACATGATGTGTATGCTGAATAGGCTAGGACAGTGTTTCCCAACCAGTGTGCCTCCAGCTGTGCAAAACTTCAACTCCCAGCATGCCCAAAGTCTGTCCAGGCATGCTGGGAGTTGTAGTTTTGCAACAGCTGGAGGCACACTGGTTTGTAAACACTAGCATACACACACATAACAGGGACTACAACTCCCAGCATGTGTCATTCAGGAGTCCCCCCCCCTTAACACATAGAAATCATCCCCAGTCCGAGATTTATTCCCCTGCAGTCTATACATCCCCAGCCTGTGCACTTTGTTATCCTCCTCTTCAGATAACACTCTTATCTTCTCTGTCTTCTTTCAGTGCAGACCTGCATCCTCAGAAGACAGAGCAGGGGGAGGGGAGATGAGGAGCTGTGTAGGAGCTGGAGGGGCAAGCTGTGCATAACTAGCTTGCCCCCTGACTGGTGAGCAGTTAAGGGGTTAAGAAATATACAGGCAAGGTTTTTAGCCCCCTCCCCCGTCTGTAAAAACTTGTTGGTAACTATAGTGGTATGTCCCATGGGTGGGGGGGAAGGAGTGCACCAATCAGTGGTGTAATAGTTTCCCGGGCTTTCAGGGGCCCTCCCCTGGGTTTTTATAGCTGTGGTGCCTCCCTTCCCCCCTCAATCTGCCCAGGACCCGGAGTTTTGCCCTCCCTCCCTCCCTTTTTGTATCTCTGTTTATTGTAAGTCACAGCTTGGCGGTAAGAAGACGGTGAAAGCGGGGTCAACCCGGGGTAGACCTCCACACAGGACAGTGTGGCAGCACCTCTCGGGTTGGCAAGAAGCCAATCGGTATCTTTGTTACAGTTAAATTGTTATTTATATAAGTAATTTTATAAATAAAGCTGTGGCCGATCCCCACCCATAAAAAGTTGAATTGTTGTTGTGTCAGTTATTATTTAATTAATTATTGTAATAAGGGGGAGGGGTAGTTATAGCCTGCTAGGAGCTAATTGGGTCTCAACAGTCTTCTTGCTCTCATGCACACCTGCGTCCTCCAGGAGGGGGAGATGAGGGGGCGTGGCTTATCTCTCTCCTGCAGTTCTGAAAGAACAGAGAAAAAAAAAGCTATGACATCTTGTCCACAGCCTAATCCTAACCTGTGGACAACAGTAAGAGATCCAACACAGAACTACAGAACTTCCTGCCCCACAAACAGGTAAGAAAAAAAGCTACACAAACATATCATACATGTCAATTGCAAAAAACATTAAAAGATGATGCAATATAGCCAAAAATCTTAACCACCGGAGTACCCCTTTAACCCCTTAACCCCTTAAGGACTCAGCCCATTTTGGCCTTAAGGACTCAGACAATTTAATTTTTACGTTTTCATTTTTTCCTCCTCGCCTTCTAAAAATCATAACTCTATTATATTTTCATCCACAGTCTAGTATGAGGGCTTGTTTTTGCGCGACCAGTTGTCCTTTGTAATGACATCACTCATTATATCATAAAATGTATGGCGCAACCAAAAAACACTATTTTTGTGGGGAAATTAAAACGAAAAACGCAATTTTGCTAATTTTGGAAGGTTTTGTTTTCACGCCGTACAATTTATGGTAAAAGTGACGTGTGTTCTTTATTCTGAGGGTCAATACGATTAAAATGATAACCATTATTATATACTTTTATATTATTGTTGCGCTTAAAAAAAATCACAAACTTTTTAACCAAATTAGTACGTTTATAATCCCTTTATTTTGATGACCTCTAACTTTTTTATTTTTCCGTATAAATGGCGGTATGGGGGCTCATTTTTTGCGCCATGATCTGTACTTTTTTTTGATACCACATTTGCATATAAAAAACTTTTAATACATTTTTTATAATTTTTTTTTTAATAAAATGTATTAAAAAAGTAGGAATTTTAGACTTTTTAAATTTTTTTTCGTTCACGCCGTTCACCGTACGGGATCATTAACATTTTATTTTAATAGTTCGGACATTTATGCACGCGGCGATACCAAATATGTCTATAAAAAATGTTTTTTACGCTTTTTGGGGGTAAAATAGGAAAAAACGGACGTTTTACTTTTTTATTGGGGGAGGGGATTTTTCACTTTTTTTTTTACTTTTACTTTTACATTTTTTACATTTTTTTTACACTTGAATAGTCCCCATAGGGGACTATTCATAGCAATACCATGATTGCTAATACTGATCTGTTCTATGTATAGGACATAGAACAGATCAGTGTTTTCGGTCATCTTCTGCTCTGGTCTGCTTGATCACAGACCAGAGCAGGAGACGCCGGGAGCCGCACGGAGGAAGGAGAGGGGACCTCCGTGCGGCGTTATGAATGATCGGATCCCCGCAGCAGTGCTGCGGGCGATCCGATCGTTCATTTAAATCGCGAACCGCCGCAGATGCCGGGATCTGTATTGATCCCGGCACCTGAGGGGTTAATGGCGGACGCCCGCGAGATCGCGGGCGTCGGCCATTGCCGGCGGGTCCCTGGCTGCGATTAGCAGCCGGGATCAGCCGCGCATGACACGGGCATCGCTCCGATGCCCGCGGTTATGCTTAGGACGTAAATGTACGTCCTGGTGCGTTAAGTACCACCTCACCAGGACGTACATTTACGTCCTGCGTCCTTAAGGGGTTAAGGACGCAGCCCTTTTTCACCTTAAGGACTGAGCCCTTTTTCGCAATTATGACCACCGTTACTTTACAAATTAATAACGCGAAAACGCTTTTACCGAATATTCTGATTCTGAGATTGTTTTTTCGTGACATATTCTACTTTATTTTGGTGGTAAATTTTCAGCGTTAATTGCATCCTTTTTTGGTGAAAAATCCCAAAATTTCATGAAAATTTTGAAATTTAGCATTTTTCTAACTTTGAAGCTCTCTAATTGTAAGGAAATGGATATTCCAAATAAATTTTATTTTTCTTCACAAACACAATATGTCCACTTTATGTTGGCATCATAAAATGGACATATTTTTGCTTTTTGAAAAAATTAGAGGGCTTCAAAGTAGAGCAGCAATTTTCAAAAATGTCATGAAAATTGCTAAATCTGAAGGGACAGATGTTACAGAACTACAACTCCCAGCATGCCTGGGCAGTCGAGGCATGCTGAGAGTTGTAGTTTGGCAACATCTGGAGGGCTACTGTTTGGGCACCACTGTAACAGTGGTCTCCAAACTGTGACCCTCCAGATGTTGCAAAACTACAACTCCCAGCATGCCCAGACAGCCTTTGGCTGTCTGGGCATGCTGGGAGTTGCAGTTTGGCCCCCCTAGTGGTTGCCACAGTAAATATCGATTTACTTTCACTTTCAATTCCCCCCCCCCCCCCCCCCCCCACTGTCGATTCCCTACCTGATCAGGATCCAGTAGGCTCCAGCAAAGATCCCAGGTCCCCAGGCATCTTCTCCTGCAGGTACGGCCTCCATCTTCTTCCCAGAGCCCCTCGACATCCAGGGGTGGGCAGAACGGGGGGTTGCCCCCTGTCCTGCGCTGCCATTGGTCCGAACTCCGTTCTGACTAATGCCAGGGGATAGGAGTAGTTTGCAGCTTTGTGACCTCACTTCTATCCTTTAGGCTGATCGGGGCTGTTGCTGACAACTCCGATCAGCCCTATTTTCCGGGTGATCGGGTCACCAGAGACCCGATCAGCCCGGAATTGGAGAAAATCGCATGTCTGAATTGACATGCGATTTTCTCCGATCGCCGACATCGTCTCAGGACCCCCCTGGGCGATGTGCCAGGGTGCCTGCTGAATGATTTCAGCAGGCATCCGGCTCCGGTCCCCAACCGGCTAGCGGTGGGGACCGGATTTCCCACGGGCGTATGGATACGCCCTCGGTCCTTAAGGACTCGGAATGCAGGGCGTATCCATACGCCCTGTGTCCTGAAGAGGTTAAGGTGAAAAAGGGCTCAGTCCTTAAGGGGTTAAGCAATAGTATCTGTCAGCCCATGTCTGCAGCTCATAGCATGCAGATGGGCTGACAGATTTCCTTTAAGGTAACCACTGTGAAGTGAGCCCTGTATGTCAATCATGGGAGAGCAGGGAGATGAGGGTAAAATCAGCATTAAAAACTGCCTCTTTTTAAAGGGGTACTCCGGTAGAAAACTTTTTTTTATTTTATCAACTAGTGCCAGAAAGTTAAACAGATTTGTAAATTACTTCTATTAAATAATCTTAATCCTTTCAGTACTTATTAGCTGCTGAATACTACATTGGAAATGCTTTTATTTGTGAAACACAGAGCTCTCTGCTGACATCACGAGCACAGTGCTCTCTGCTGACATATCTGTCCATTTTAGGAACTGTCCAGAGTAGGAGAAAATCCCCATAGAAAACATATGCTGCTCTGGACTGTTCCTAAAATGGACAGAGATGTCAGCAAAGAGCACTGTGGTCATGATGTCAGCAGTGAGCACTGTGTTCCAAAAAGAAAATAATTTCCTGGAAGTACTGGAAGGATTAAAGGGGCATTCCAGGCCAAAACTTTTTTTTATATATCAACTGGCTCTGGAAAGTTAAACAGATTTGTAAATTACTTCTATTAAAAAATCTTAATCCTTCCAATAGTTATTAGCTTCTGAAGTTGAGTTGTTGTTTTCTGTCTAACTGCTCTCTGATGACTCACGTCCCGGGAGCTGTGCAGTTCCTATGGGGATATTCTCCCATCATGCACAGCTCCCAGGAAGTGACATCATCATTGAGCAGTTACACAGAAAACTTCAGAAGCTAATAACTATTGGAAGAATTAAGATTTTTTAATAGAAGTAATTTACAAATCTGTTTAACTTTCCGGAGCCAGTTGATATATATATATATATATATATATATATATATATATATATATATATAAAAAGGTTTTACCTGGAATATCCCTTTAAGATTTTTTAATAGAAGTAATTTACAAATCTGTTTAACTTTCTGGCACCAGTTGATTTAAAATAAATAAATAAATAATAATTTCCACCGTAGTACCCCTTTAAGGCTGAAAATATAGCAAAAGCAGCAATAGTGTGTAAACATATCCATACAGATCACAAGGACAAACTACTACTGTAATATACAATAAACAGGGCTGCTGTTAGGGGGGTACAGACAGTACCCCAGTAAGGTGCCCAGGCTCTCAGGGAGGCTAGGGACCCCGTTGCACACCCCATGCAGTAGCTGTCTCCTGATTCTGAATATACAGTACAGGGAGCCCAGCCTCAGTGCAGGATCGACCGAAAGGTGAGTGGGATTTAAAAAAAATATTTTACAGAACATATCTGGGGGCACTACCTACCGGGGAGCACTATCTTCCTGGGGGCAATATCTACATTGAGGCACTATCTACTGGGGGCATGACCTACCTGGGGGCACTACCTGCTGGGGGCATGACCTACCTAGGGGTACTAACTGCTGGTACATGACCTAACTGGGGCCACTATCTATTTGGGGCATTACCTACCGGGGGGGCACTACCTAATGAGGCATTATCTACTACCTACCTACTGGGGCCACCAACTACCTACTGGGGGATTAACCTACAACCTAACTACCAAGGCCATTACCTATATCCTACCTGGGGGCATTAGCTACAACCTACCTACTGTGGGAATTACATAATAGGGGAGGGGAATTTACCTACCCACCAACCAATCCCCCTACCTTTTCCCCCTTTGCCCCAACACGCTTACCTGCTCTCTCATACAATGCAGGGCACCAAGGGGGGCATTATATGGGGCACTGAGGGTAAGGAACAGGTGGGGAATATGCTGAAAAGTGTGGAGCCTAATATGTTCGTGGTCTGGCAAATTCTGTGGTGACAAGTCATAGTTGGAACGCGTCTGAGCAAGACAGAGAAGAAAAGGAAAGTGAATAACTCCAAGAAGACGCCCCCTGTGAGTCAGTAGATGTCACTGCATTGTAATCACTTATACGGTTTGCAGCACCTGTGTAGAGCTGGGGTCAACACTATATGGGCTTTGCATTGGGAAATATTGATCTATGTTCAGTGTTTTTTGTACAGTACCTATGTGACCATGTATACTGGAATTATTATTGGATAATATTCGTCTCAGTATACAGCATTTGGTTTGTAACAGTATGATAGTGATATGTATGATAATAATATTTCTCCTTTCTTCCTCATTTTACTAAAAGGCTCTTGTTTTCTTGTCCTGTGTCTTAAATCTTTTTCATAGACAATAGGGAAGATGGCGGAGTGTCTTGGGGTGGAGTTGGGGGTCAGGGCTTCAGCTGTGTAAGGGGCCCCAAAATAAATGATGGCAGCCCTGACAATAAGTATATTGTTTACAATAAATAGCAGAAAAAAGGAGAAAATAAAATGAAACAAAATTACATAGAAGGAATAAATTATTAGGCTATGCTCATATCATCACGATTGTGCCTCTGTTGCACAGATACATCAGGAAAATGTCAAAATGACAAGTCGGTGGCCATAACGTAGTCAGCTAGTGACTTATTAGAAAAATTACCCAAATGTAGTCACTAGCTGCCATTGATATAAGAGGGGCCCATGCCTGTCCAAGCATGGATATGTCGGCATGTCATTTTGACATTTTCCCGGTGTATCTGTGCCTCAGAGGTGCCAATTATGATGTGAACAAGGCCTGCACCTCATTGTTATCAGCAAAGCAGTTGGAAATTAAAACGCCCATATAGTGTTCTTGTCCAGGGACCCTCTGTTGTTAGTGTCAGTCCCTACGCAGAACACTCTTAGCGGGTGAAGTTCAATGGCCACTGTAATTTGGAAAACCTGTCCTGCAATTTCTCTCAGTTCAGTTTCAAATGATCGAGACACACTCGTAATGTAAGTCTATGGAGCGTTTCATGATCATGTGACACAGAGCAGGCTTACTTTTCCAGGCTTGTTTTCCTTTTATAATGTCACTAGGATATGTCAAAACTTTTGCCAAATGACAGATACAATGGGGATCAAAAGTTTGGGCACCCCAGGTAAAAATTTGTATTAATGTGCATAAAGAAGCCAAGGAAAGATGGAAAAATCTTCAAAAGGCATCAAATTGCAGATTAGACATTCTTCTAATATGTCAACAAAAGTTAGATTTTATTTCCATCATTTACACTTTCAAAACGACAGAAAACAAAAAAATGGCGTCTGCAATAGTTTGGGCACCCTGCACTGTACTCTTTAATTGAATCATTATAATAAAATTATAGATCAAATCTCTACATTCTCGTGTAAACATTTTATATAACCCAGTTCAAAGAGTATAGGAACTCTGCTCAACCCAGGCATACCCTGAACTTTGCACTGCACTTCATTATTTCTAGCACTGGCCAAGTAAAAGGAAATTTACACTATTAGTTGATGTACTGAACAATTTATCTAGGTTAAAACAAAAATCTCATTCGCATGAAAAGTTAAAGCGGAACATTGTGGCTAGAAGTGAGACTTACGTGCAACACTTTAACCTACAAATATTAGGGTTGGCAATGGCAAAACAAAGTGCACAAAGCAGCAATAACATTAGAACTACACTCCTTTTATTATGGTAGGCCCCCACTTTACCGTGCTATGGATCGGACTAGTGTGAATATTTTTCCAGTTTCTGACCCAAAATCATGGTTGAGGCTATTTTTTACCCTAACATACATGATTTGGGTAGAACTCTAATGCTCAAACAACAACTGGCTTCTCCTCAGGTTACCCCTTTAAATACTATGGCATCAACAATGATGAGGTTGTAAGAGGATATCATTTATAATATATAAAATTAGAATTAACTTATTAGAATTATGCTAAAAGTTGTATTGCCAATTTTAGGTAACTGTAAAAAATGAAAAATTTTGGGCCGGTCTGATGTCAGCCTCACCTATATGTGGATTCTTATGGATAAAAGCAAGGTGGGTGCAAATTTGGCCTTTGCACCCACCATAGTGAGATTCTTTTGTGCAGTCGCTGATGTGACAGTTCACTGCCCTAGAGTAGTATAGCAGGGAACTGTAAAAGAAATCTAATGATTGCTTAAAACATTACTGAAAAAAGTCTGGGAGACTAAAAAAGTGTAAGCAAAAATGTTTATGAAAATCATACAGATAATACACATTCAAATCATGCCACTTTTCCATTTTTTATATAAAACAATCTAAATTGCAAAAAAAAGTTAAAATGAAAAAAATTTAATTAATAAAATGCAATCAAGAAGTCTCATTAATATAATTTTTTTTTATTTATACATTTTTTTGCAGTACATTTCATAGTAAGTGGGTGTCTCTGTATAAAAAGAATAAAAAAGTTATGGCTCTTAGAAGATGAGGAAGAGGTTAAAAATAATTAAAATATACCGTACTTATCGGCGTATAACACGCATTTTTTAGGCTAAAATTTTTAGCCTAAAGTCTATCTGCGTGTTATACGCCGATAAGCCGCTGCAGTTCAATGATTTAAAGCAGGCGCTTTAAATCAATGAACTGCAGCGGCTTTTGCCTGCCCCTTGCCTATCCTGGGGTCCAGAGACTGCCGGCGCCGCTGCCCCATTGCCTCCACCATCCCCGGTTTTATAATTACCTGATGCCGGAGTCGGGTCCGCGCTACTTCTGGCTCCGATGTGGCGTCTCCTGCGTCGTTGCTATGCGCTGCGCAATGACGAGTGACATTGTGTTGAAGACGTCACTCGTCATTGTGCCTCGTAGCACATAGCAACGACACAGGAGACGCCACATGGGAGCCAGAAGCAGCACGGACCCGACCCTGGCAACAGGTAATTATAAAACCGGGGATGGGGGAGGCAATGGGGCAGCGGTGCCGATAGCCAGGGGGAGAGAAGCGGCGGCAGCAGGGCTCTAGACCCCAGGAAAGGCAGGGGGTGAGAAGAGGGCAGCGACGGCCTCTCTCCCCCTGCCTTTCCTGGGGTCTTCTGCGGGGTCAGAAACAGTGTATCGGGGTATACACATGCGCACACACACGCACCCTCATTTTACCAAGGATATTAGGGTAAAAAACTTTGTGTTATAGGCCGGTGTGTGGTATACCCCCCAATAAATACGGTATGTGTTTTTGCCTTTATAACTATTTTGTGAGAAATCACAATCTACAATGTACCCATCATACATAGTAACAAAGTTCATAAGGTTGAAAAAAGATCAGAGTCCATCAAGTTCAACCTAATGAGTTCCTACTGAGTTGATCCAGAGGAAGGCAAAAAACCCTCATACTAGAGGTAAAAATTCCTTCCCGACTCCAAATATGGCATCAGAATAAATCCCTGGATCAACGTTCTGTCCCTAGAAATCTAGAATCCATAACCTGTAATGTTATTACTCTCCAAAAATGCATCCAGACCCCATTTGAACTCTTTTACAGAGTTCACCATGACCACCTCATCAGGCAGAGAATTCCACAGTCTCACTGCTCTTACAGTAAAGGACCCCCGTCTGTGCTGGTGTAGGAACCTTCTTTCCTCTAGACGTAGAGGATGTCCCCTTGTTATAGATACAGTCTTGGGTATAAATAGATCATGGGAGAGATCTCTGTACGGTCCCCTGATATATTTATACATAGTTATTAAGTCGCCCCCTAAGCCTTCTTTTTTCTAAACTAAATAACCCCAATTCTGATAATCTTTCTGGGTACTGTAGTCCTCCCATTTCCCGTATTACCCTGGTTGCCCGTCTTTGAACCCTCTCCAGCTCCTATATACCTTTCTTGTACACTGGTGCCCAGTACTGTTCACAGTATTCAATGTGTGGTCTGACTAGTGATTTGTACAGCGGTAGAATTATTACCTTGTCGTGGGCATCTATGCCCCTATTGATGCACCTCATGAGTTTGTTCGCCTTGGTAGCACCTGCCCGACAATGGTCACTACAGCTAAATTTACTGTTAACTAAGACTCCTAAATCCTTTTCCATGTCAGTCGTGCCAAGTATTCTCCCATTTAATACATAATCCCAGCGCGGATTTTTCTTCCCCATGTGCATTACCTTACATTTATCAGTGTTGAACCTCATCTGCCACTTCCCAGCCCAAACCTCCAACCTATCCAGATCCATTTATAACAGTGCACTGTCCTCTATAGTGTTTACCACTTTACAGAGGAAAAGATTGCTACCTCACTATTCAACCCCTCTACAAGGTCATTAATAAATATATTAAATAGAACAGGACCAAGGACTGACCCCTGTGGTACCCCACTAGTAACAGTCACCCAATCAGAATAAGTACCATTAATAACCACCCTCTGTTTCCTATCACTGAGCCAGTTACTTACCCACTTGCACACATTCTCCCCCAGCCCCATTCTTCTCATTTTATGCACCAACCTCTTATGTGGCACCGTATCAAATGCTTCGGAAAAATACAGATATACAAGATCCAGCGATTCCCTCTGGTCCAGTCTGGAGCTCACCTCCTCATAAAAGCTGATCAGGTTAGTTTGACAGGACCAATCCCTCATAAAGCCATGCTGATATGGGGTCATACATTTATTTTTATTAAGATACTCCAGAATTGCATCCCTTAGAAAACCCTCAAAAAATTTACATACAACGGAGGTTAAACTAACAGGTCTATAATTCCCAGGGTCACCTTTTGATCCCTTTTTAAATATTGGTACCACATTTGCTATGCGCCAGTCCTGGGGAACCGTCCCTGTTACTTTAGAGTCCCTGAATATTAAAAAAAATAGGGGTCTGTCTATCACATTACTTAATTCCTTTAGAACACGGGGGTGAATGCCATCTGGCATTCACCCCCGTGTTGTAAAGGAATTAAGTAATGTCTCAGCCATAACTAAAATAAGGTGATGGAATTGGAATAAAAATAAAACACTTTGTGCATATCTCCGCTTTCTCTGTGTGAAGCATCACACCCACAGTCACTATATCTGTATTCCGTAGGAACTTGTGGAAGTTTTCTAGTTTCATCTTATCCACAAGAATATTGTTAGTGTTACGCCTAGCGCTCCGGGTCCCCGCTCCTCCCCGGAGCGCTCACGGCGTCTCTTTCCCTGCAGCTCCCCGGTCAGTCCCGCTGACCGGGAGCGCTGCTCTCTCATGGCCGTTGGGGATGCGATTCGCACAGCGGGACGCGCCCGCTCGCGAATCGCATCCCAGGTCACTTACCCGTTCCCGTCTCCTGCGGTCATGTGCTGGCGCGCGCGGCTCCGCTCTCTAGGGCGCGCGCGCGCCAGCTCCCTGAGACTTAAAGGGCCAGTGCACCAATGATTGGTGCCTGGCCCAATTAGCTTAATTGGTTCCCACCTGTTCCCTGGCTATATCTAGTCTCCTCCCTTGCACTCCCTTGCCGGATCTTGTTGCCTTAGTGCCAGTGAAAGCGTTCTTTGTGTGTTTATACCCTGTGTACCAGAACTACTGCTATCTCCCCTGACTACGAACCTTGCCGCCTGCCCCCGACCTTCTGCTACGTCCGACTTTGCTTCTGCCTACTCCCTTGTACCTCGCCCATCTTCAGCAGCCAGAGAGGTGCCGTTGCTAGTGGATACGACCTGGTCACTACCGCCGCAGCAAGACCATCCCGCTTTGCGGCGGGCTCTGGTGAAAACCAGTAGTGTCTTAGAACCGGTCCACTAGCACGGTCCTCGCCATCCCTCTCTGGCACAGAGGATCCACCTCCTGCCAGCCGGCATCGTGACAGTTAGATACGGTAGTTTCCCTTGTCACTTCTCATGGCAAACCAGCAACAATTAAAACAAATATATTAAAAAGTTATGTAACCTTTCATTATACAGTGAATAAACTTTATTTACAAAAACTGAGCAAAGCCTCTTGCATTTGGAGCCCACTTAGACTTAATGGTAGTTATTTTTCTCTTTTAAAATAGATAACACCATGGATGGGCCAGGTCCGCCAATTTTTGACACCATTTTTAGTAGACAGACTACATTATGGGGGAGATTTATAAAAACTAGTGTGAAGGAAAAGTTTGCCCAGTTGCCCATAGCAACCAATCAGATTGCTTCTTTCATTTTGCAGAGGCCTTGTTAAAAATGAAAGAAGCGATCTGATTGGTTGCTATGGGCAACTGGGCAACTTTTCCTCTGCACAGGCTTTGATGAATCTTCCCATGTGTGCTCTGTATGGTTCTACATATAAGCATAGAATATTCTGGTTATTGGCTGCAAAATGTGTGCACAGGGAAATTTACACTGTTGCCCATAGCAACCAATCAGATTTCTTCTTTCATTTTTAAAAAGACCTCAGTAACTTTTCCTCCCCATCTCAATGGCTTTATTTGGACACAGTGTGGTGGCATTCTTTGGTGTGCAGTAGACAATATTTGGCACTATTGGGGCACTTTTTGACACTGTGTGTATAGAATATGGCAAAATGTGTTCACAGCATGGCATAGTGTTGACACAATATGATACTATGTGGGTACTGTTTGTCACTAATAGTTGGTAATGTGTAGGTCTTGACACATGGTGGACACAACTTTTAAACTTCAAGTAATATATTAGAACAGTAAGCTTGAGAAATGGTTGATTAACCCTTATAGAGCAAACAGAAATGTGCAATGTTATACAATAGATGGCAATGCATTTCCTGCACAGGGCAGCAGAATCCTATTGAAATCAATGGAACTCTGCTGCTGCGGAATCTCTGTGCAGAATTCCAATGCAGAATTCCCCATGGAAATTCTGGCGTGTGAACATAGCTTTAGTGTTTAGGCTGTAGAACTACAAATCCCAGTATACAGATCATGCACTAGTCTTTGTTCTGGGTGACAGGAATCTTATCTTCTTGCGGGTTGAAAGGTTTTTTCCATCTGAACCAATACTGTGCTGTCCTATAACATGTAGCAAAATAATATTTCTTTATAAAGATCTGCAGCGTACTCTAGTGGAGTCTTTAAAAACTGTTTTTTTTTTGGGATGGGGAGTAACCAAAATCATCTGCACAGAGATCATAGCTACTTTCCTGACTAAAACTATTGTGATCCTACAGCAAGGTCACCACTCTCCATTAAATCTGAAGGAATTACTACACAACACAAAATCCACTGCCTCCCAGGGGCGGACATATCACTTGTTCAGCCGGTTCGGCTGCACAGCGGCCCAGCGTGTTAGAGGGCCCACCTAGTAGCCCAGGTCACAGCCTGGGCCTCACAGTTTGGGCCCCTGCAGGGCCCCCTGCCAGTACTTCATACTAAATGCTGCAGCAACAGGTCCCGGACCTGCCGCTGACAGCAGTTATTTACCTTTAAACCGGCCGGGCGAGACGGACAGGCCAGGGGCTGATGGGAACAGACGTGCCCCGAGCAGGTACGGACGTCTGTTCCAAGCCCCTGACGTCACGTGTCATGGCCTCCTACCCCGGCAGAAGCGACAGGAGCAGCAAACCCTCCCGCCTCACACGGCCGCATCCCTGAGCAGTTAAGGTGAGGAGAGTGACGGTCGGGTGCAGGGCGGTGGGGGGTTGGGGGGTTTGGGGAGGGGATTGTAATGATGATGAAGAGGACAGGAGGGGTGTTGAAGATGTTGGTGGTGTAATGATAAGAAGGATTGGGGGTCTGGGAGAGCGTAGTGTTGATAAGGAGGACCAGAAGGGGGGTCAGGGGTGTAGTGATTAGGGGGTTTAATGTTGATGAGAAGGACTGGGGGGGGGGGTCAGCTGTGTAATACTGATGAGGTGCTTAAGGTATATGAGGTGATGAGAAGACTGAGGATGGAGTGTGTGGGGTGTATGGGGGTGATGAGGAGACTGAGGATGGAGTGCATGGGTTGTATGGGGTGATGAGGATGGAGTGCATGGGGTGATGAGGAGACTGAAGATGGAGTGCATGGGGTGATGAGGAGACTGAGGATGGAGTGCATTGGGTGTATGAGGTGATGAGGAGACTGAGGATGGAGTGCATGGGGTGTATGGGTTGATGAGGAGACTGAGGATGGAGTGCATGGGGTGTATGGGGTGATGAGGAGACTGAGGATGGAGTGCATGGGGTGTATGGGGGTGATGATGAGACTGAGGATGGAGTGCATGGGGTGATGAGGAGACTGAGGATGGAGTGCGTGGGGTGTATGGGGTGATGAGGAGACTGAGGATGGGGTGTGTGGGGTGTATGGTGTGATGAGGAGACTGAGGATGGAGTGCATGGGGTGATGAGGAGACCGAGGATGGAGTGCATGGGGTGATGAGGAGACTGAGGATGGAGAGCATGGGGTGATGAGGAGACTGAGGATGGAGTGCATGGGGTGAGGAGGAGACTGAGGATGGAGTGCATGGGGTGATGAGGAGACTGAGGATGGAGTGCATGGGGTGATGAGGAGACTGAGGATGGAGTGCATGGGGTGATGAGGAGACTGAGGATGGAGTGCATGGGGTGTATGGGGTGATGAGGAGACTGAGCATGGAGTGCATTGGGTGATGAGGAGACTGAGGATGGAGTGCATTGGGTGTATGGGGTGATGAGGAGACTGAGGATGGGGTGTGTGGGGTGTATGGGGTGATGAGGAGACTGAAAATGGGGTGTGTGGGGTGTATGGGGTGATGAGGAGACTGAGGATGGGGTGTATGGGGTGATGAGGAGACCGAGGATGGGTTGTATGGGGTGTATGGGGTGATGAGACTGAAGATGGGGTGCGTGGCGTGTATGGGGGTGATGAGACTGAGGATGGGGTGCGTGGGGTGTATGGGGTGATGAGGAGACTGAGGATGGGGTATATGGGGGTGATGAGGAGACCGAGGATGGAGTGTGCGGGGTGTATGGGGTGATGAGAAGACCGAGGATGGGTTGTGTGGGGTGTATGGGGTGATGAGACTGAGGATTGGGTGCATGGGGTGTATGGGGGTGATGATTAGACTGAGGATGGGTTGTGTGGGGTGTATGGGGGGATGAGACTGAGGATGGGGTGCGTGGGGTGTATGGGGGAGATAAGGAGACTGAGGATGGGTTGTGTGGGGTGTATGGGGTGATGAGGAGACTGAGGATGGAGTGCGTGGGGTGTATGGGGTGATTCAGTGGTGTATAGTGGTTGGCAGTATTATATTAATAGAGTACAGTGGTTGGCAGTATTATATTCAAGGGTACAGTATTTGGCAGTATTATATTCGGGGGTACAGTGGTTGGCAGTATTATATTCAGGGGGTACAGTATTTGGCAAGGTTATAATGATTATTGTCATCATACAGAGGATGAGGATCTACTGACAAATTAAGGAACCAATGATGAAAAGTAAAGACAACAGATAAGACTTCACACAGGTCAGTGATATCATTGTGTATTTTCCTAACTGTCCCATCAGAGCTGTAGTCACTGATATCATTGTGTAGTCTCCTGACTGTCCCATCAGCTGTAGTCACTTCAGACATGATGGGAGTTGCAGCTTTCCAACATCTGGGGAGCCACTTGAACCAAGGTGATTGGTGGGGGTCCCATGAGTCAGACCCCCACCATAAAAATGGGCTGTTTATTTTAAAATGCCTGGGCCTATTTTTGGTCCCAGTCTGGCCCTGCCTGTAAGTCACTTCTATCACTAAGGATAAGAAGCCAAGGAACCAGGGGGTGCCAAGGGGTGTCGTGCTAAGTCCAGGGGTGCGAATGTAAAGGGGAGCACTGCCCTCTGCCTCCCAGCTAGATACAGGTCCGGCTGACCCGGGGGAGTACTCACTGGGCGGCACACTGAGAGGGACAGGGGCCACCCGGAGCCCACCTTAGGAGCCGTTCCATCCACCTGTGGTGGACAAGGCAAGTGGCGACACTACACGCGCGGGGTAAGTGGAGGCCCTCCGGTGGGGTCTAGGTACATGAGGGGGCACAGTGCTGGGGGAGGGGGCACAGGGGCCCTCTGCTGTCTGTGTCCGCCCCTGCTGCCTCCAATATAAATTGTTGTAAGTATATATAAACTGCTAAAATGGGATCAGTAATGGAGCCCACCCTTGACACTACAGGACCTCCTAGGGGTCTGTTTAACCCCTTAAGGACGCAGCCCATTTGGGCCTTAAGGACGCAGACAATTTTATTTTTATGTTTTCGATTTTTCCTCCTCGCCTTCAAAAAATCCTAACTCTTTTATATTTTCATACACAGACTAGTATGAGGGCTTGTTTTTTGCATGACCAGTTGTCCGTTGAAATGCCATCACTCACTTTACCATAAAATGTATGGCGCAACCAACAAAATACTATTTGTGTGGGGAAATTAAAAAGAAAACCGCAATTTTGCTAATTTTGGAAGGTTTCGTTTTCACGCCGTACAATTTACAGTAAAAATGACATGTGTTCTTCATTATTTGGGTCAATACAATTAAAATGATACCCATGATAACATACTTTTCTATTACTGTTGCGCTTAAAAAAAATCACACACTTTTTAACCAAATTAGTACGTTTAAAATCCCCCTGTTTTGAAGACCCATAACTTTTTCATTTTTCCGTATAAGCAGCGGTATGAGGGCTCATTTTTTGCGCCGTGATCTGTACTTTTTATTGATACCATATTTGCTTATATAAAACTTTAAATTTATTTTAAATTCATTTTTTGGGGAATAAAATGTTATAAAAAAGCAGCTATTTTGGACTTTTTTTTTTTTTTTTACGTTCACGCCGTTCACCGTACGGTATCATTAACATCTTATTTTAATAGCTCAGATATTTACGCACGCGGCAATACCAAATATGTATACAAAATATTTTTTTAACACTTTTTGGGGGTGAAATAGGGAAAATGGGACAATTTACGTTTTTATTGGGGGAGGGGGTTTTTCACATTTTTTTTACTTTTACTTTTATTTTTACACTTTAATAGTCCCCATAGGGGACTATTTAAAGCAATCATTCAATTGCTAATCCTGTTCAGTGCTATGTATAGGACAATACACTGATCAGGGTTATCGGTCATCTTCTGCTCTGGTCTGCGGGAAGGCAGATCAGAGCAGAAGACTCCCGGAAGGCAGCGGAGCCAGGTGAGGGGACCTCCGTCTGCCATGCTGGATGATCGGATCGTCGCGGCAGCGCTGCGGGCGATGCGATCATCCATTTAACTGACCGCGATGCTGCAGATGCGTGATCTGTATTGATCACTGCATCTGAGGGGTTAATGGCAGACATCCGCGGGATCGCGGGTGTCCGCCATTACCGGCGGGTCCCAGGCTGCGATCAACAGCCGGGACTTGCTACGCATGATCCGGGCATCGCTCCGATGCCCGCGGTTATGCTTAGGACGTAAATGTATGTCCTGGTGCGTTAAGTACCACCTCACCAGGATGTACATTTACGTCCTTCATCGTTAAGGGGTTAAGGGAACCGCCGACAGACAAGGAATAGGAAAACTGTTTGTTTAGACCACCCATAAAAAGGCAAACTGATTCCATTACAGGACCCTCATACTCCTCACAGTCAAACAATTCAGTCAGAAACATATTAAACTAATATACTTCATCACTGAATGGTAAAGCCCAAAGCACTGACCGGCCTTGTGTATCACTTCACTTGCCTAGAGGTTAAACAAATTTCAGCAAATAAAATATAAAGAAATGATGGCCCTCACCATTGTCACTGTGAATCAGAACATCTTTTACTCTGAGCAGATGGCAAAGCAGTAAAATATTTGTATTGTATTGCCATCATTTTTTTGTCAATTTTTTGTCATGTCACAAATTACTCAAGTGTGAGTAAAGTGGAGTCCTTTTTGTATCTTACATAAATACAGCCCCAGGCACTGGAGCTCCAGAGGGACAAATACAAATCACTGATAAGTCAGCCTAAACTTATTTGGTGTTGTTGACCTGAACTGTCTGTGGATACAAAGGACCTCATGTACCTTCCCTTTAAATTTTGGTAAAATTTCCCCTTTAATATTTGGTAAAAAAAAAAAAAGTGGGAGACTGGCATGTGCCAATTGTAATTTGTAATAACATTAAATATGTACTCCAGTGGAATTATTTTTATTAATTTATTTTTTAAATCAACTGGTGCCGGAAAGTTAAACACTTTTGTAAATGACTTCTATTTAAAAATCTTAATCCTTCCAGGACTTATCAGCTGCTGTATACTACAGAGGAAGTTCTTTTCTTTTTGAATTTCTTTTCTGTCTGACCACAGTATTCTCTGCTGACACCTCTACAATGTAATTGCAGGCTGCAGATGGGTTGCTTTGGAAGAACGGGGACTACTTGGTGATTGCTTAAGACTGCCTCAGGTAGCCCTTGGTAATCAAATGCTGATAACAAAGGTCAATTTAATGCAATAGCATTACATTGATCTATGTAAGCTATCTACTGATGGCTTATGATAGGCCACTAGGGGCCAAAAAAAATGTAAAAGAGAAAAAAAAGTAAACATTTCTTTTTCAAAAATATGAAAAAATCCCCTCAATAACAATTTAAATCACCCCCCTTTTCCCATTTAAAAAAAAAAAATACTGTAAAAAAATAAACATTTGGTAGGGATGTCCCGATACCGATACTAGCCATTTACATGGTATCGGGGACTCGTTTAATGTCCCCGATACCATGTCCGATACCTGGTGCCGTTCTGCTGCCCCGTTCTCCGGTCCTCCCGTCCACTTCATAGTGTTCCATGGAGGAGCATGTAACACACACGTCACTCCGCCTCCTCCCCTGCGCCCAGCGTAACGCTACGGAGGAAGCGGAGTGACGTATATGTCCCATGCTCCTCCATAGGACGCTATGATGCGGACTGGGAGGATGGAAGAACGGGGCAGTGGAGCGGTAGCACCCGACGGAGGACAGCCGCAGGTGAGCTGGGCCCTGCTGCTGCTGTCTAAAGGGGGGCCCTGCTGCTGCTGTCTAAAGGGGGGCCCTGCTGCTGTTGTCTAAAGGGGGCCCTGCTGCTGCTGTCTAAAGGGGGGCCCTGCTGCTGCTGTCTAAACGGGGGGCCCTGCTGCTGTCTAAACGGGGGGCCCTGCTGCTGCTGTCTAAAGGGGGCCCTGCTTCTGCTGTCTAAACAGGGGACCCTGCTGCTGCTGTCTAAACGAGGGGCCCTGCTGCTGCCTAAATGGCGCGCCCTGCTGCTGTCTAAACGGGGGGGCCCTGCTGCTGTCTAAACAGGGCCCACTGTCTAAAGGGGGGGGCTGCTGTCTACAAGGGGGGGCTGCAGTCTATAGGGGGGCTGCTGTCTACAAGGGGGGTTGCTGTCTACAAGGGGGCCTGCAGTCTATAGGGGGGGCTGCTTCTAATGACTGCCGGGGGGCTGCTGCTAATGTCTGCAAGGGGATACTACCTACTATTAAAGACAATCTTACAAGAGAGTCACCTGCACTAACTTGACTTTATAGGTAGATATTGCAGGTGACCCGGTCTCTATCGCTGCTCACCATGTGGTCATCGGTCTCACCATCAATGCAAATTCCCTGTTCTGTCCAATGGAGAAGAGAGAAATCTTGGCTCATACTACAGCAGCCACCTCCATTGTACACAACAAGGACCCCTCATATCAGCACGGTAAACAGCGCCAGAAACCGCATCACCCTGCTGTCAGATTCCCTTTAAAATAAAAGTACTCGTACATGGTATCGGCGAGTACTAGAATTAAAGTATCGGTACTCGTACTCGGTCTTAAAAAAATGGTATCGGGACATCCCTAATATTTGGTATCATTAGGTGTGTAATTTTCCAAACTATTAAATTATGATTTTCCTGATCCTGCATGGTGAATTCCAAACACCAAAATTGCTGATTTTTGGTCACATTACATCCCAGAAAAACATTATTAAAAGTGGTAAAAAAAAGTCACATGTATGTAAAAGTGGTAGCGCTAAAAACTACAGCTCATAGTGCAAAAAATGTAATCCACACAGCTACCTGGCCATCTACCTACCTACCTGGCTATCTAGCTGCCTACCTTACTGGTTATCTACCTAGCTACTTACCTAACTAGCAAATAACCAAATTAGCTGGCTACCTACCTACTTGGCTTCCAACTTAGTTAGCTAATAACCTACCTAACTACCTACCTGGCTACTTACCCATGTCACACTGTGTATCATACAGTGTCGCACATAGTAAATGGAGTCGCACTGCGACCCACTTGTTGGCTTATCAAAATGGGCACAAGGCCCATGATGCTCTTAATCCATGCTCTGAGTGTGAACCCAGCCTAAAAATGGAGACAAAAGGAATGTGAAATGTAACGGAAGGACTTCTACTTCTTCCTGCTGGATTTATTTCTGGCTTTGGCTCTAAAACTTAATGTTAACTTTACTCTGCAAGTCAGTAGAATTATGGTAATACAATACAGGAATTTAGGTGTACTACTGTGGTAGATGTATACAGTGACATTGGCTATCTCTCAACACTGATGTTAAAATTGAGACATTCGCCTGTATATCCTTAGATGAAGGACATACCAGAGCCCGCACACCAACGCCAAGGTTTCTCAAATGGCACGGGACCTAGCGCTAAACCTACCTGTGCGTGATAAGCAAAACAGGGGCCAGTGGGCAGTTACGGCCCCATTAGGTCGATTCGAGTCCTCCCAGGTACCCTCCAGCATGGCTAAGCACACATACAATGGGAGGAGGGAGGCAAACTGAAAACCCCACCTGAGTTGGCTAATATAGGTGCATGGCCTCACAGGTGCTACCTTCATGCTGCCTGGATAATGTTCAAGGCGCATTACATATGGAGTTTACACACCTCCAAGTACAAAATTTAAACAACAACAAAAAACGTGGTCTCAAATGGCTGGAGGTGCTCAACCCCAAATGTGGTTGTGCATTTATACTGGGGGCGCAGATCCTGCCCTTGTAGTCTGTTGCTAGGGGCGATCCCCAGCATAAAAATGCATACAATGGAGGATGCCTGCAGCGGACTACAAGTGCCACAATAGAATCATACACCAGATAGACAGTGTGGATGTGTAACAATTAGAACAATAGAATACAGGAATTTAGGTGCACTACTGTGGTAGATGTATACAGTGACATTGGCTATCCCTCAACACTGATGTTAAAATGGAGACATTCGCCAGTATAGCCTTATATGAAGGACATACCAGAGCCCGCACACCAACGCCAAGGTTTCTCAAATGGCACGGGACCTAGCGCTAAACCTACCTTTGCATGATAAGCAAAACAGAGAACAGTGGGCAATTACGGCCGCATTAGGTCGATTCACAGAGCCCTCCCAGGTACCCTCCAGCGTGGCTAAGCACACATACAATGGGAGGAGGGAGGCAAACTGAAAACCCCACCTGAGTTGGCTAATATAGGTGCATGGCCTCACAGGTGCTACCTTGATGCTGCCTGGATAATGTTCAAGGCGCATTACATATGGAGTTTACACACCTCCAAGTACAAAATTTAAACAACAACAAAAAATGTGGTCTCAAATGGCTGGAGGTGCTCAACCCCAAACACAGTTGTGCATCTATACTGGGGGAGCAGATCCTGCCCTTGTAGTCTGTTGCTAGGGGCGATCCCCAGCATAAAAATGCATACAATGGAGGATCCCTGCAGCGGACTACAAGTGCCATGCACCTATATTAGCCAACTGGGGTTTGCAGTTTGCCTCCCTCCTCCCATTGTATGTGTGCTTAGCCACGCTTGAGGGTACCTGGGAGGACTCTGTGAATCGACCTAATGTGGCCATAATTGCCCACTGGCCCCTGTTTTGCTTATCACGCACAGGTAGGTTTAGCGTTAGGTCCCGTGGCATTTGAGAAACCTTGTAAAACAAAGAAAAACAGGCGCTCCCTTGTGGAGAATCAACGGGATCACAGGTGTGTGGGAGGGGAGGGAAAAGGTAAAGGCTCACCCTGCCAGGTTGTGTGCACTCCCACACAACCAGGATATGCGTTTGATAAGATGATCCTGGTCTGCAGCCTTCCTAAAAACAGTAAGGAGATGTATGGCAAACTTCGAGGAGGATAGGAATTTCGGCACTGACCAAGGAGGAGACGATGGAGCCAGGTGTGTAACGAACAGATTTAATCCAATGCGACGCGTTTCACCGCGCTTGCGCGGTTTCATCAGGCATGCCTATTCCTATCCTCCTCGAAGTTTGCCATACATCTCCTATTTGAGATACCTTGGCGTTGGTGTGCGGGCTCTGGTATGTCCTTCATATAAGGATATACTGGTGAATGTCTCAATTTTAACATCAGTGTTGAGGGATAACCAATGTCATTGTATACATCTACCACAGTATTGCACCTAAATTCTTGTATTGTATTGTTCTACTTGTTACACATCCACATCGTCTATCTGGTGTAGGATTCTATTGTGGCACTTGTAGTCCGCTGCAGGCATTCTCCATTGTATGCATTTTTATGCTGGGGATCACCCCTAGCAATGCACTACAAGGGCAGGATCTGCTCCCCCAGTATAAATGCACAACCACATTTGGGGTTGAGCACCTCCAGCCATTTGAGACCATGTTTTTTGTTGTAGTTTAGGATTATGGCAATACCAAATTTACATACTTTTTCATGGTATTTTACATGTATCACATAAAAGATATTTTTGTTTAAAAAAATTGTGTTTGTAATTCGCATATTCTGAGAAACGTAACTTTTTTAGGTACAATTTAGATATGTTTTTTGAGGTACAATTTTAGGGTTACATATGTCATTTTGATAACTTTGTATTTAATATTTATTGAAGCAGTATTAACAAATTTTCACAGTATTAACCCCTTAAGGACCAGGCCATTTTACACCTTAGGACCAGAGCGCTTTTTGAACATCTGACCACTGTCACTTTAAACATTAATAACTCTGGAATGCTTTTACTTATCATTCTTTTTCCGAGATTGTTTTTTCGTGACATATTCTACTTTAACACAGTGGTAAATTTTTGTGGTAACTTGCATCCTTTCTTGGTGAAAAATCCCCAAATGTTATGAAAAAATTGTAAATTTAGCATTTTTCTAACTTTGAAACTCTCTGCTTGTAAGGAAAATGGATATTCCCAAAACATTTTTATTCACATTTCCAATATGTCTACTTTATGTTTGCATCATATAATTGACAAGTTTTTACTTTTGGAAGACACCAGAGGGCTTCAAAGTTCAGCAGCAATTTTCCAATTTTTCACAACATTTTCAAACTCCCAATTTTTCAGGGACCAGTTCAGGTTTAAAGTGGATTTGAAGGGTCTTCATATTAGAAATACCCCATAAAACACCCTATTATAAAAACTGCACCCCCCAAAGTATTCAAAATTACATTCAGTCAGCGTTTTAACCCTTTAGGTGTTTCACAGGAATAGCAGCAAAGTGAAGGAGAAAATTCACAATCTTCATTTTTTACGCTTGCATGTTCTTGTAGATAAATGAAGAAAGGTAGTCCAGCAGTCCCTTAAAACGTAGATCCTTTATTTCACTTTTCTTTAAAAATACAGAGCACACACCATCCACCTTCACCTGGTCAGCAAACAACTACTATGGACGCGTTTCGAACGCATGCGCGTTCTTGATCAAGAACGCGCATGCGTTCGAAACGCGTCCATAGGAGTTGTTTGCTGACCAGGTGAAGGTGGATGGTGTGTGCTTTGTATTTTTAAAGAAAAGTGAAATAAAGGATCTACGTTTTAAGGGACTGCTGGACTACCTTTCTTCATTTACTTACAAGTTCTAAGCCTGGCCGGGCTCAAGTCCTTGCAGACCGTGGAGGAGGTGAGCTGAGAGAACTTATTTCTTATTCATTTGTTATGTTCTTGTAGACACAATTTTTGAATTTTTACAAGGGGTAAAAGGAGAAAATGTATACTTGTATTTGTAGCCCAATTTCTCTCGAGTAAGCACATACCTCATATGTCGATGTAAATTGTTCGGCAGGCGCAGTAGAGGGCTCAGAAGGGAAGGAGCGACAAGGGGATTTTGGAGAGTACGTTTTTCTGAAATGGTTTTTGGGGGGCATGGAAGGAAGGCCCTATGGTGCCAGAACAGCAAAAAAAAAAAAAACATGGCATACCATTTTGGAAACTAGACCCCTTGAGGAACGTAACAAGGAATAAAGTGAGCCTTAATACCCCACAGGGGTTTCACGACTTTAGCATATGTAAAAAACATTTTTTTTTCACTAAAATGTGTGTTTCCCCCCAAATTTCACATTTTTGCAAGGGTTAATAGCAGAAAATACCCCCCAAAATTTGTAACCTCATCTCTTCTGAGTATGGAGGTACCCCATAAGTTGACCTGAAGTACACTACGGGCGAACTACAATGCTCAGAAGAGAAGGAGTCATATTTGGCTTTTTGAGAGCAAATTTTGCTCGGGGGGCATGTCGCATTTAGGAAGCCCCTATGGTGCCAGAACAGCAAAAAAAAAAACACATAGCATACCATTTTGGAAACTTCACCCCTTGAGGAACGTAACAAGGAATAAAGTGAGCCTTAATAACCCACAGGGGTTTCACGACTTTTGCATATGTAAAAAAAAAATGTTTTTTTCACAAAAATGTGTGTTTCCCCCCAAATTTCACATTTTTGCAAGGGTTAATAGCAGAAAATACCCCCCAAAATTTGTAACCCCATCTCTTCTGTGTATGGAGGTACCCCATAAGTTGACCTGAAGTGCACTACGGGCGAACTACAATGCTCAGAAGAGAAGGAGTCATATTTGGCTTTTTGAGAGCAAATTTTGCTCGGGGGCATGTCGCATTTAGGAAGCCCCTATGGTGCCAGGACAGCAAAAAAAAAACACAAGACATGCTATTTCGGTAACTACATCCCTCAAGGAACATAACAAGGGGTACAGTGAGTCTTAACACCCCACAGGTGTTTGATAAATGTTCATGAAGTGGGACATGAAAATGAAAAATTGGATTTTTTTACACTAAAATGCTGGGGTTACCCCAAATTTTTCATTTTCACAAGTGGTAAAAGGAAAAAATGTCACCGTAAGTTTGTAAATACATTTCTTTGGAGTAAGGACATACCTCAAGTCTGGGCGTAAACAGCTTGCACGCTGGTCTGAGAGGAGCAGGTCGCATTCAGGAGCCTTGAGCTTCCCCGTTGCCTATGGAGCAAGAACAGTGGGAACCCCCTCAAGGGGCATTACATGGGGTATATAACTGGGGTACACTAAATAACTAAAATGGGTACAGTGGGACATAAAATTATAAAACAGGTTATGTTCCCAGAATGATGACCCAGAGCATAGCCAAAACTAAAAAATATGCCCGCCCCAAACCCTATGCTCTGAATCATCATTCTGGGAATGTGACGTGTGTGGCCGTCCCTAACCTGTTGCCTCAAATGCGCACCCCGCTCAGGTGGAGAGAGAGCGCTGCGCATTTGAGGCAACAAAAAATGTCCCCGATGATAGTGACTCAGTGACCCATGACCCAGAGAAAAAAAATACCCCCAGAGGTCTTATCAGTTTTTTTTTTTTAGATGAGTTTTCTTTGGGCAATTTAGTGGTTTTATGGTGTTAAAATTTGGAATGTACTCAGGTACATTGGGGTCAAATTATGGAAAATTAAAATGAAAAGGGAAAATTTAGTACTGCAGGGAAGTGTGATACTCCCTGAAGCAGTTTTTAAGTGGTGGTGTCCTTCCGAATCCCCCTCCTGTTACATACTGTTGCATTTTTTCTGGGATCGTCCCTTCTTTCCAGTGTGGGGGACTTCACCTGGAAAGTGTTGGCCTGGGACGATCCTGGCACCTATAACTCTAGTTCCTTGGGAAGTCCGGCCTGCTCTTTCCCGGTCACCAAAGATCAGGACCTTTAGGACTTCTTCTTGGAACTGGAGGAATGTCCCTGTGTTGCCAGCGTACTGGGACAGTACAAAAGCGTTGTACATGGCAATCTGTACCAAGTAGACCGCAACTTTTTTGTACCATACCCGTGTTTTCCGCATGGCCATGTATGGCTTGAGGACTTGATCAGAAAGATCAACTCCCCCCATATACCGATTGTAGTCCAGAATACAATCGGGCTTGAGGACCGGTGTTGTGGTACCTCGCACAGGGACAGGTGAGCTGTCGTTACCATGAATAGTGGTCAGCATAACGACATCCCTCTTATCCTTATACCTGACCAGCAACAGGTTTTCATGGGTAAGGGCACGGGACTCACCCTTGGGCATAGGTGTCTGCAGAAAATTTAGAGGGAGGCCTCTCTGGTTTTTCCGCGCGGTCCCACAAGCGGACGTGGATCTGACAGCAAGGGATGTGAACAGAGGGATACTGGTATAAAAATTGTCCACGTACACGTGGTAACCCTTATCCAGCAAAGGGTGCACAAGCTCCCAAACGATTTTTCCGCTAACACCCAGAGTGGGGGAACAATCTGGGGGTTCAATACGGGAATCTCGTCCCTCATACACTCTAAACTTGAGAGTGTACCCGGAGGTACTCTCACAAAGTTTATAGAGCTTCAAGCCATACCGCGCCCGCTTCGAGGGAATATACTGGCGGAAGATGAGTCTCCCCTTAAAACTGATAAGAGACTCACCAACCGAGAGCTCCCTGAAGGGTACGTAGGCCTCCAAAAATTTGGCCCCAAAGTGATCGATGACCGGCCTCACTTTGTAAAGCCGGTCATGGGCGGGATCACCTCGGGGCGGATATGCCGCATTATCTGCATAATGCAGGCATTTCCGAATGGCCTCGAACCGCCTCCGTGCCATGACCATACTGTAAAGCGGGGTCTGGTAGAGGATGTCCCTGCTCCAGTACTGTCTGACACTTGGTTTTTTGACCAGGCCCATGTGCAGCAAGAGGCCCCAAAATGTCCTCATCTCTGCTGCATCAATGCCGTACCATTCATTGGGCCTGGCCAAAACAGAATCAGGGTGGTGGGCGATGAACTGCCTGGCGTACAGATTCGTCTGCTCCACCATGTGATTGACAAAATTGTCACTGAAAAAATAACTGAAATAGTAAATTTCAGTGAATCCAGAATTGTCAATCCGGAGTCGCCAACAAATTCTGGAACCCGTGGCTGTTAAGCTGCTGGGGGTCTCCTGACCGGTTCACCGGAAGGGGGCTCCGGTAAACTTGTCTGGGGGGTCGGACTCCTAGTACGAGCAGCATCACCACTCGCACTAGTGCCGGCCACTGGGCCACTATCATGGGGGGTGCGTGGCCTCGCCTGGCGGCGTCTCCGCCGCCGTATAGGTGACTCATCATCAGTACTAGATGATGAGGACGACGATGAAGAACACAGCAATGTAGGATCTTCATCGTCCTCACTGACAAATTCGGATTTGGAGGCAAGAAAAGCGTATGCCTTCGCTGCCGAAAATGCCTGGCGAGCCATCGCCTTTTTTCTACGGTGGTGGGGGGGGGGGGGGGTTGATGGCGGGGGTGGTGGGTGTGTGTGTGTGAGGGGGGGGGTGAGTATGTAATGTGTGTGATTGGTGTAACTAACTGTATGGGGGGGAAAAAAAGCGCTGCGGCCAAAAAAAATAAAAAATGGCCTAATAGGGCCCGGGTCACACTAAAAAAAATTGTGGCGGACCCTTTAGGTCCTATTAGGGGGTCAGGGGGGGGGGGAAAAAATGTTTAACTTTTTTTTACACTTTTTTTTTACTTTATTTTACTGGTTAACCCTACCTGTCCCTGGGGCTGTACTCTCTCCCTGCTCTAAGGGGGTCTTCCTCTGTGAGGGGCTCCGATCTTCACAGAAGGGGGGTCCCTGGCTCCTTCTCGCAGCTTTGGCGGCTGAATGAACTCAGGGAGCAAGCAGAGCCGCGAGAAGGGGCCGTTAACCCCTCCCCTGCCGGCTGCCATTGGTCGGCCAATAGCAGCGATCCTGGGGGGGGGTGGGCGGTGACGAAATCGCCACTTCCCCATAGATACAGAGGGTGATAGGGGGTGTATCCTACACCCCCGATCACCTTGTATCTCCGGGTCAGCGGACCCGCGTCACCGGAATAGCCGAAAATCGCAAGTGTGAATTCACTTGCGATTTTCGGCGATCGACTATATGGGGGGGGGATCTGATGACCCCCCTGGGCATTGGCGCGGGGTGCCTGCTGATCGATATCAGCAGTCACCCCGGTCCAGTCCCCGCCCGGCGCGCGGCAGGGACCAAAATTCACATGGGCGTACAGGTACGCCCTTGGTCCTTAAGTACCAGGGAGCAAAGGCGTACCTGTACGCCCTTGGTCCTTAAGGGGTTAAAGGGAATCTGCCATCAGTGACATCCACACTAACCTGTTGGCGCAGGCTTGTAGTGCGGGTGACATTGACGATAACAATACTTACCTATCTCTAATCTGTGGTCCTGTTCGCCCGATATCCTCATCGCACAGGCGGCGCTCCAGGATCATACTGACTTCACCACTGCAGCTTCCTCACTTAGTGCAGCTGTGAGCAGACTGTGATATCAGCGTGCTCCTGGAACTCCACCCGTGCACAAAGTAGGTATCAATATTATCACTGTCACACACACACTACCAGCTAGTACAGGTTGGTGTGGGTGACACTGATAACAAATTCCCTTTATCCATATGGTATAAATGACATGGTCATTTTATTATTCAGGTCAGTATGATTATAGCAATCCCTAATTTATACATTTTTTATGATTCATTTACTCATTCTTTTGTTAAAAATTTTTTTATATTTTTGTGCATCACCATATTCTGAGCCATAATTTTTATTTTTTCGCTGACATATTGTTTGGGGGCTTAATTTATGTGGGATGAGATAACATTTTTAGGGGGAAGATTTTACATTCAAAGCAATAACAGGGAATGTCTGAAAGTGCAATATGCAAGCCTTTTGCAATAAAGGGGTACCCCAGTGGAAAACAATTTTTCATATCAACTGTTAAACAGATTTGTATTTTACTTCTAATAAATAATCTTAATCCTTCCAGAATTTATCAGCTGCTGTATACTACTGAGAAAGTTGAGTTGTTCTTTTCTGTCTGACCACAGTGCTCTCTGCTGCCACCTCTGTTAGTATCAGGAACTGTCCAGAGTAAATCCCCATAGCAAACCTCTCCTGCTCCAGACAGTTCCTGACATGGACAGAGGTGTCAGCAGAGAGCACTGTGGTCAGACAGAAAAAACAACTCAATTTGCTCTGAAGCATATAGCACAGTACTGGAAGGATTAAGATTTTATTAATCAAAGTAATTTTTAAATATGTTTAACTTTCTGGAGCCAGTTGATATGAATTTTTTTTTTCTCCACCAGAGTACCCCTTTAAGGAAAGAACATGATCTTTATTGTCCCACTTTACGGGCATATGTGATATATTCTAGGCAATGTACGAAGTATATATAAAATTTTATGAGTGGTTTCCTGTTACAGGAAGTATAGGAGGACATCTGCCCACAGGTGAAGTGACATCTAATCTAGATACGGTATATAGTATTACTATTATGAGCCAATGCATCATGTTTTAGGCAGCGTTTCAGAGGTATCTGTACATGTTAAAATCCCAGTATGTGTGTATATCCTAGATTACAGAATCATGTCATATTCTAACATTATTGACAGTATGATTTTGTAATAGTTTTTCTTGCTTATAGAATATTTCTGGCTCCTTTAATTCCTGCCCAATTAGCTTTGTCATGGGTTACCCTGTGAGTGATTGCTGAGGCCATGTTCTTTTCTGTAGACTAACATAGATCTCTCAAGCTTCCTGAATTCTGCCATGTTGTAATGATTGTTGTCAAGATAATCAAAGACATTTGTTCCAGGAGAAGACATATTTAAAGGGGTACTCCCGTGGAAAACTTTTTAAATTAAATTAACTGGTGTCAGAAAGTTAAACAGATTTGTAAATTACTTCTATTAAAATATCTTAATCCTTCCAGTACTTCTAAGGGTCTGTATACTACAGAGGAAATGGTTTTCTATTTGGAACACAGAGCTCTCTGCTGACATCATGACCACAGTGCTCTCTGCTGACATCTCTGTCCATTTTAGGAACTGTCCAGAGCAGCATATGTTTGCTATGGGGATTTTCTCCTACTGTGGACAGTTCTTAAAATGGACAGAGATGGCAGCAGAGAGCACTGTGGTCATGATGTCAGCAGAAAGCTCTGTGTTCACAAAAGAAAACCATTTCCTCTGTAGAATTCAGCAGCTAATAAGTACTGGAAGGATTAAGATGTTTTAATAGAAGTCATTTACAAATCTGTTTAACTTTCTGGCACCAGTTGATTTAAAAAAAAAAAAAAGTTTTCCACGGGAGTACCCCTTTAAGCTATTGTAGACATTTTTAACAGAAAAGAAGCAACCTGCTAGTGAAAGTTTATCGGTCAATCTTCCTGACAGAAGACAGAGCAGCTCAAGGGTATGGACTAAATAAGATTGTCCCATTTGATGATGCTTACAAGAGCTCCGCTGCTTCTTCTTTGTGCCGATCGGTCCCAATTGTTGGATTCTCAGCATCAAGCATTCAGGCCCTGACCTAAGCATAGACCATGTTATGTTTCGAAGAAACCCTTTCATATAAAGATATTAAGAGGGAATGAGCCACCAAATATATAAATACATATTTTTTTTATTAAAAACATTTTTACAACATTTTGGCTGTTTATTTTTATGTGACTATCTACATAAAAAAAATATTTGAAATATCACAGCTTTCAAACGACACTGATGCCACCACCAGGCTCTGTCATTGTGCTGCTGCGCGGAAGTGATTCTAAAAGTGATGCCGGTAATCTGCATGTTATTCTGAATAACAGTATTATTTCACTACCCCAGCACACGCCATATGCGTTTTAGAACACAGCAAAGTGTTCTATACCCCTAGAGAGGCTGTATGTAGGCTAGAAATAGCCTTTTTTAATATAGATTCGCCACAAAAAAATTTGGATCGAAACAAACTTTTTCGGAGAATTCGGCAAATCGGCCGAATCGAATTTTTGAAAAGTTCGCTCATCTCTAGTCATAATCATTGTCCACCAGAGAGCAGCACTGAGCAGAAATAGCACTGCCCCTGCTCATTCTTCATCAGTGACTGGCCAATGCTGGACACTGTAGGGAACGGGAATGTGAAGTTAAATACATCACTGTAATTGGTAAGTGTCACATTGTTGTGTCCAAAAGGTCTTTAGTGCAGTTCCATGTGCATTTCTATAATAAGCATGTAAATAATCTATCTTTTGTTTTCCTATCTTAGATGCACTATTTCCAGGATGTGGAGTAGCATTTCCGGACTATCAAGACGTTGTAATAAGGCACATATTTCCGGACTTACAGCAAGAAGTTGGATGAAGGCATAAACCCTCGAATCACGCACATACACAGACACATTTGCCCAAATTATAGAGGTAACCTCCTTTAGTATGCCCAGAGGAAGGGCAATACAGTAGCCATGGATTCCCTACAGGTTTCCTCCCCTCTGGAGGTTTTTCCTGTCCTGAGTTAGTTACTGTACGCTCTTTGTGAGTGATGGAAGGTTACAAAAATCCCCTGCACAAACATTTTAATAAATAATAAAGTTCCCCTGTTTTTAAACCGTTCTTTGACTTGTTCAACTCATTTATTTTATTTCTGTCTGTGAAAAATTGTGTGTTTTTTTTTTAAGTGTCTAAAGCTTCTCTACTGCACGATCTGCATAATGCAGTGGGGAGAGAAGCAGCTGATGCTGGTTGGTACAGTTGCCGAGGCAACCGTTGGACACCCAGCAAGTTGCCTGCTGAAATCATTCAGCAGGCATCACGTGCAAACCCCTGGGGGGGTCCTGAGAACCCACCACCCATGTCAGCGATCAGTTCAATTCAGACCGGCGATCTGTGGCGATTTCGGGTCATACGGGTCTCCGGTGACCGGGAAAATAAGTAGGATCCCCCCGTCCCCCTGAAGGCATAGGAGTAAGGTGGCAGGGGTGCCACCCCTCTTATCCCTGCTATTGGTCGGTTAGATACGACTGACCAATAGCAGTTCTGGGGCGGGGGGGTTACATTTTGGTTCCCCGCTCTGCCCACCGACTGTTGTCCTGGCAGAGCGGGGGAACCAGTGGTGATCAGCGCCGGAGGTCACTTAGCGGGCTGGCGGCAGTGAGATATGGCTCCCTGGTGCGCAATCCTATGGAAGCCAGTGAGTTGTTGCCTAGCAACATATAAAGGGCTACAGTTTGGAGACCACTATACAGTGGTCTCTAAACTGTAGCCCTCCAGATGTTGCAAAACTACAACTCCAGCATGCCCAGACAGTTGTTTGGGCATGCGGGGATTTGTAGTATTGCAAGATTTAGAGGGGTACAGTTTGGAAATCACTGTGCAGATCAGTACATGCTGGGAGTTCCAGTTTTGCAACAGCTGGAGGCACACTGGTTGGAAAATACTGAGCTGGATTACAGAACCTAACTGAAGGTTTTCCAACCAGTGTGCCTCCAGATGTTGCAAAAGTGTTGCATGCTGGGAGTTGTAGTTTTTCAACAGCTTTAGGTTTGCCCCCCCCCCCCCCCACACACACACACATGTGAATGTACAGGGTACATTCACATGGGCAGGTTTACACCTGCTTCAAGTTTGAGCTAGGGATAATTTTCCTCCGCAGCGCAAGCTCCTAGCGGCAAACTCACCCTAAACCCCCACCCATGTGAATGTACCCTAAAAATACTACACTAACACATAATAAAGGGTAAAACACTACATATATACCCCCTTACATTTCCCCCCCCCCCCAATAAAAATGAAAAACGTATCATACGGCATTGATCCCAAAATGGAGCCTCCAGCTGTTGCAAAACAATAATTCCCAGCATTTCCAAATAGCCACTGACTGTCCAGGCATGCTGGGAGTTTAGCAACAGCTGGAGGCATCCTGTTTGGGAATCACTGGCGTAGAATACCCCTATGTCCACCCCTATGCAATCCCTAATTTAGTCCTCAAATGTGCATGGCGCTCTCTCACTTCAGAGCCCTGTCGTATTGCAAGGAAACAGTTTAGTGTCACATATGGGGTATCACCGTACTTGGGAGCAATTGCTTTACAAATTTTGTGGGGCTTTTTCTCCTTTTACCCCTTATAAAAAGGAAAAGTTGGGGTCTACACCAGCCTGTTAGTGTAAAAAAATAAAAACATTTACACTAACATGCTGGTGTTGCCCCATACTTTATATTTTCACAAGAGGTAAAAGGAAAAATAGACCCCCAAAATTTGTAAGACAATTTCTCCTGAGTACGGAAATACCCCATATGTGGGCATAAAATGCTCTGCGGACGTACAACAAGGCTCAAGAGTGAGAGCGCACCATGTACATCTGAGGCATAAATTGGTGATTTGCACAGGGGTGGCTGATGTTACAGTGGTTCTGACATAAACACAAAAAAATACCCACGTGTGACCCCATTTTGGAAACTACACCCCTCACGGAACAAATTAAGGGGTATAGTGAGCCTTAACACCCCACAGGTGTTTGACGAATTTTTGTTAAAGTTGGATAAGAAAATGAAAAAAAAATTTTTTTACTAAAATGCTTGTGTTACCCTAAATTTTTGATTCTCACAAGGCAAAATAGGGGAAAAAAGCCCCGCAATATTTGTAACCCCATTTCTTCTGAGTAAGAACATACCCCATATGTGGATGTAAAGTGCTCTGCGGCCGTACTACAATGCTCAGAAGGGAAGGAGTGCCATTGGGATTTTGGAGTTGAAGGCCACGTGTGTTTACAAAGCCCCCATAGTGCCAGAACAATGGACCCCCCCCCTACATGTGACCCCATGGTCACGGAATGTAATAAGGGGTGCAGTGAACATTTATGCCCCACAGGTGTCTGGCAGATTTTTGGAACAGTGGTCCGTGAAAATGAAAAATGTAATGCGTTAATAGGGGATAAGATTTCTAGGGGCGGAGCACCCCTTTAAGGAATTAGGAAGTGAGTGTAGGCATACCTTACAAGCAGGTAGAAAAAGAACAGTTGGGAGAAATGGCAGGATGCAAAGCAAAGTTTTGTTGGGACAGATTTTGGGTGTGTTCTGGCCAATTCAAAAATGTACTTTAGGGGATAAGTAGCTGATCCATCTGCAGCGCAATAATGAAGAGTCCAGAACGAAATGCATTCCCCATCCACGAGTTTATTCAGTATACATCAGGCATGGATAGACGGAGGCAGGGGCACACTGGGACAAGTTGGCAAATTGTTTCGCGCTGGTTTGCGCTTCTTCAAGCCGGAGTGTGATGCTCAAACTTCGCGCCGCTCCTAAAAGGGTGTCGGAAGTTGACATCAGTTATTTACATTTGACCGCTAAGCGATCACTAAGACCCTATATTTCCCACCCGATATAAAACTTAACGTTTATTGAGCCAAGATTAAAATAACCTCACACAGATTAATCCATAATCCATTGATTGGCATGACACTGCATGCTATCTTAAATGAATTGAAAAGATAGATTGTGGCTGCAGTCCACAATCTACAAGTGTGAGACCATTAAAATTCTAACACATTGCCCGCCCGCCCGACGTTTCGCCACAGGCTTTATGAAGGGCTAAGAGGCAACTGGCGTGCAAACAAGCCTTACAGGGGTTTATATAACCTCCTGTCTCTGACATCATCGAAACATGTCACTTCCTGTATAATCATGACATCTAATTGGTCACAATCCCATGCAGACTATTGATTGATCACCTCCTGGCCAATAGGATTTATACCAGGATGCATCTTGCTATATTCACTTGATTGACAGCATTCTTGAACAACCAGCAGAATCCATTCGTACTTCTAGACTCCTTATTGGTGCCGGAGGCGTCCACGTATGTGCGCCATTTCTCCTGCGCTAACTGATAGACTCCCGAACGTCCGATTCGGGCGCATGCGCAGTCCGGATGCGCAAAGAGATGTGCGCGAGTACTTAGTTAGTTTCGGCCACTGAACCAAAGAGCTGCGCGAAAACATATGCGCCGACACTTAGCCGATTTCTTCCTTCATTACATTATTGTTCACATGAAACTATAATTGTCAAGACTGTATTACACGATTCAACCACTATATGTTATCGCACGACTACACAGCAAGAACACCGCTAACCCAATCCGAGATTACCAATAGTAATTAACGCCTGGACGCCAGACATATATTTGATGTGTGTATCCATCAATTGCACTGCATTGTTAATTGTCATATGCTAGATAGACCTTAATAATTTTATACGTGCAATAAACATATCTGAGATTAAATACCCCAAACAGGTTAACAGTTAATAATTATTATTATAATTCATAATATCGCTGGGGTCTTGTAATCACTATAGATAGTAATAAGGTGACATATTCATCGTCATATTCTGCATGGGATTGGTCATAATTTATTCATATCATTGAGACAATAATTATAATCTAAATTACTACAGTCGTCATGAATTAAAGGAATGTAACATTAATCAGAATTTTATATTACTAGTAAAGGCTCATAACGGCTCTTCTGCATAGTAACGTCGGGCGAAACGTCGGGCGGGCGGGCAATGTGTTAGAATTTTAATTGTCTCACACTTGTAGATTGTGGACTGCAGCCACAATCTATCTTTTCAATTCAATTAAGATAGCATGCAGTGTCATGCTGCCAATCAATGGATTATGGATTAATATGTGTGAGGTTATTTTAATCTTGGCTCAATAAACGTTAAGTGGGTGGGAGTGGGAAATATAGGGTCTTAGTGATCGCTTAGCGGTCAAATGTAAATAATAATGGATTAACCCTCCACTCATAGGTCCTTTTTGTTGCAGGAAGTTGACGTCAGCACTCACTGTCATGTACCTGCTGACGAACTCGGCGGTCATGTGACCTGGAACGCAGACAGGTAAGAAACAGCGGACTGAATTGGGAACAGGGATTAATCAATATAATACATGTGAACAGACAAAAAAATATATAGAATACAAACCAGGTACATATCAGAACCTGAGGGAAAGCATAAAGGAGAGTGGAAATGGAAAAATAAGGTAGAACATTACAAAAAAGGAAAGAGTTCGATCCGGTCATTAAGTCCCAAAGGTCCGGTTGCATCCAATTCCACGATCCAGTATGCTTCCCTCATTAGCAGAAAGGAGTGCTGATTCTTGCCTCCCCTAGGAGTTTTAACATGCCTTACAAGCAGGTAGAAAAAGAACAGTTGGGAGAAATGGCAGGATGCAAAGCAAAGTTTTGTTGGGACAGATTTTGGGTGTGTTCTGGCCCATTAAAAAATTTACTTTAGGTGATAAGTAGCTGATCTATCTGCAGCATCTCCTCCTGCCCCCTGTAACAGGAAGCCTCTGATTGGTTGATGCAGGTGCCTCTCCCAGGCTGCAGGACCAATGAGTGCTTCCTCTTAGCTCAGGGGAGATGACATGATAGAGCAGACACTGCATGATCTCCTGGAGCTCCGCTCTGTACTGTGAGTAGTGATCATACTGAGGCTCCGTGCATCACAGGAAATCACAGAAGCAGGACACGTCAGATCCGGGATGCTTGGGGGGTAAGTCTATTATAATAATACTAATACACATTGGGGGACATGTATGAAAACCTGTGCAGAGGAAAATTGACCAGTTGCCAATAGCAACCAATCAGATCGCTTTTCTCACTTTTCAGAGGCTTTTTTAAGGACCAGGCCATTTTACACCTTAGCACCAGAGCGTTTTTTGCACATCTGACCACTGTCACTTTAAACATTAATAACTCTGGAATGCTTTTAGTTATTATTCTGATTCCGAGATTGTTTTTTCGTGACATATTCTACTTTAACATAGTGGTAAAAATTTTGTGATAACTTGCATCCTTTCTTGGTGAAAAATCCCAAAATTTGATGAAAAATTAGAAAATTTTGCATTTTTCTAACTTTGAAGCTTTCTGCTTTTAAGGAAAATGGATATTCAAAATATTTTTTTTTTATTCACATTTCCAATATGTCTACTTTATGTTTGCATCATAAAATTGACGTGTTTTTACTTTTGGAAGACACCAGAGGGCTTCAAAGTTCAGCAGCACTTTTCCAATTTTTCACAAAATTTTTAACCTCGCTTTTTTTCAGGGACCAGTTCAGGTTTGAAGTGGATTTGAAGGGTCTTCACATTAGAAATACCCCACAAATTACCCCATTATAAAAACTAAACCCCCCAAAGTATTCAAAATGACATTCAGTAAGTGTTTTAACCCTTTAGGTGTTGCACAGGAATAGCAGCAAAGTGAAGGAGAAAATTCACAATCTTCATTTTTTACACTCGCATGTTCTTGTAAACCCAATTTTTTAATTTTTACAAGGGGTAAAAGGAGAAAATGTATACTTATATTTGTAGCCCAATTTCTCTCGAGTAAGGACATATCTCATATGTCTATGTAAAGTGTTCGGCGGGCGCAGTAGAGGGCTCAGAAGCGAAGGAGCGACAAGGGGATTTTGGAGAGTACGTTTTTCAGAAATGGTTTTTGTGGGGCATGTTGCATTTAGGAAGCCCCTATGGTGCCAGAACAGCAAAAAAAACACATGGCATACCATTTTGGAAACTAGACCCCTTGGGGAATGTAACAAGGAATAAAGTGAGCCTTAATACCCCACAGGTGTTTCACGACTTTTGCATATGTAAAAAAAAAAATTTTTTTCCACTAAAATGTGTGTTTCCCCCCAAATTTCACATTTTTGCAAGGGTTAATAGCAGAAAATACCCCCAAAATTTTTAACCCCATCTCTTCTGAGTATGGAGGCACCCCATAAGTTGGCCTGAACTGCATTACGGGCGAACTACAATGCTCAGAAGAGAAGGAGTGATATTTGACTTTTTGAGAGCAAATTTTGCTCGGGGGGCATGTCGCATGTAGGAAGCCCCTATGGTGCCAGAACAGCAAAAAAAAAACACATGGGATACCATTTTGGAAACTAGAACCGTTAAGGAACGTAGCAAGGAATAAAGTGAGCCTTAATACCCCACACGGGTTTCACGACTTTTGCATATGTAAAAAATATCTATATTGTTTTTAAATAAAATGTGTGTTTCCCCCCAAATTTCACATTTTTGCAAGGGTTAATAGCAAAAAATACCCCCCAAAATTTGTAACCCCATCTCTTCTGAGTATGGAGGTACCCCATAAATGGACCTGAAGTGCACTACGGGCGAACTACAATGCTCAGAAGAGGAGGAGCACCATTGAGCTTTTGGAAAGAGAATTCGTTTGGAATGGTAGTCAGGGGCCATATGCATTTACCAAGCCCCCCGTGGTGCCAGAACAGTGGACCCCCCCCCCCACATGTGACCCTATTTTGGAAACTACACCCCTCACAGAATTTAAAAAGTGGTGCAGTGAGCATTTACACCCCACTGGCGTTTGACAGATCTTTGGAACAGCGGGCTGTGCAAATGGAAAATAAAATTTTTCATTTTCACGCATCACTGTTCCAAAAATCTGTCAGACACCTGTGGGGCGTAAATGCTCACTGTACCCCTTATTACATTACATGAGGGGTGCAGTTTCCAAAATGGGGTCACATATGGGGGGGTCCATTGTTCTGGTACCATGGGGGCTTTGTAAACACAAGTGGCCTTCAATTCCAGACAAATTTTCTCTTCAAAATCCCAATGGCTCTCCTTCTCTTCGGAGCATTGTAGTGCACCCATAGAGCACTTTACATCCACATATGGGGTATGCTCTTACTCAGAAGAAATTGGGTTGCAAATTTTGGGGGGCTTTTTTTATTTTCCCTTGTGAAAATGAAAAATTTAGGGTGATACCAGCATTTTAGTGTAAAACAATTTTTTTTTTCATTTTCCCATCCAACTTTAATGAAAATTTGTCAAACACCTGTGGGGTGTTCAGGCTCACTATACCCCTTGTTACGTTCCGTGAGGGGTGTCGTTTCAAAAATGGGGTCACATGTGGGTATTTATTTTTTTGGGTTTATGTCAGAACCGCTGTAAAATCAGCCACCCCTGTGCAAATCACCAATTTAGGCCTGGTGCGCTCTCACTCCTGAGCCTTGTTGTGCGTCCGCAGAGCATTTTACGCCCACATATGGTGTATTTCCGTACTCAGGAGAAATTGCGTTACAAATTTTGGGGGTCTTTTTTTCCTTTTACCTCCCGTGAAAATAAAAAGTAAAGGACAACACCAGCATGTTAGTGTAAATATTTTTTTTTACACTAACAGGCTGGTGTGGACCCCAACTTTTCTTTTTCATAAGGGGTAAAAGGAAAAAAAGCCCCCAAAATTAGTAGTGCAATTTCTCCTGAGTACGGAGATACCCCATATATGGCACTAAACTGTTTCCTTGAAATACGACAGGGCTCTGAAGTGAGAGAGCGCCATGCGCATTTGAGGACTAAATTAGGGATTGCACAGGGGTGGACATAGGGGTATTCTACGCCAGTGATTCCCAAACAGGGTGCCTCCAGCTGTTGCTAAACTCCTAGCATACCTGGATAGTTAGTGGCTGTCCGGAAAGGCTGTGAGTTGTTGTTTTGCAACAGCTGGAGGCTCTGTTTTGGAAACACTGCCGTACAATACGTTTTTTATTTTTATTGGGGGGACAGTGTAAGGGGGTGTATATGTTGTGTTTTACCCTTTATTATGTGTTAGTGTAGTGTAGTGTAGTGTTTTTAGGGTACGTTCACACTGGCGGAGGTTTACAGTGAAGTTACCGCTAGGAGTTTGCGCTGCGGCGAAAAATTTGCCGCAGCTCATACTTGAAGCAGAAAACTTACTGTTAACCCGCCAGTGTGAATGTACGTTCACATGGGGGAGGCAAACCTCCAGCTGTTTCAAAACTATAACTCCCAGCATGTACTGACAGACCGTGCATGCTGGGAGTTGTACTTTTGTAACAGCTGGAGGCACGCTGGTTGGAATACGTTCAGTTAGGTTCTGTTACCTAACTCAGTATTTTCCAACCAGTGTGCCTCCAGCTGTTGCAAAACTTCAACTCCCAGCATGTACTCATCGCCGAAAGGCAACCTGGGAGATGTAGTTATGCAACAGCTGGAGGGATCGCAACTACAACTCCCAGCATGCAGAGACAGCTGTTTGCTGTTTAGGCATGCTGGGAGTTGCAGTTTTGCAACATCTGGAGAGCTATAGTTTAGAGACTGCAGTGGTCTCCAAACTGTGGACCTCCAGATGTTGCAAAACTACAACTCCCAGCATGCCCAGACAGCAAACTGCTGTCTCGGCATACTAGAAGTTGTAGTTTTGCAAGATCTGGAGGTGCACAGTATAGAGATCACTTTGCAGTGGTCTCAAACTGTAGACCTCCAGCTGTGGCAAAACTGCAACTCCCAGCAAGCCTAAACAGCTCTCTGGGCATGCTGGGAGTTGTAGTTTTGCAACATCTGAAGGGTTACAGTTTAGAGACCACTATAGTGGTCTCAGACTGTAGCCCTCCAGATGTTGCTAAGTAACTCACCGACTTCCGTTGGATCCAGGGAGCTGCGTCGTGGTCCTCTTCTTCCGCCGATCATCGCCCACTGCCGCCGCTGATCGTCGCCCGCTGCCGTCGCCTCTGGGTAAGTGGATCTTCTGCGCCGGTCCCTGTCGGTTTCCCCGTCCTGCCCCGCCTATTGTGGGAGGGCAGAACGGGGAAACCGAAAGTAAACCCCTCCGCCCCCCATCTGCTATTGGTGGTCGCGTCTAGACCACCAATAGCAGAGATAGGAGGGGTGGCACCTCTGCCACCTCACTCCTATCGCTACAGGGGGATCGTGGGTGTCTAGGACACCCACGATCCCCCTTCTATTCCGGGTCAACATAGATCCGTAATGACCCAGAATCGGCGCAAATCGCAAGTGTGAATTCACTTGCGATTTGCGCCGATCGCCGACATGGGGGGGTCTAATGACCCCCCTAGGCATTTGCGCGGGGTGCCTGCTGATAGATATCAGCAGTCACCCAGGCCCGGTCCCCGCCCGGCGCTCGGCGGGGACCGAAATTCCCATGGGCGTACAGGTACGCCCTTGGTCCTTAAGTACCAGGGAGCAACGGCGTACCTGTACGCTCTTGGTCCTTAAGGGGTTAAATGTGGTGTCCCGTTACAGGACTTGGTCCTGTCCCTGTCTAAAGTCCCCTCAGCCAGAGTTCCTTCACTCTCATAGGGCACTCTTGCAGGGCTTACCCCTGGTCGCCTCATTAAAATTGTGTTCATATATATATTTAATGTATAGGAAATATTATGTATAGGACCTTAGCAGGTCACGTGCCTTTAATTATGATTGTACTATGGTTTAAGGACCTTACAGGGTCATGTGATGTACCCAGAGTTCACTCTTTTGGCGTCTTACGAACAGGATACGGGTGTGTGCCTTTAAGAATTTTGCTACCCTGACTGCACGCAACCAAAAACGGGTGTATACCGTATACTAAAGAGCCATAGTACTCCCCATGTTAAGGAAAGTGTTATATGAACTGTTCGCATGAAGCGATTAAAATTGCGGCCAGAAGTGTACAGGACTTTGCTGTTGAGATTTTGCTTAGCTGGGGAACAAGAAAAAGTAAGGGGGGAGGTGAAGATTGTTTTTCTGTGGCCATATGCAAAATTTGCAGCAAAGCTATGCTACGCTCTCTGCAGCAAAAAGTACCTGAAAGGGTTAAAAACTTACCAGAGGAGTGCGAGAAAATGTCCCGCGCTGGTCCACGACCCGCCCCTGGGCGTGGACACCAAGTACACGTTGCAATGCCAAAGTAGAACTGTAATCTTCTGCTTGTGTTCGCCGGGGGACTGGAAGTCGGAGCTGCACCGATGACATCCTTCTGGCTGACGGCCATTTTGTGGAAGCCTGACATAAAAGAAGCCACGTGGCCAGACCTCTACAGTCCGGAGATGGCAGCGAGGAGCACAGAGATGGCGGTACCCACTGCAACATGCGAAGAGAGTCCTAAGATGGCACCAAGTCAGAGAAAAGTGGCCGCGGCACAACTTTTTCAAGAGCTTGCCGATCGCTTGCGGCGGTTATCCCTGGGGGCCGAGGAGGCCTGCAACCTGCCTCCCTTACCCGAGGATGACGAGTGGCCGGCTACCCCGAAAAGGGGCATCACCTGGGACATCAGCAACGGCATCACTGGTGAGACTGTCCCCTCACCACAGGACATGGGGGTCCTGGGCTGAAATTCCGACTGAGGATTCGGACGTGAGTATCCCAGTGGAAGCCGCTTTCTCTTCTTTATCCAGCCCACAGAGAGAGGTCCCCTTGTCCCAAGTGACCCTGCCCAGTGCACGCCCGCGATCACCCCCACTCCCAATATGAGTGTTTGGAGATGAGCCTACACTAATACAGTACATGCAGGACCACGTTCTTCCCCAGCCAGGGAAGTCCCATCCACCGGTCCCCACAGCTGAGATAGACAGGGCCTGCAGGGAGGCTGAAGTCGACAGCCTTATTGAAAAGTTAAAGGCGGAGCACAGGAAGAGATATGGGCCAAAATGCCTCCCTTGTGAAGTCCGAGCAGAGCAGCAAAAAAGACACCAGAAAATGAGAAGCTCTGTACATCAGAATGCTGGACTACCCACGAGAGGGTGAAACACCCTTGAACTGCCAACCCGCCACCGTGGTTAAGTTTGATAAGGCCAGAGGTTTTGGTACCCTCCAGGACTGCAGACATGGGGGAACCATCCTGGTGAACAAAAGGGACTATCAGCGGGACTACCTGCCCAGAAAATACCACTCCCTGGAGCTAGGGGAGATTGTTGAATACACCCCAGTACAGAGTCTGCGGGGTGAATGGGCTGCAGCGGTAACAAGACTTAAGAACCTGACGCAAATTCCCTTCACGTATTTCCCTTCGGACAAATGGGACACAGATCCTCATGGAATTCGGCCGATGAGGCTGCCTAAATCAGCCTGTGAAGAGGAGGAATGCAGAGTGCCTATCATGGATCCAAGACATATGCCGAGGTCTTATTCGTCTGCAGCATCTACAACAGAGAATGTGCCCAAGCCTACTCCCCCTGAGGAGGTGAGGCCTAAGCAACGGGCACCAACCTAATTGCCTAGGCCCACTCCATGCCTGGAGATGTGGCCTAACCAACAGGCACCGACCAAAGTGCCACGGCCTACTCCACCTAAGGAGTTGAGGCCAGACTAACCGGCACCAACAGTAGTGCCAGTGGCCTCAGCCACTGCTATCAATTTTGTGGTGAGCGTTAACCCCTCAGTATCTCAGTCAAGGCTTACCAATGTCTCATGGGACACTGCCATCAACCCCATGAGAGAATCCCAACCTCGTGCTCCTCACTACATGTCACAGAGCAGGAAGCACTCTGATAGGCAAGGTTGGGAATCAAGATTTCCTGTTTAAAGCATTCATTTTCCTTTTGCTTGCCATTAACTCTTTGATACACTATTACCTTTGTTTTCTTACAGAGTTTTCCTGTTGTAAGCTGTTTAAGAAGAAGTGCCTAGCAGGACTATGCCAAGACGTTCACCTGTTCTGCAATGTAACCAGCTTACTAAGCCTGTACCGAGCCCTGGGCCGAGAGACTCCTTGCCTGAGGAGATCCTTGTAAGTTTGCACCTGGCCCTGGCAACAGCTGTTTTTTTTTTGTTGGACTAATAAAGTAGGTGGACCGCTGATCTTTACGTGTCTGTTTATTGTAAATATACTCATAGTAATATATTTTTGTGCACTAAATGTTGTGCATATACATCAGGTAAATGTCACCTGAACATTTCGTATGTCGTGCTGCTAACATGTAGCCCTAGTGTTCTAGTAAAATAAAATGTCAGCTGACATCAAATGTCAACAATGTGAATGGTGTTATTGTACAGAAGAATCAATTCCTGTACACAAAGTACATATTTTTTTCTCAGGTGTTATAGTGTTTACTGTAAGGTGCCCTCCCAGCTCCTCTGGCAGTAAAAAATAATGTCACCCTTCACTAACGCCTAAAGGAAATATTCCCATCAGATATCAAGACTGACTTTATTCATTCAAGACAATGTATACATAGTACAGTACATAAAATTCACTAGGCCAGAACGTGCTCCTGTAGCTAAAAAAAAATACACGTATCCAGAAAGGTAACAGTATGTAACTTGTTATCTAGATTCAGAGTTCTAGGGGTTAGTGTGTAGTGCCGATAGACCCTTGCAGCTAAGGCATTGGGCAGAAAGCCTCAGGCAACCCAATTCGCAACCAGTGTATAATTCTAGAAAATAGTCTGTGGTATAATAAATATGTGGTATAATATTACAGGTATGTCAAAAAGAAAAAAAATGATAGTGAGATTTATTACAGTATATAGAAGTGTCATACTCATTATACATTTAGTCAAGTATCAGTACTAATTGTCAGTCAGAGAGAAAAAAATCATCAAATGTTTAGTCAAAAGTCGTTTGTCATTTATTTAATGCATAAGCAATCTATGTATAATACAATAAAGTAAAGTGGAGATAACCAAAAGGATATACAGATAGGATTTATACTATCCTGTTGGTGACTCAAACCCAAGTAAATCCTGTTTATCCAGTTAAAAGTCATCCTGTTTTGGAAGGAAGGACTAACAGAAAACTAACAACGATCCTGTTTGTGAACTCATTTCTTACCATAATCCTGTTTGTATTGTTAGAGCTTGTATGGACATTCCACTACAGAGACTCTAAATCTGTTTTGGTAACAGCCTGGTTATGAACGTTTGTACTAATGCCCAGGACTGCGTTCGGACCTATGGCCATTCCGTCCCTCTGTCTTAGGGGACCTACGTCGAGGATGACTTTTGTCAAGTAAGGGGGTTTGTGGTGTCCTGGTACAGGACTTGGTCCTGTCCATGTCTAAAGTCCCCTCAGCCAGAGTTCATTCACTCTCATAGGGCACTCTTGCTGGGCTTACCCATGGCCGCCTCATGTAAATTGTGTTCATATACATATTTAATGTATAGGAAATATTATGTATATGACCTTAGCAGGTCATGTGCCTTTAATTATGATTGTACTATGGTTTAAGGACCTTACAGGGTCATGTGATGTGCCCAGAGTTCACTGGGTCAGGACTTACAGGTTTGCTGGCCAATGAGCTTTGTCCAGCCTCCTTAATATATAAGGGGCTGTAGTCAATCAATTCACTCTCTTAGCTCTTGCCTCTTTTGGTTCCGGACTATCAAGCAGCACAAATCTCATCAGCATCAATTCAAGTCAGCTAGGCCAAAGCCTAAGATCCAGCAGCCACTAAAACGTGAGTTACCAAAGCTCACACTACCTAATCCTGTGTGACTACTACCAGCTAAAATATTATAATTAGTAGCACAGTGGCTAGCATCAAAGTTCATTACTCCAAAGTCCCAGCAAGACCTGTGAGGAACCTGTATCCCGGTTCACTCTTGAGAGACTGTTATGTTTGAAGACTGTTGGATAAAATCCTCAAGTAAAGTTCTTCAGTTTATTCATGAAATCTGCTGTGGACATTCCGTTATTTTCCCTACCATTTCTGGGACGGTTGGCGGCAGGACTATTAACACTAAGGAAACCACGCCCTGGCGTCATGACATCTTAGGGTTAATACCAACAGACCCTACACTACCACTGCAACACCCTAGACACCATTACTCTCTCCTGCCCGCCACATAAAAATGAAAGAAACTATCTGGTTGCTATGGGCAACCACTTTTCCTCTTTACAGGTTTTGATAAATCTCCCCCAGTGGTTTTGTCAAAAATTACACAAAGATGGTATCTTGGGAGAATAGAAATGAGGGCGCAGTTGTTGTGGTGTGTTTATTTTTATTTTTTACCAAATAAACCTCAAACAAAAATGATATCTGTTCCTAGGCTTAGGCTGGGATTAAACACAATTTATCGGTGGCGTTTTTCAAAGCCCACATTGCCTTATCTTTGGTGGTCCCCCCCCCCCCCCCCCCCTTCCGACAGTAGTCTGTCCAGCTGTTGCAAAACTACAACTCCAAGCATGCCCTGACAGCATGCTGGGAGTTGTAGTTTTGCAACAGGTGGACAGCCACAGGGGATGAGTGGTGCAGTATGTCTATCTAGGACCATGGTGTCTGATCTTGGACTGGCAGCAGGAGCCACGACCACTTTAAATCAATGGCTGCTGGGACGTCATACGAGTGACATCCCTTGCTCCAGACCGCAACATCAGAGACGTCACTTGTCAGACGCCCCGGCACCCAGCGCTGCTCATTGAGCCTGCCGGAGCCGCACTGATCTGTGTAAGAAACCTATGGGCCCAGGCTGTTGGGGCCACCAAATGATATTACAAATACTGAGTGTCTGGTTAGGAGAAACAAATATAACGCACCCACAGGGAGTAGCGTCATTTTATTTAAAAAATGCTAAAAAAAAAATCCCTTAAGTAAAAGTCATGCAGAATATGTTAAAAAGCTTTTTTAGGTTTCAGCCAATCAGAGAGCAGCACTGCTCAAATAGAACTCCCAGGAGGTAACAGCGTGTCACACATGTGATGTCATAACCATTGTCCACCAGAGAGCAGCACTGAGCAGAAATAACACTGTTCCTGCTCATTCTTCATCAGTGAGGGGTCGGTGCTGGACACTGTAGGTACGCGGGAATGCGAAGTTGAATACATCACTGTGATTGGTAAGTGTCACATTGTTGTGTCCAATAGGTCTTTAGTACAGTTCCATGTGCATTTCTATAATAAACATGTAAATAATCTATCTTTTGTTTTCCTATCTTAGATGCACTATTTCCAGGATGTGGAGTAGCATTTCCGGACTATCAAGACGTTGTAATAAGGCACATATTTCCGGACTTACAGCAAGAAGTTGGATGAAGGCATAAACCCTCGAATCACGCACATACACAGACACATTTGCCCAAATTATAGAGGTAACCTCCTTTAGTATGCCCAGAGGAAGGGTAATACAGTAGCCATGGATTCCCTACAGGTTTCCTCCCCTCTGGAGGTTTTTCCTGTCCTGAGTTAGTTACTGTACGCTCTTTGTGAGTGATGGAAGGTTACAAAAATCCCTACACAAACATTTTAATAAATAATAAAGTTCCCCTGTTATTAAACCGTTCTTTGACTTGTTTGACTCATTTAATTTCTGTCTGTGAAAATTGAGATTTTTTTTTTAAGTGTCCAAAGCTTCTCTACTGCACGATCTGCTTAATGCAGTGGGGAGAGAAGCAGCTGATGCTGGTTGGTACAGTTGCCGAGGCAACCGTAGGACACCCAGCAAGTTGCCTGCTGAAATCATTCAGCAGGCATCACGTGCAAACCCCTGGGGGGGGTCCTGAAAACCCCCCACCCATGTCAGCGATCAGTTCAATTCAGACCGGCGATCTGTGGCGATTCCGGGTCACATGGGTCTCCGGTGACCGGGAAAATAAGGAGGATCGGGGGTGTCTAAGACACCCCCGATCCTCCTGAAGGCATAGGAGTAAGGTGGCAGGGGTGCCACCCCTCCTATCCCTGCTATTGGTCTGTCAGAGATGACTGACCAATAGCAGTTCGGGGGCGGGGGAGTTAAAGTTCGGTTCCCCGCTCTGCCCACCTACTGTTCTGGCAGAGTGGGAGAACCGGTGGTGATCGGCGCCAGAGGTCACTTACTGGGCGGGCGGTGATGTGATACGGCTCCCTGGTGCTGCTCCCTGGTGCGCGATCCTACAGAAGCCAGTAGGTTTTTGCCTAGCAACATATTCAGGGCTACAGTTAGAAGACCACTATACAGTGGTCTGTAAACTGTAGCCCTCCAGATGTTGCAAAACTAAAACTCCCAGCATGCCAAGACAGCTGTTTGGGCATGCGGGGATTGGTAGTATTGCAAGATTTAGAGGGGTACAGTTTGGAGATCACCGTGCAGATCAGTACGTGCTGGGAGTTGCAATTTTGCAACAGCTGGAGGCACACCGGTTGGAAAATACTGAGTTAGGTAACAGAACCTAACTGAAGGTTTTCCAACCAGTGTGCCTCCAGATGTTGCAAAAGTACAACTCCCAGCATGCACTGTCTGTCAGTGCATGCTGGGAGTTGTAGTTTTGCAACTGCTGGAGGTTTGCCCCCCCCCCCCCCACAAACACACTCACACACACATATGAATGTACAGGGTACATTCACAAGGGCGGGATTACACTTGCTTCAAGTTTGAGCTAGAGCAAATTTTCTGCTGCAGCGCAAGCTCCTAGAGGGAAACTCACCCTAAACCCCCACCCTTGTGAATGTACCCTAAAAACACTACACTACACTAACACATAATAAAGGGTAAAACACTACATATACACCCGCTTACACTTTCCCCCCAATGAAAATAAAAAAACGTATCATATGGCAGTGTTTCCAAAACAACAATTCCCAGCATTTCCAAACAGCCACTGACTGTCCAGGCATGCTGGGAGTTTAGCAACAGCTGGAGTCTCCATTTTGGGAATCACTGGCGTAGAATACCCTTATGTCCACCCCTATGCAATCCCTAATTTAGTCCTCAAATGTGCATGGCGCTCTCTCACTTTAGAGCCCTGTCGTATTTCAAGGAAACAGTTTAGGGTCACATATGGGGTATCTCCGTACTAGGAAGCAATTGTGTTACACATTTTGTGGGGCTTTTTCTCCTTTTACCCCTTATGAAAAGGAAAAGTTGGGGTCTACACCAGCCTGTAAGTGTAAAAAAGTTTTAAAAAATTACACTAACATGCTGGTGTTGCCCATACTTTTTATTTTCACAAGAGGTAAAAGGAAAAAAGACCCCAAAATTTGTAACACAATTTCTCCTGAGTACAGAAATACCCCATATGTGGGCGTAAAATGCTCTGTGGACGCACAACAAGGCTCAAGAGTGAGAGCGCACTATGTACATTTGAGGCCTAAATTGGTGATTTGCACAGGGTGGCGGATTTTACAGTGGTTCTGACATAAACGCAAAAAAAATAAAAAAAATACCCACGTGTGACCCCATTTTGGAAACTACACTCCTCACGGAACGTATTAAGGGGTATAGTGAGCCTTAACACACCACAAGTGTTTGACGAATTTTCGTTAAAGTTGGATAAATAAAAATTTTTTACTAAAATGCTTGTGTTACCCTAAATTTTTCATTCTCACAAGGGAAAATAGGGGAAAAAAAGCCCTGCAATTTTTGTAACCCCATTTTTTCTGAGTAAGAGCATACCCCATATGTGGATGTAAAGTGCTCTGCGGGCGTACTACAATGCACAGAAGGGAAGGAGCGCCATTGGGATTTTGGAGAGAAAATTTGTCCGGAATTGAAGGCCACGTGTGCTTACAAAGCCCCAATAGTGTCAGAACAATGGACCCCCCCCCCACATGTGACCCCTCACGGAATGTAATAAGGGGTGCAGTGAGTATTTACGCCCCAGGGGTGTCTGACAGATTTTTGGAACAGTGGTCTGTGAAAATGAAAAATGTAATACCCCTTTAAGGAATTAGGAAGTGAGTGTAGGCATGCGTTAATAGGGGATAAGATTTCTAGGGGCGGAGTACCCCTTTAAGGAATTAGGAAGTGAGTCTAGGAATGCCTTACAAGCAGGTAGAAAAAGAACAGTTGGGAGAAATGGCAGGATGCAAAGCAAAGTTTTGTTGGGACAGATTTTGGGTGTGTTCTGGCCAATTAAAAAATTTACTTTAGGCGATAAGTAGCTGATCTATCTGCAGCATCTCCCCCTGTCCCCTGTAACAGGAAGCCTCTGATTGGTTGATGCAGGTGCCTCTCCCAGGATGCAGGACCAATGAGTGCTTCCTCTTAGCTCACGGGAGATGACATGATAGAGCAGACACTGCATGATCTCCTGGGGCTCCGCTCTGTACGGTGAGTAGTGATCACACTGAGGCTCTGTGCATGAAGGGAAATCACAGAAGCAGGACACGTCAGATCTGGGACGCTTGGGGGGTAAGTCTATTATAATAATAGTAATGCACATTGGGGGACATGTATAAAAACCTGAGCAGAGGAAAATTGACCAGTTGCCCATAGCAACCAATCAGATCACTTCTTTCACTTTTAAGAGGCTTTTTTAAATGAGGTGTCCCGGTACAGGACTTGGTCCTGTCCCTGTCTAAAGTCCCCTCAGCCAGAGTTCCTTCACTCTCATAGGGCACTCTTGCAGGGCTTACCCCTGGTCGCCTCATGTAAATTGTGTTCATATATGTATTTAATGTATACGAAATATTATGTATAGGACCTTAGCAGGTCACATGCCTTTAATTATGATTGTACTATGGTTTAAGGACCTTACAGGGTCATGTGATGTACCCAGAGTTCACTGGGTCAGGACTTACAGGTTTGCCGGCCAATGAGCTTTGTCCAGCCTCCTTAATATATAAGGGGCTGTAGTCAATCAATTCACTCTCTTAGCTCTTGCCTCTCTTAGTTCCGGACTATCAAGCAGCACAAATCTCATCAGCATCAATTCAAGTCAGCTAGGCCAAAGCCTAAGATCCAGCAGCCACTAAAACGTGAGTTACCAAAGCTCAAACTACCTAATCCTGTGTGACTACTACCAGCTAAAATATTACAATTAGTAGCACAGTGGCTAGCATCAAAGCTCATTGCTCCAAAGTCCTAGCAAGACCTATGAGGAACCTGTATCCCGGTTCACTCTTGAGAGACTGTTATGTTTGAAGACTGTTGCATAAAATCCTTAAGTAAAGTTCTTCAGTTTATTCATAAAATCTGCTGTGGACATTCCGTTATTTTCCCTACCGTTTCTGGGAAGGTTGGCGGTAGGACTATTAACACTGAGAAAATCGCACCCTGCGTCGACATCTAAGGGTTAATACCAACAGGCCCTACGCTACCACTGCAACACCCTAGACACCATTACTCTCTCCTGCCCTCCACAACTCTTTTTGCGTCTTACGAACAGGATAATGGTGTTTGCCTTTAAGGATTTTGCTACCCTGACTGTCCGCAACCAAAAAAGGGTGTATACCGTATACTAAAGAGCCATAGTACTCCCCCTGTTAAGAAAAGTGTTAAAAGAACTGTCCGGAATTATCGCATGAAGCGATTAAAATTGCGGCCAGAAGTGTACAGGACTTTGCTGTTGAGATTGTGCTTAGCTGGGGCACAAGAAAAAGTAAGGGGGGAGGTGAAGATTGTTTTTCGGTGGCCATATGCAAAATTTGCAGCGAAGCTATGCTATGCTCTCAGCTGCAACAAGTACCTGAAAGGGTTAAAAACTTACCAGAGGAGTGCGTGAAAATGTCCTGCGCTGGTCCACGACCCGCCCCTGGGTGTGGACACCAAGTACACGTTGGAATGCGAAAGTGGAACTGTAACCTTCTGCTTGTGTTCGACGGGGGACTGGAAGTAGGAGCTGCACCGATGACGTCCTTCCGGCTGGCGGCCATTTTGTGGAAGCCTGACATAAAAGAAGCCAAGCCAAGGCCAGACCTCTACAGTCCGGAGATGGCAGCGAGGAGCACAGAGATGGCGGAACCCACTGCAACATGCGAAGAGAGTCCTAAGATGGCACCAAGTCAGAGAAAAGTGGCCACGGCACAACTTTTTCAAGAGCTTGCCGATAGCTTGCGGCGGTTATCCCTGGGGGCCGAGGAGGCCTGCAACCTGCCTCCCTTACCCGAGGATGACGAGTGGCCGGCTACCCCGAAAAGGGGCATCACCTGGGACATCAGCAACGGCATCACTGGTGAGACTGTCCCCTCACCACAGGACATGGGGGTCCTGGGCTGAAATTCCGACTTAGGATTCGGACGTCAGTATCCCAGTGGAAGCCGCTTTCTCTTCTTTATCCAGCCCACAGAGAGAGGTCCCCTTGTCCCAAGTGACCCTGCCCAGTGCACGCCCGCGATCACCCACACTCCCAAAATGAGTGTTTGGAGATGAGCCTACACTAATACAGTACATGCAGGACCACGTTCTTCCCCAGTCAGGGAAGTCCCATCCACCGATCCCCACAGCTGAGATAGACAGGGTCTGCAGGGAGGCTGAAGTCGACAGCCTCATTGAAAAGTTAAAGGCGGAGCACAGGGAGAGATATGGGCCAAAATGCCTCCCTTGTGAAGTCCGAGCAGAGAAGCAAAAAAGACACCTGAAAATTAGAAGCTCTGTACATCGGAATGCTGGACTACCCACGAGAGGGTGAAACACCCTTGAACTGCCGACCCGCCACCGTAGTTAAGTTTGATAAGGCCAGAGGTTTTGGTACCCTCCAGGACTGCAGACATGGGGGAACCATCCTGGTGAACAAAAGGGACTTTCAGCGGGACTACCTGCCCAGAAAATACCACTCCTTGGAGCTAGGGGAGATTGTTGAATACACCCCAGTACAGAGTCTGCGGGGTGAATGGGCTGCAGCGGTAACAAGATTTAAGAACCTGACGCAAATTCCCTTCACGTATTTCCCTTCGGACAAATGGGACACAGATCCTCATGGAATTCGGCCGATGAGGCTGCCTAAAACAGCCTGTGAAGAGGAGGAATGCAGAGTGCCTATCATGGATCCAAGACATATGCCGAGGTCCTATTCGTCTGCAGCATCTACAACAGAGAATGTGCCCAGGCCTACTCCCCCTGAGGAGGTGAGGCCTAAGCAACGGGCACCAACCTAATTGCCTAGGCCCACTCCATGCCCGGAGATGTGGCCTAACCAACAGGCACCGACCAAAGTGCCATGGCCTACTCCACCTAAGGAGTTGAGGCCAGACTAACCGGCACCAACAGTAGTGCCAGTGGCCTCAGCCACTGCTATCAATTTTGTGGTGAGCGTTAACCCCTCAGTATCTCAGTCAAGGCTCACCAATGTCTCATGGGACACTGCCATCAACCCCATGAGAGAATCCCAACCTCGTGCTCCTCGCTACATGTCACAGAGCAGGAAGCACTCTGAAAGGCAAGGTTGGGAATCAAGATTTCCTGTTTAAAGCATTCATTTTCCTTTTGCTTGCCATTAACTCTTTGATACACTATTACCTTTGTTTTCTTACAGAGTTTTCCTGTTGTAAGTTGTTTAAGAAGAAGTGCCTAGCAGGACTATGCCAAGAAGTTCACCTGTTCTGCAATGTAACCAGCTTACTAAGCCTGTACCGAGCCCTGGGCCGAGAGACTCCTTGCCTGAGGAGATCCTTGTAAGTTTGCACCTGGCCCTGGCAACAGCTGTTTTTTTTTTTGTTGGACTAATAACGTAGGTGGACTGCTGATCTTTACGTGTCTGTGTATTGTAAATATACTCATAGTAATATATTTTTGTGCACTAAATGTTGCATATACAGCAGGTAAATGTCACCTGAACATTTCGTATGTCGTGCTGCTAACATGTAGCCCTAGTGTTCTAGTAAAATAAAATGTCAGCTGACATCAAATGTCAACAATGTGAATGGTGTTATTGTACAGAAGAATCAATTCCTGTACACAAAGTACATATTTTTTTCTCAGGTGTTATAGTGTTTACTGTAAGGTGCCCCCCCCCCCAGCTCCTCTGGGAGTAAAAAATAATGTCACCCTTCACTAACGCCTAAAGGAAATATTCCCATCAGATATCAAGACTGACTTTATTCATTCAATACAAAGTACACATAGTACAGTACATAAAATTCACTAGGCCAGAACGTGCTCCTGTAGCTAAATAAAAATACAGGTATCCAGAAAGGTAACAGTATGTAACTTGTTATCTAGATTCAGAGTTCTAGGGGTTAGTGTGTAGTGCCGATAGACCCTATCAGCTAAGGCATTGGGCAGAAAGCCTCAGGCAACCCAATTCGCAACCAGTGTATAATTCTAGAAAATAGTCTGTGGTATAATAAATATGTGGTATAATATTACAGGTATGTCAAAAAGAAAAAAAATGATAGTGAGATTTATTACAGTATATAGAAGTGTCATACTCATTATACATTTAGTCGAGTATCAGTACTAATTGTCAGTCAGAGAGAAAAAAATCATCAAATGTTTAGTCAAAAGTCGTTTGTCATTTATTTAATGCATAAGCAATCTATGTATAATACAATAAAGTAAAGTGGAGATAACCAAAAGGATATACAGATAGGATTTATACTATCCTGTTGGTGACTCAAACCCAAGTAAATCCTGTTTATACAGTTAAAAGTCATCCTGTTTTGGAAGGAAGGACTAACAGAAAACTAACAACGATCCTGTTTGTGAACTCATTTCTTACCATAATCCTGTTTGTATTGTTAGAGCTTGTATGGACATTCCACTACAGAGACTCTAAATCTGTTTTGGTAACAGCCTGGTTATGAACGTTTGTACTAATGCTCAGGACTGCGTTCGGCCCTATGGCCATTCCGTCCCTCTGTCTTAGGGGACCTACGTCGAGGATGACTTTTGTCAGGTAAGGGGGTTTGTGGTGTCCTGGTACAGGACTTGGTCCTGTCCCTGTCTAAAGTCCCCTCAGCCAGAGTCCATTCACTCTCATAGGGCACTCTTGCTGGGCTTACCCATGGCCGCCTCATGTAAATTTTGTTCATATACATATTTAATGTATAGGAAATATTATGTATATGACCTTAGCAGGTCATGTGCCTTTAATTATGATTGTACTATGGTTTAAGGACCTTACAGGGTCATGTGATGTGCCCAGAGTTCACTGGGTCAGGACTTACAGGTTTGCTGGCCAATGAGCTTTGTCCAGCCTCCTTAATATATAAGGGGCTGTAGTCAAACAATTCACTCTCTTAGCTCTTGCCTCTTTTGGTTCCGGACTATCAAGCAGCACAAATCTCATCAGCATCAATTCAAGTCAGCTAGGCCAAAGCCTAAGATCCAGCAGCCACTAAAACGTGAGTTACCAAAGCTCACACTACCTAATCCTGTGTGACTACTACCAGCTAAAATATTATAATTAGTAGCACAGTGGCTAGCATCAAAGTTCATTACTCCAAAGTCCCAGCAAGACCTGTGAGGAACCTGTATCCCGGTTCACTCTTGAGAGACTGTTATGTTTGAAGACTGTTGCATAAAATCCTCAAGTAAAGTTCTTCAGTTTATTCATGAAATCTGCTGTGGACATTCCGTTATTTTCCCTACCGTTTCTGGGACGGTTGGCGGCAGGACTATTAACACTAAGGAAACCACGCCCTGGCGTCATGACATCTTAGGGTTAATACCAACAGACCCTACACTACCACTGCAACACCCTAGACACCATTACTCTCTCCTGCCCGCCACATAAAAATGAAACAAACTATCTGGTTGCTATGGGCTATAAATCTCCCCCAGTGGTTTTGTCAAAAATTACACAAAGATGGTATCTTGGGAGAATAGAAATGAGGGCACAGTTGTTGTGTGTTTATTTTTATTTTTTACCAAATAAACCTCAAACAAAAATGATAGCTGTTCCTAGGCTAAGGCTTTGATTAAACACAATTTATTGGTGGCGTTTTTCAAAGCCCACATTGCCTTATCTTTGGTGGTCTCCCCCCCCCCCCCCCCCCTTCCGACAGACGTCTGTCCAGCTGTTGCAAAACTACAACTCCAAGCATGCCCTGACAGCATGCTGGGAGTTGTAGTTTTGCAACAGGTGGACAGCCACAGGGGATGAGTGGTGCAGTATGTCTATCTAGGACCATGGTGTCTGATCTTGGACTGGCAGCAGGAGCCACGACCACTTTAAATCAATGGCTGCTGGGACGTCATACGAGTGACATCCTTTGCTCCAGACCGCAACATCAGAGACGTCACTTGTCAGACGCCCCGGCACCCAGCGCTGCTCATTGAGCCTGCCGGAGCCGCACTGATCTGTGTAAGAAACCTATGGGCCCAGGCTGTTGGGGCCACCAAATGATATTACAAATACTGAGTGTCTGGTTAGGAGAAACAAATATAACGCACCCACAGGGAGTAGCGTCATTTTATTTAAAAAATGCTAAAAAAAAATCCCTTAGGTAAAAGTCATGCAGAATATGTTAAAAAGCTTTTTTAGGTTTCAGCCAATCAGAGAGCAGCACTGCTCAAATAGAACTCCCAGGAGGTAACAGCGTGTCACACATGTGATGTCATAACCATTGTCCACCAGAGAGCAGCACTGAGCAGAAATAACACTGTTCCTGCTCATTCTTCATCAGTGAGGGGTCGGTGCTGGACACTGTAGGTACGCGGGAATGCGAAGTTGAATACATCACTGTGATTGGTAAGTGTCACATTGTTGTGTCCAATAGGTCTTTAGTGCAGTTCCATGTGCATTTCTATAATAAACATGTAAATAATCTATCTTTTGTTTTCCTATCTTAGATGCACTATTTCCAGGATGTGGAGTAGCATTTCCGGACTATCAAGACGTTGTAATAAGGCACATATTTCCGGACTTACAGCAAGAAGTTGGATGAAGGCATAAACCCTCGAATCACGCACATACACAGACACATTTGCCCAAATTATAGAGGTAACCTCCTTTAGTATGCCCAGAGGAAGGGCAGTACAGTAGCCATGGATTCCCTACAGGTTTCCTCCCCTCTGGAGGTTTTTCCTGTCCTGAGTTAGTTACTGTACGCTCTTTGTGAGTGATGGAAGGTTACAAAAATCCCTACACAAACATTTTAATAAATAATAAAGTTCCCCTGTTTTTAAACCGTTCTTTGACTTGTTTGACTCATTTAATTTCTGTCTGTGAAAATTGTGAATTTTTTTTTAAGTGTCCAAAGCTTCTCTACTGCACGATCTGCTTAATGCAGTGGGGAGAGAAGCAGCTGATGCTGGTTGGTACAGTTGCCGAGGCAACCGTAGGACACCCAGCAAGTTGCCTGCTGAAATCATTCAGCAGGCATCACGTGCAAACCCCTGGGGGGGGGGTCCTGAAAACCCCCCACCCATGTCAGCGATCAGTTCAATTCAGACCGGCGATCTGTGGCGATTCCGGGTCACATGGGTCTCCGGTGACCGGGAAAATAAGGAGGATCGGGGGTGTCTAAGACACCCCCGATCCTCCTGAAGGCATAGGAGTAAGGTGGCAGGGGTGCCACCCCTCCTATCCCTGCTATTGGTCGGTCAGAGATGACTGACCAATAGCAGTTCGGGGGCGGGGGAGTTAAAGTTCGGTTCCCCGCTCTGCCCACCTACTGTTCTGGCAGAGTGGGAGAACCGGTGGTGATCGGCGCCAGAGGTCACTTACTGGGCGGGCGGTGATGAGATACGGCTCCCTGGTGCTGCTCGCTGGTGCGCGATCCTACAGAAGCCAGTAGGTTTTTGCCTAGCAACATATTCAGGGCTACAGTTAGAAGACCACTATACAGTGGTCTGTAAACTGTAGCCCTCCAGATGTTGCAAAACTGAAACTCCCAGCATGCCAAGACAGCTGTTTGGGCATGCGGGGATTGGTAGTATTGCAAGATTTGGAGGGGTACAGTTTGGAGATCACTGTGCAGATCAGTACGTGCTGGGAGTTGCAATTTTGCAACAGCTGGAGGCACACTGGTTGGAAAATACTGAGTTAGGTAACAGAACCTAACTGAAGGTTTTCCAACCAGTGTGCCTCCAGATGTTGCAAAAGTACAACTCCCAGCATGCACTGTCTGTCAGTGCATGCTGGGAGTTGTAGTTTTGCAACTGCTGGAGGTTTGCCCCCCCCCCCACAAACACACTCACACACACATATGAATGTACAGGGTACATTCACAAGGGCGGGATTACACTTGCTTCAAGTTTGAGCTAGAGCAAATTTTCTGCTGCAGCGCAAGCTCCTAGAGGGAAACTCACCCTAAACCCCCACCCTTGTGAATGTACCCTAAAAACACTACACTACACTAACACATAATAAAGGGTAAAACACTACATATACACCCGCTTACACTTTCCCCCCAATGAAAATAAAAAAACGTATCATATGGCAGTGTTTCCAAAACAACAATTCCCAGCATTTCCAAACAGCCACTGACTGTCCAGGCATGCTGGGAGTTTAGCAACAGCTGGAGTCTACATTTTGGGAATCACTGGCGTAGAATACCCTTATGTCCACCCCTATGCAATCCCTAATTTAGTCCTCAAATGTGCATGGCGCTCTCTCACTTCAGAGCCCTGTCGTATTTCAAGGAAACAGTTTAGGGTCACATATGGGGTATCTCCGTACTAGGAAGCAATTGTGTTACACATTTTGTGGGGCTTTTTCTCCTTTTACCCCTTATGAAAAGGAAAAGTTGGGGTCTACACCAGCCTGTAAGTGTAAAAAAGTTTAAAAAAATTACACTAACATGCTGGTGTTGCCCATACTTTTTATTTTCACAAGAGGTAAAAGGAAAAAAAGACCCCAAAATTTGTAACACAATTTCTCCTGAGTACAGAAATACCCCATATGTGGGCGTAAAATGCTCTGTGGACGCACAACAAGGCTCAAGAGTGAGAGTGCACTATGTACATTTGAGGCCTAAATTGGTGATTTGCACAGGGGTGGCGGATTTTACAGTGGTTCTGACATAAACGCAAAAAAAATAAAAAAAATACCCACGTGTGACCCCATTTTGGAAACTACACTCCTCACGGAACGTATTAAGGGGTATAGTGAGCCTTAACACACCACAAGTGTTTGACGAATTTTCGTTAAAGTTGGATAAATAAAAAAATTTTACTAAAATGCTTGTGTTACCCTAAATTTTTCATTCTCACAAGGGAAAATAGGGGAAAAAAAGCCCTGCAATTTTTGTAACCCCATTTTTTCTGAGTAAGAGCATACCCCATATGTGGATGTAAAGTGCTCTGCGGGCGTACTACAATGCACAGAAGGGAAGGAGCGCCCTTGGGATTTTGGAGAGAAAATTTGTCCGGAATTGAAGGCCACGTGTGCTTACAAAGCCCCAATAGTGTCAGAACAATGGACCCCCCCCACATGTGACCCCTCACGGAATGTAATAAGGGGTGCAGTGAGTATTTACGCCCCAGGGGTGTCTGACAGATTTTTGGAACAGTGGTCTGTGAAAATGAAAAATGTAATACCCCTTTAAGGAATTAGGAAGTGAGTGTAGGCATGCGTTAATAGGGGATAAGATTTCTAGGGGCGGAGTACCCCTTTAAGGAATTAGGAAGTGAGTGTAGGAATGCCTTACAAGCAGGTAGAAAAAGAACAGTTGGGAGAAATGGCAGGATGCAAAGCAAAGTTTTGTTGGGACAGATTTTGGGTGTGTTCTGGCCAATTAAAAAATTTACTTTAGGCGATAAGTAGCTGATCTATCTGCAGCATCTCCCCCTGTCCCCTGTAACAGGAAGCCTCTGATTGGTTGATGCAGGTGCCTCTCCCAGGATGCAGGGCCAATGAGTGCTTCCTCTTAGCTCAGGGGAGATGACATGATAGAGCAGACACTGCATGATCTCCTGGGGCTCCGCTCTGTACGGTGAGTAGTGATCACACTGAGGCTCTGTGCATGAAGGGAAATCACAGAAGCAGGACACGTCAGATCTGGGACGCTTGGGGGGTAAGTCTATTATAATAATAGTAATGCACATTGGGGGACATGTATGAAAACCTGTGCAGAGGAAAATTGACCAGTTGCCCATAGCAACCAATCAGATCGCTTCTTTCACTTTTAAGAGGCTTTTTTAAATGAGGTGTCCCGGTACAGGACTTGGTCCTGTCCCTGTCTAAAGTTCCCTCAGCCAGAGTTCCTTCACTCTCATAGGGCACTCTTGCAGGGCTTACCCCTGGTCGCCTCATGTAAATTGTGTTCATATATGTATTTAATGTATACGAAATATTATGTATAGGACCTTATCAGGTCACAAGCCTTTAATTATGATTGTACTATGGTTTAAGGACCTTACAGGGTCATGTGATGTACCCAGAGTTCACTGGGTCAGGACTTACAGGTTTGCCGGCCAATGAGCTTTGTCCAGCCTCCTTAATATATAAGGGGCTGTAGTCAATCATTTCACTCTCTTAGCTCTTGCCTCTCTTAGTTCCGGACTATCAAGCAGCACAAATCTCATCAGCATCAATTCAAGTCAGCTAGGCCAAAGCCTAAGATCCAGCAGCCACTAAAATGTGAGTTACCAAAGCTCAAACTACCTAATCCTGTGTGACTACTACCAGCTAAAATATTACAATTAGTAGCACAGTGGCTAGCATCAAAGCTCATTGCTCCAAAGTCCTAGCAAGACCTATGAGGAACCTGTATCCCGGTTCACTCTTGAGAGACTGTTATGTTTGAAGACTGTTGCATAAAATCCTTAAGTAAAGTTCTTCAGTTTATTCATAAAATCTGCTGTGGACATTCCGTTATTTTCCCTACCGTTTCTGGGAAGGTTGGCGGTAGGACTATTAACACTGAGAAAATCGCACCCTGCGTCGACATCTAAGGGTTAATACCAACAGGCCCTACGCTACCACTGCAACACCCTAGACACCATTACTCTCTCCTGCCCTCCACAACTCTTTTTGCGTCTTACGAACAGGATAATGGTGTTTGCCTTTAAGAATTTTGCTACCCTGACTGTCCGCAACCAAAAAAGGGTGTATACCGTATACTAAAGAGCCATAGTACTCCCCCTGTTAAGAAAAGTGTTAAAAGAACTGTCCGGAATTATCGCATGAAGCGATTAAAATTGCGGCCAGAAGTGTACAGGACTTTGCTGTTGAGATTGTGCTTAGCTGGGGCACAAGAAAAAGTAAGGGGGGAGGTGAAGATTGTTTTTCGGTGGCCATATGCAAAATTTGCAGCGAAGCTATGCTATGCTCTCAGCTGCAACAAGTACCTGAAAGGGTTAAAAACTTACCAGAGGAGTGCGTGAAAATGTCCTGCGCTGGTCCACGACCTGCCCCTGGGTGTGGACACCAAGTACACGTTGGAATGCCAAAGTGGAACTGTAACCTTCTGCTTGTGTTCGACGGGGGACTGGAAGTCGGAGCTGCACCGATGACGTCCTTCCGGCTGGCGGCCATTTTGTGGAAGCCTGACATAAAAGAAGCCAAGTGGCCAGACCTCTACAGTCTGGAGATGGCAGCGAGGAGCACAGAGATGGCGGAACCCACTGCAACATGCGAAGAGAGTCCTAAGATGGCACCAAGTCAGAGAAAAGTGGCCGCGACACAACTTTTTCAAGAGCTTGCCGATCGCTTGCGGCGGTTATCCCTGGGGGCCGAGGAGGCCTGCAACCTGCCTCCCTTACCCGAGGATGACGAGTGGCCGGCTACCCCGAAAAGGGGCATCACCTGGGACATCAGCAACGGCATCACTGGTGAGACTGTCCCCTCACCACAGGACATGGGGGTCCTGGGCTGAAATTCTGACTGAGGATTCGGACGTGAGTATCCCAGTGGAAGCCGCTTTCTCTTCTTTATCCAGCCCACAGAGAGAGGTCCCCTTGTCCCAAGTGACCCTGCCCAGTGCACGCCCACGATCACACCCACTCCCAAAATGGGTGTTCAGCGATGAGCCTGCACTAATACAGTACATGCAGGACCACGTTCTTCCCCAGCCAGGGAAGTCCCATCCACCGATCCCCACAGCTGAGATAGACAGTGCACGCAGGGAGGCTGAAGTCGACAGACTCATTGAAAAGTTAAAGGCGGAGCACAGGGAGAGATATGGGCCAAAATGCCTCCCTTGTGAAGTCCGATGAAGAGCAGCAAAAAAGATACAAGAAAATTAGAAGCTCTGTACATCAGAATGCTGGACTACCCACGAGAGGGTGAAACACCCTTGAACTGCCGACCCGCCACCGTGGTTAAGTTTGATAAGGCCAGAGGTTTTGGTACCCTCCAGGACTGCAGACATGGGGGAACCATCCTGGTGAACAAAAGGGACTTTCAGCGGGACTACCTGCCCAGAAAATACCACTCCCTGGAGCTAGGGGAGATTGTAGAATACACCCCAGTACAGAGTCTGCGGAGTGAATGGGCTGCAGCGGTAACAAGACCTAAGAACCTGATGCAAATTCCCTTCACGTATTTCCCTTCGGACAAATGGGACACAGATCCCCATGGAATTCGGCCGATGAGGCTGCCTAAAACAGCCTGTGAAGAGGAGGAATGAAGAGTGCCTATCATGGATCCGAGGTCCTATTCGTCTGCAGCATCTACAACAGAGAATGTGCCCAGGCCTACTCCCCCTGAGGAGGTGAGGCCTAAGCAACGGGCACCAACCTAAGTGCCTAGGCCCACTCCATGCCCGGAGGTGTGGCCTAACCAACAGGCACCGACCAAAGTGCCACGGCCTACTCCACCTAAGGAGTTGAGGCCAGACCAACCGGCACCAACAGTAGTGCCAGTGGCCTCAGCCGCTGCTATCAATTTTGTGGTGATCGTTAACCCCTCGGTCTCTCAGTCAAGGCTCACCAATGTCTCATGGCACACTGCCATCAACCCCATGAGAGAATCCCAACCTCGTGCTCCTCGCTACATGTCACAGAGCAGGAAGCACTCTGATATGCAAGGTTGGGAATCAAGATTTCCTGTTTAAAGCATTAATTTTCCTTTTGCTTGCCATTAACTCTTTGGTACACTAGTACCTTTGTTTTCTTACAGAGTTTTCCTGTTGTAAGCTGTTTAAGAAGAAGTTCCTGGCAGGACTATGCCAAGAACTTCACCTGTTCTGCAATGTAACCAGCTTACTAAGCCTGTACCGAGCCCTGGGCCGAGAGACTCCTTGCCTGAGGAGATCCTTGTAAGTTTGCACCTGGCCCTGGCAACAGCTGTGTTTTTTGTTGTTGGACTAATAACGTAGGTGGACTGCTGATCCTTACATGTCTGTTTATTGTAAATATACTCATAGTAATATATTTTTGTGCACTAGATTTTGTGCATATACAGCAGGTAAATGTCACCTGAACATTTTGTATGTCGTGCTGCTAACATGTAGCCCTGGTGTCCTAGTAAAATAAAATGTCAACAATGTGACTGGTGTTATTGTACAGAAGAATCAATTCCTGTACACAAAGTACATATTTTTTTTCTCAGGTGCTATAGTGTTTACTGTATGGCGCCCTCCCAGCTCCTCTGGGAGGAAAAAATAATGTCACCCTTCACTAATGCCTAAAGGAAATATTCCCATCAGATATCAAGACTGACTTTATTCATTCAATACAATGTACACATAGTACAGTACATAAAATTCACTAGGCCAGAACGTGCTCATGTAGCTAAATAAAAATACACGTATCCAGAAAGGTGACAGTATGTAACTTGTTATCTAGATTCCGAGTTCTAGGGGTAAGTGTGTAGTGCCGATAGACCATAGAAAGCCTCAGGCAACCCAATCCGCAACCAGTGTATAACTCTAGAAAATAGTCTGTGGTATAATAAATATGTGGTATGATATTACAGGTATGTCAAAAAGAAAAAAATGATAGTGAGATTTATTACAGTATGTAGAAGTGTCATACTCATTATACATACTTTTAGTCGAGTATCAGTACTAATTGTCTGTCAGAGAGAAAAAAAATCATCAAATGTTTAGTCAAAAGTCATTTGTCATTTATTTCATGCATAAGCAATCTATGTATAATACAATAAAGTAAAGTGGAGATAACCAAAAGGATATACAGATAGGATTTATACTATCCTGTTGGTGACTCAAACCCAAGTAAATCCTGTTTATCCAGTTAAAAGTCATCCTGTTTTGGAAGGAAGGACTAACAGAAAACTAACAACGATCCTGTTTGTGAACTCATTTCTTACCATCATCCTGTTTGTATTGTTAGAGCTTGTATGGACATTCCACTACAGAGACTCTAAATCTGTTTTGGTGACAGTCTGGTTATGGACGTTTGTACTAATGCCCAGGACTGTGTTCGGCCCTATGACCATTCCGTCCCTCTTTCTTAGGGGACCTACGTCGAGGATGACTTTTGTCAAGTAAGGGGGTTTGTGGTGTCCTGGTACAGGACTTGGTCCTGTCCCTGTCTAAAGTCCCCTCAGCCACAGTTCCTTCACTCTCATAGGGCACTCTTGCAGGACTTAACCATGGTCGCCTCGTGTAAATTGTGTTCATATACATATTTAATGTATAGGAAATATTATGTATATGACCTTAGCAGGTCACGTGCCTTTAACCCCTTAACGATGCAGGACGTATATTTACTTCCTGCGCCCGCTCCCGCGATATGAAGTGGGATCGCGCCGCGATCCTACATCATATCGCTTCGGTCCCGGCGCTCATCAACGGCCGGGACCCGCGGCTAATACCACACATCGCCGATCGTGGCGATGTGCGGTATTAACCCTTTAGAAGCGGCGGTCAAAGCTGACCGCCGCTTCTAAAGTGAAACTGAAAGTATCCCGGCTGAAATCGCGGCGTCCCGAACAGCTGATCGGACACCGGGAGGGCCCTTACCTGCCTCCTCGGTGTCCAATCGACGAATGACTGCTCCGTGCCTGAGATCCAGGCAGGAGCAGTCAAGCACCGATAATGCTGATCACAGGCATGTTAATACACGCCAGTGATCAGCATAGGAGATCAGTGTGTGCAGTGTTATAGGTCCCTATGGGACCTATAACACTGCAAAAAAAAATGTAAAAAAAAAGTGTTAATAAAGGTCATTTAACCCCTTCCCTAATAAAAGTTTGAATCACCCCCCTTTTCCCATAAAAAAAAAAATAAAACAGTGTAAAAAAATAAATAAATTAACAGATGTGGCATCGCCGCGTGCGTAAATGTCCAAACTATAAAAATATATCATTAATTAAACCGCACGGTCAATGGCGTACGCGCAAAAAAATTCCAAAGTCCAAAAAAGCGTATTTTGGTCACTTTTTATACCATTAAAAAAATGAATAAAAAGTGATCAAAAAGTCCGATCAAAACAAAAATCATACCGATAAAAACTTCAGATCACGGCGCAAAAAATGAGTCCTCATACCGCCCTGTACATGGAAAAATAAAAAAGTTATAGTGGTCAGAAGATTACATTTTTAAACGTATACATTTTCCTGCATGTAGTTATGATTTTTTCCAGAAGTGCGACAAAATCAAACCTATATAAGTAGGGTATCATTTTAACCGTATGGACCTACAGAATAATGATAAGGTGTAATTTTTACCGAAATATGCACTGCATAGAAACGGAAGCCCCCAAAAGTTACAAAATGGCGTTTTTTTTTCGATTTTGTCGCACAATGATTTTTTTTCCGTTGCGCCGTGCATTTTTGGGTAAAATGACTAATGTCACTGCAAAGTAGAATTGGCGACGCAAAAAATAAACCATAATATGGATTTTTAGGTGGAAAATTGAAAGGGTTATGATTTTTAAAAGGTAAGGAGGAAAAAACGAAAGTGCAAAAACGGAAAAACCCTGAGTCCTTAAGGGGTTAATTATGATTGTACTATGGTTTAAGGACCTTACAGGGTCATGTGATGTGCCCAGAGTTCACTGAGTCAGGACTTACAGGTTTGCTGGCCAATGAGCTTTGTCCAGCCTCCTTAGTCAATCAATTCACTCTCTTAGCTCTTGCCTCTCTTAGTTCCGGACTATCAAGCAGCACAAATCTCATCAGCGTCAATTCAAGTCAGCTAGGCCAAAGCCTAAGATCCAGCAGCCACTAAAACGTGAGTTACCAAAGCTCAAACTACCTATACCTGTGTGACTACTACCAGCTAAAATATTATAATTAGTAGCACAGTGGCTAGCATCAAAGCTCATTGCTCCAAAGTCCCAGCAAGACCTGTGAGGAACCTGTATCCCGGTTCACTCTTGAGAGACTGTTATGTTTGAAGACTGTTGCATAAAATGCTCAAGTAAAGTTCTTCAGTTTATTCATAAAATCTGCTGTAGACATTCCGTTAGTCTCCCTCCCGTTTCTGGGACGGTTGGCGGCATGACTATTAACACTAAGGAAACCAAGCCCTGGTGTCACGACATCTTAGGGTTAATACCAACAGACCCTATACTACCACTGCAACACCCTAGACACCATTACTCTCTCCTGCCCACCACATAAAAATGAAATAAATTATCTGGTTGCTATGGGCAACCACTTTTCCTCTTTACAGGTTTTGATCAATCTCCCCCCGGTGGTTTTGTCAAAAATTACACAAAAATGGCATCTTGGGAGAATAGAAATGAGGGCGCAGTTGTTGTGGTGTGTTTATTTTTATTTTTTACCATATTGCCTTATCTTTGGCGGTCTCCCCCCCCCCCCATCAGCGGTCCCCCCCCCCCCCTTCCGACAGACGTCTGTCCAGCTGTTGCAAAACTACAACTCCAAGCATGCCCTGACAGCATGCTGGGAGTTGTAGGTTTGCAACCGGTGGACAGCCACAGGGGATCAGTGGTGCAGTATGTCAGTCTAGGACCTGGGTTCTCAACCTGTGGTACACGTACGCTGTCAAATACCAGCCATGCATTGGCCAGTATTTGACAGCGCACTACTGTGAGTGAGCTGCCTGGTTGCCGGGGAGACATGTGACCTCTCCTTACATTGCGCGGAGTTGCCGCACAACGCAGGAGGACGTCATGCGTCACCCACCGAACGGGTCGCACTGCATCAAGTGGCAGCGAACAGGGTCCTGCCGGAGGCCAGGTAATACGAAAAAAGAAAGTTAACAACTGTGTGGGCCAGAGGGGGGAAGTGTATTGGACGGGGGTGGGGGAGTGTATTGGACGGTGGGAAGTGTATTGGATGAGGTGGGGGGGAAGTGTATTGGAGGTGGGGGGGAAGTGTATTGGAGGTGGGGGGAAGTGTATTGGAGGGGGGAGTGTATTGGGTTGGATTGTATTGGGGGGATTGTATTGGGGGAAGTGTATTGGAGGTGGGGGGGAGTGTATTGGAGGTGGGGGGGAAGTATATTGGGGGGGTAGTGTATTGGGGGGTAGTGTATTGGACGAGGTGGGGGGGGAAGTGTTTTGGACGAGGGGGGGAGTGTATTGGAGGAGGGAGGGAGTGTATTGGAGGAGGGGTGGGGAGTGTATTGGGGGGAGTGTATTGGGGGGGAAGTGTATTGGACGAGGTGGGGGGGGGGAGTGTTTTGGACGAGGTGGGGGGGAAGTGTTTTGGACGAGGTGGGGGGAAGTGTATTGGAGGGGGGGAAGTGTATTGGACGGAGCACAAGGCATTAAGATGGAGGGGGAGAGGGACAATGGAAGCGGGGTGGGGGAAGTAATAAAGCACAAGGCATTAAATTTTAATGCCTTGTGCTTTATTTCTCCCCCCTCTGCCATTATCCCTCTCCCCCCTCCATCTTAATGCCTTGTGCTTTATTACTCCCCATCCCCCCTACGCCATTATCCCTCTCCTCTTCCATCTTAGTTTGTAACTGGATTGAACACTGGCTCATGGATCTTACCCAGAGAGTGGTGGTCAATGATTCGTACTCTGATTGGTCCCCGGTAATTAGTGGTGTACCCCAAGGTTCTGTACTGGGCCCGCTGTTGTTTAATTTATTTATCAATGATATAGAGGATGGCATTAACAGCTCTGTTTCTATCTTTGCAGATGACACCAAGCTTTGTAGCACGGTACAGTCTATAGAGGATGTGCATAAGTTACAAGATGACTTGGATAGACTAAGTGTCTGGGCATCCACTTGGCAAATGAGGTTCAATATGGATAAATGTAAAGCTATGCATCTGGGTACTAAGAACATGCATGCGTCGTATGTCTTAGGGGGGATTAAACTGGCAGAGTCACTGGTAGAGAAGGATCTGGGTGTACTTGTAGATCACAGACTACAGAATAGCATGCAATGTCAGGCTGCTGCTTCCAAGGCCGGCAGGATATTGTCATGTATAAAAAGAGGCATGGACTCAAGGGACAGGGACATAATACTCCCCCTTTATAAAGCATTGGTATGGCCTCACCTGGAATATGCTGTTCAGTTTTGGGCACCAGTCCATAAAAGGGACACTATGGAGCTGGAAAGCGTGCAGAGACGCGCGACTAAACTAATATGGGGCATGGAACATCTTAGCTATGAGGAGCGATTAAAGGAGTTACAATTGTTTAGTCTTGAGAAGAGACGTTTAAGGGGCGATATGATAAATGTATTTAAGTATTTTAATGGGCCATACAAAAAATATGGAGAAAAACTGTTCCAGGTTAAACCCCCCCCAAAGGACGAGGGGGCACTCCCTCCGTCTGGAGAAGAAAAGGTTTAGTCTCAAGGGGCGACACGCCTTCTTTACCATGAGAACTGTGAACTTATGGAACAGTCTACCTCAGGAACTGGTCACAGCAGGAAAAATTAATAGCTTTAAAACAGGATTAGATACATTCCTGGAACAAAATAACATTAATGCTTATGAAGAAATATAAAATCCCATCCCTTCCCCAATATCGCACTACACCCCACCCTTCAATTCCCTGGTTGAACTTGATGGACATATGTCTTTTTTCGACCGTACTAACTATGTAACCATGTAACTATCTTAATCCCCTTGCACCCTTCCCCGTTCCTATGATCCCCTTTTGCCATATTGGATAATAATGGCACAAGGGGATTAAGATGGAGGGGGGAAAATGGCAAAAGGGGATCAGAGGAAGGGGGGAATAATGACACAAGGGGAATAAGATGGAGGGAGGGATAATCAACCCCCCCCCCTCCATATTAATCTCCTTGTACCATTATTATCCGATATGGCAAAAGGGGATCATAGGAAGGGGGAATAATGGCGCAAGGGGATAAAGATGGAGGGGGAATAATGGCGCAAGGGGATAAAGATGGAGGAGGAATAATAACACAAGGGAATAAAGATGGAGGAGGAATAATAACACAAGGGGATAAATATGGAGGGAGAATAATAACACAAGGGGATAAAGATGGAGGAGGAATAATAACACAAGGGGAGGGGCGTGTCCTGCAGTGCATGGCGGCGGTCGCATAAACCTTGTGCTCCGCTGCAGCCCAGGCCTAATAGCGGCTAAACAGCATTGTTCCTGAGCATATCGCTACGGAAATTGTACCCACCGGTGCCTGATCTATCGGGGCCCCTAATGATGACCCGGAGGCGAGGAAAGAAGAGCCCACTGAAGCTCACGGCGTTCTTTCCTGCTGCGGAGGCCTCGCAAGATGGCGCGGCTCTGTGCGGGTCAGCGTCTCTGGCTACTGGAAGCGCCTCACCAGCGTCTTCATCCTCTCAGACAGGCTGCGCCCTGGAGGCTTCTCCAACACCTCCTCCGACTCTCCTGACAGGTTGGTCGCCTTCAGTGCAGCAGGACCCGCAGGTACCATTTTCCCTGATCTCTTCTAAGTCACTAGGAGCGGGGACCCAGCATGCTAGAAGTCCGGGAGGCCCTGATGGGAGCTCTTCTTCGGTGCCCCTAACTGAACCTATTATGAGGGGGCTTCTCGCTGAGTTACATACCTCCATTCAGGGCGACATTAAGGCAGCCGTGTCCAATATACAGCATGAGATCTCCTCTCTTGGACACCGCACATCGCATATTGAAAACAAGATGGCGGAACTCACCTCTTCACATAATGAAGTAGTGGACCTAGCTAACGGCCTGGAGGATGAGGTTACCGCTCTTCAACTCAAGATAGCGGATATGGAGCACAGGTCTCGCCGAAACAATTTAAGGGTGAGAGGGGTGCCGGAGTCTGTGAAGACGGAGGAACTCAACAGCTTCCTAACGGATTACTTTGCATTGTTGTTGCCTCAGGCTTCCACCCTAGATCTGCTAATGGACAGAGTCCACAGGCTCCCTAAGCCCAAAACCTTACCTGCTGCTACACCAAGGGATGTGATTCTGCGCCTTCACTTCTACCATGTTAAGGAGCAATTGATGTCGGTGGCGCGCTCCTCACCCTCCCTGCCAGATAGATATTCGGGACTCCAACTTTACACGGATCTATCTGCTGCCACTCTAGCTAGGAGACGTGAGTTCAGTGCAGGGACTAAAGCTCTCAGAGAAAAAGAGATCCCTTATAAATGGGGATTCCCTGTGAAATTGATTATCACCAATAATGGGTCCAAACATGTGGTCTCTTCCCCGGAGACCCTTTTGCAACTGTGTGCGGAATGGAACTTGCCTGTTGATCCAACTGCTCAGAGGTCCCCGGACATACCACATGCTGCAAAGATAGCTGAGGAATGGAAGGTTGTTTCCCACCGCAAGAAAAAAACCAAGACATGAACTGTTTTTCTGCCTTTGGACATGCCTGTCCAAACTGACTCACTGGCTTGCGACTGGGGTACTCTTTCCCATTTTGTTGGTTGCTTATCCTCTTAGTGCTCTGGATACTTTTCCTGAATGTCTAGACATTCGGCCTAATTGCAGTCGAATGTGCTTACCTACCCCGTTAAGACCTACCACATGGTCTTTACTACTGCTTGCTCATTTTATCTGTTGTTCGTTCTGTTTACTTGTTTTCTGTCCAGTTGGTCCTTCATCACTTGCTTTCTCTGATACTGGATACGGGAGGCTCCTCTTGCGAGATGCTAAGTGTAGATGTATCCTATCTGACGGGAGTACCTGCTCCTTCTCTGCTTACTGTGCTAATGGTTCTGCTTAGCGTTGGTGTAGACTTTGACTATGGTTATTAAGGTTGTGTCTATGAATGTACGTGGTCTTAACTCACCGTATAAAAGGTCTCTAGTATGGAGGGAGGCTGGACGCCTGGCGGCCGATATCCTCTGTATACAAGAATCTCATTTATTAGCCCTAGATGCCCATAGACTCCAAAATAAGAGATATCCACACATCCATCAGGCGCATGCTGTTCACAAGAAGGGAGGAGTGGCGATTGCATTTAAGAATACCCTGACGGTTACTGTCCAACACTCTGTGATAGATGATAGAGGTCGTTTTATAATTATTGTGTGCTTACTGAACAATGTTCAATATACCTTAGGCTCCTTATATGCGCCTAATACGAAGCAGTGTACCTTCCTCAGGGCGTTCTTGCGCAAATTGGAATCCTTTAAAAAGGGCCACTGCCTACTCCTAGGAGATTTTAATATGACCATGTGGCCTAGTGTAGATTCTACCTCGCCCAGTTTGAAAAAAGAACCCACCGGTTTCTTCACTAGTGTGTCCCAAAATGACCTATATGATGTTTGGCGTATATCCCACCCCACGGAAAGGGACTTTACCTTCTTTTCCCATGTGCACAAGATATGCACCAGAATAGAATACGCCCTTGCCTCCCACTCTCTCCTATCATTGGTTTCAAAGGCCCAAATTATGCCCATAGAATGGTCGGACCACTCCCCCATAAGCGTAACCATTAAAGAGTCTCATAGCCCTCACCCAACCTATATTTGGAAACTTAATCCACTAATACTCCATAACCCTGAATACTCTGAAGCGACCAAATTGGCGGTTGATGCCTATTTCCGCATTAATGATACTGGTGATGTTACAGACCCCATGCTTTGGTGCGCGTTTAAGGCTACAATTAGGGGCCACTTTATTAGCCAAACGGTCTATGACAAGAAGGTCTGCCAGACGAAAATGCTAGAACTCCAACAGCGCCTTGCAGATTTACATAGGCGCAATAAGGCCTCGTACTCTCCGACACTAGTGGAAGAAATTTCACAGGTTAGTGCTATCCTAAACTCCCTCTCTTTACACAGCTATGAGATGGCACTGAGAAGGTTCAAAATGACATGGTATTGGCAGGGTAATAGATCTGGCTCTGTACTGGCTAAACAACTTAAAAAACACCAGGATAAGGGGAGAATTCCCTTCCTTACTAAATCTGATGGTTCTAGAGTTACTGACCCTCAAAGCATAGCCAATTGTTTTGCAGATTTCTATAGCAAATTATACAATCTTCAAAATGACATTGCTACGCCACAGCCTGATGAAGCAGTTATCTCTTCTTTTCTGTCCTCTATGTCTCTCCCCTCTCTGTCCTCAGACCAGGCATCTGATCTTTGCTCTCCCTTCTCCACAGAAGAAATTCTTGAATGTGTGCGTTCCCTCAAGCCCTCGAAGTCACCTGGTCCTGATGGTATTACAAATGAATTCTATAAGCGATTTGGCCCTTCAGTAGCCCCCTTCTTGACCAGAGCCTTCAATCATATTAAAGAGAACGGTGTGCCTCCTAAAGAGATGTTGGATGCTCTGGTCGTTACCATACCTAAACCTGGCAAGCCACTGGACTCTACCCTAAATTACAGACCAATATCTCTCCTAAATAGTGATATTAAATTGTAACCCTGGCTCGAGCCGCTAGGTTGAATAGGGTTTTGCCGGACCTAATTCACAGGGACCAGGTTGGCTTCGTCAAGGGTCGTCAGACGGTGGATGGTACGAGACGCTTTCTCGACATCATCACAAAAGCGCATTCCGATCGGACGCCTTCTCTCTTGCTGTCCCTTTATGCGGAGAAGGCGTTCGATCGGGTGCACTGGGGATATTTGCGGAGTGTGCTGCGTAAGTTTGGTTTTCCCCACTCTTTGGAATCTGCCATTATGGCTCTATATACGCTCCCATCTGCTAGAATCTACACAATGGGTACCCTTTCTAATAGTTTCTCACTTAGCAATGGGACAAGACAGGGGTGCCCCCTATCCCCTCTTATATTTACCTTAGTTATGGAGCCGCTTGCTCAATCCATCAGGGACTCCCCAGGCATTGCGGGCATTCAAATAGGAAAAGTAGACCACAGAATTGGCTTGTTTGCCGACGATGTTATCATTAGTCTCTCCAATCCCCAAAGCTCTTTAGGCCCAGTGATGAACATTATTGATGCCTTTGGCCGAGTTAGCTTTTATAAGATTAACCCCACAAAGTCGTGTATCCTACCATTGCAGATACCCATTGAGCAACAGAGATGGTTACAAGCTAAATATCCCTTTCAATGGGTTACTGACCAGATTCCTTACCTGGGCATAGTCCTCACTGCATCGCCTGATAAGACAATTGCTACTAATTTTGCTGTTGTGCGGTCCCAGCTTGCCAAGGAAATTGATAACTTCTCCAAGCTTCCTGTCTCATGGGCGGGACGTATTGCCACTGCTAAGATGATGCTGCTCCCTAAAATCTTATATTTTTTTAGATGCCTACCGATGATAATGCCCGCCTCCTTTCTCTCGCAACTACAACGAATGCTCTTACGATTTATTTGGGCTGGCAAGCACCCCAGGGTTGGTGCGAATATATTGTATCATCCTGTACATGCGGGGGGTATGGGGGTACCCAACCTTAAATTGTACTATCACGCTGTTTTACTCGATCAGCTTAAAAAATGGTGGTGGCAGGACGTTCCCCCCCTATGGGTAGATATTGAAGATGCTGTCCTTAATGTCTCTAATTTTAATAACTTTCTCTGGGCACTATGTTTTAACCCTACCTTTGCTCCCTCTTCTCCTTTCTCCACTATTGCGGCTGCTATCAGGTTGTGGAGTAAGGTGGCACGGATCAAAAGTCTTTGTCCACCTAGAGTGAAGGATATCCCTTTAGCTGCTATAGGAGATTATCTTTTAGATATAGATTTTAAGCCCTGGATAGATGCGGGCATTCTCACTGTAGCATTGATTAGCGATGCTAATGGATTGATGCCTTTCACTGATATTGTACACATGTTCTCTATATCACAGAAAGACTTTTACAAATATTTGAGGCTTAGACATTTTCTGAGATCCCTCCCTTGGGATAGCTCTCGGCCTTGCACTGCATATGAACATCATTTCCTGAGCAGGGACTCCTTTGCTAGGGGTATTTCCCTTGCTTATGTAGCTTTGACTGAGGCGGAGGGGGAAATGATCAGTACGTTTAAGTCCAGATGGGAGGAGGACCTGGCACGCAGATTCACGGCTGAGCAGTGGAGCTTTGTCTTCAACATCCACAAAAAATATTCTAAATGTGTTAGTCATTTTGAGGCTTCCAGGAAGCTCCTATATCGATGGTACTACACGCCGGTACGTCTGGCTAAAATATACCCTACCACTTCCCCTGTGTGTTGGCGATGTAACCGGGAAAGTGGTACTCTGCTACACGTGTGGTGGACTTGCCCGTTGATTGCACCTGTCTGGACCAAAATTAAAAAGTTATTGGATAGCCTAGTGGACTGCCCCTTCTCGTGGGGCCCAGAGAGTGTGCTACTATTCCTGTCCTTAGAACAAGTTCCCCCGCATTATATGACTATTTTGTATCATCTTCTGACAGTAGTGAGGGCTCACATTGCTCGGAGGTGGAGGTCGACTGAGGTGCCGAGTCTTCCTGCCATCCTGGCGGAGGTTCATTGTAACCTCGTGATGGAGGGATTGATAGCGAAGAGGTGTGGGGCTTCTAACAGCCTTATAGATACCCTGTCCCAGTGGACGGACAGTTGTGCGACCCCAGTTAGGGTCATGGATTAGCTAACTGTGCATGCAAGATGTATCTCACTCTGATATGTGTATTATGATTATGATTGTATTGGTGGTCTCTTATTCCTCGTTTTTTACTTTGTATATTGAGGACCTTACTGTTGTTCTGTTGTTTGTGCTCCTTTCTTGGGTGCATAACTGTACTGGTTTGTGTTATATGAAAATTCATAAATAAAGTTTATAAAAATAAAAAAAATAAAAAATAACACAAGGGGATAAAGATGGAGGAGGAATAATAACACAAGGGGATAAAGATGGAGGGGGAATAATAACACAAGGGGATTAATATACCGGAGGTCACTTACTGGGCGGGCGGCGATGAGATACGGCTCCCTGGTGCAGCTCCCTGGTGCGCGATCCTACGGAAGCCAGTAAGTTGTTGCCTAGCAACATATTGAGGGCTACAGTTATAAGACCACTATACAGTGGTCTGTAAACTGTAGCCCTCCAGATGTTGCAAAACTTCAACTCCCAGCATGCCCAGACAGCTGTTTGGGCATGCTGGGAATTGTAGTATTGCAAGATTTAGAGGGGTACAGTTTGGAGATCCCTGTGCAGATCAGTACATGCTGGGAGTTGCAATTTTGCAAAAGCTGGAGGCACACTGGTTGGAAAATACTGTTAGGTAACAGAACCTAACTGAAGGTTTTCCAACCAGTGTGCCTCCAGAAGTTGCAAAAGTACAACTCCCAGCATGCACTGTCTGTCAGTGCATGCTGGGAGTTGTAGTTTTGCAACTGCTGGAGGTTTGCCCCCCACAAACACACTCACACACACTTATGAATGTACAGGGTACATTCACATGGGCGGGATTACACTTGCTTCAAGTTTGAGCTAGGGCAAATTTTCTGCTGCAGCGCAAGCTCCTAGAGGGAAACTCACTCTAAAACCCAACCCGTGTGAATGTAACCTAAAAACACTACACTACACTAACACATAATAAAGGGTAAAACACTACATATACACCCGCTTACACTTTCCCCCCAATAAAAATAAAAAAACGTATCATATGGCAGTGTTTCCAAAATGAAGCCTCCAGCTGTTGCAAAACAACAATTCCCAGCATTTCCAAACAGCCACTGACTGTCCAGGCATGCTGAGAGTTTAGCAACAGCTGAAGGCACCCTGTTTGGGAATCACTGGCTTGGAATACCCCTATGTCCACCTCTATGCAATCCTTAATTTAGTCCTCAAATGTGCATGGTGCTCTCTCACTTCAGAGCCCTGTCGTATTTCAAGGAAACAGTTTAGGGTCACATATGGGGTATCTCCGTACTCAGGAGCAATTGCGTTACACATTTTGTGGAGCTTTTTCACCCTTTACCCCTTATGAAAAGGAAAAGTTGGGGTCTACACCAGCCTGTAAGTGTAAAAAAAATTTAAAAAAATTACACTAACATGCTGGTGTTGGCCCATACTTTTTATTTTCACAAGAGGTAAAAGGAAAAAAAGACCCCCAAAATTTGTAACAAAATTTCTCCTGAGTTCGGAAATACCCAGTATGTGGGCGTAAAATGCTCTGTGGACGCACATCAAGGCTCAAGAGTGAGAGCGCACTATGTACATTTGAGGCCTAAATTGGTGATTTGCACAGGGGTGGCGGATTTTACAGTGGTTCTGACATAAATGCAAAAAAATAAAAAATACCCACGTGTGACCCCATTTTGGAAACTACACCCCTCACGGAACGTATTAAGGGGGTATAGTGAGCCTTAACACTCCACAGGTGTTTGACGAATTTTCGTTAAAGTTGGATATGTAAAAAAATTTAACATATCCTAAATTACCCTAAATTTTTCATTCTCACAAGGGAAAATAGGGGAAAAAAAGCCCTGCAATATTTGTAACCCCATTTCTTCTGAGTAAGAGCATACCCCATATGTGGATGTAAAGTGCTCTGCGGGCGTACTACAATGCTCAGAAGGGAAGGAGCGCCATTGGGATTTTGGAGAGAAAATTTGTCCGGAATTGAAGGCCACGTGTGCTTACAAAGCCCCCATAGAGCTAAAACAATGGACCCCCCCCACATGTGACCCCTCATGGAATGTAATAAGGGGTGCAGTGAGTATTTACGCCCCACAGGTGTCTGACAGATTTTTGGAACAGTGGTCTGTGAAAATGAAAAATGTAATGCCCCTTTAAGGAATTAGGTAGTGAGTGTAGGCATGTGTTAATAGGGGATAAGATTTCTAGGGGTGGAGTACCCCTTTAAGGAATTAGGAAGTTAGTGTAGTCATGCCTTACAAGCAGGTAGAAAAAGAACAGTTGGGAGAAATGGCAGGATGCAAAGCAAAGTTTTGTTGGGACAGATTTTGGGTGTGTTTTGGCCAATTAAAAAATTTACTTTAGGGGATAAGTAGCTGATCCATCTGCAGCATCTCCCCCTGTCACAGGAAGCCTCTGATTGGTTGATGCAGGTGCCTCTCCCAGGATGCAGGACCAAAGAGTGCTTCCTCTTAGCTCAGGGGAGATGACATGATAGAGCAGACACTGCATGATCTCCTGGGGCTCCGCTCTGTACTGTGAGTAGTGATCACACTGAGGCTCTGTGCATCATAGGAAATCAGAGAAGCAGGACACGTCAGATACGGGATGTTTGGGGGGTAAGTCTATTATAATAATAGTAATACACATTGGGGGACATGTATGAAAACCTGTGCAGAGGAAAATTGACCAGTTGCCTATAGCAACCAATCAGATCGCTTCTTTCACTTTTCAGAGGCTTTTTTAAATGAGGTGTCCCGGTACAGGACTTGGTCCTGTCCCTGTCTAAAGTCCCCTCAGCCAGAGTTCCTTCACTCTCATAGGGCACTCTTGCAGGGCTTATCCCTGGTCGCCTCATGTAAATTGTGTTCATATATATATATATATATATATATATATATATTTAATGTATAGGAAATATTATGTATAGGACCTTAGCAGGTCACGTGCTTTTAATTATGATTGTACTATGGTTTAAGGGCCTTACAGGGTCATGTGATGTACCCAGAGTTCACTGGGTCAGTACTTACAGGTTTGCCAGCCAATGAGCTTTGTCCAGCCTCCGTAGTCAATCAATTCACTCTCTTAGCTCTTGCCTCTCTTAGTTCCGGACTATCAAGCAGCACAAATCTCATCAGCATCAATTCAAGCCAGCTAGGCCAAAGCCTAAGATCCAGCAGCCACTAAATGTGAGTTACCAAAGCTCAAACTACCTAATCCTGTGTGACTACTACCAGCTAAAATATTACAATTAGTAGCACAGTGGCTAGCATCAAAGCTCATTGCTCCAAAGTCCCAGCAAGACCTGTGAGGGACCTGTATCCCGGTTCACTCTTGAGAGACTGATATGTTTGAAGACTGTTGCATAAAATCCTCAAGTGAAGATCTTCAGTTTATTCATAAAATCTGCTGTGGAAATTCCGTTATTTTCCCTACCGTTTCTGGGAAGGTTGGCGGTAGGACTATTGACACTGAGAAAACTTCACCCTGGCGTCACGACATCTAATGGTTAAAACCAACGGGCCCTATGCTACCACTGCAACACCCTAGACACCATTACTCTCTCCTGCACACCACAACTCTTTTTGCATCTTACGAACAGGATAAGGGTGTGTGCCTTTAAGAATTTTGCTACCCTGACTGCCCGCAACCAAAAATGGGTGTATACCGTATACTATAGAGCCATAGTACTCCCCATGTTAAGAAAAGTGTTAAATGAACTGTCCGGAATGATGGCATGAAGCGATTAAAATTGCGGCCAGAAGTGTACAGGACTTTGCTGTTGAGATTGTGCTTAGCTGGGGCACAAGAAAAAGTAAGGGGGGAGGTGAAGATTGTTTTTATGTGGCCATATGCAAAATTTGCAGCTATGCTATGCTCTCTGCTGCAACAAGTATCTGAAAGGGTTAAAAACTTACCAGAGGAGTGCATGAAAATGTCCTGCGCTGGTCCACGACCCGCCCCTGGGTGTGGACACCAAGTACACGTTGCAATGCCAAAGTGGAACTGTAATCTTCTGCTTGTGTTTGCCGGGGGATTGGAAGTCGGAGCTTCACCGATGACGTCCTTCCGGCTGGCGGCCATTTTGTGGAAGCCTGACATAAAAGAAGCCACGTGGCCAGACCTCTACAGTCCGGAGATGGCAGTAAGGAGCACAGAGATGGCGGAACCCACTGCAACATGCGAAGAGAGTCCTAAGATGGCGCCAAGTCAGAGAAAAGTGGCCGCGGCCGCAGCACAACTTTTTTCAAGAGCTTGCCGATCGCTTGCAGCAGTTATCCCTGGGGGCCGAGGAGGCCTGCAACCTGCCTCCCTTACCCGAGGATGACGAGTGGCCGGTTACCCCGAAAAGGGGCATCACCTGGGACATCAGCAACGGCATCACTGGTGAGACTGTCCCCTCACCATAGGATATGGGGGTCCTGGGCTGAAATTCTGACTGAGGTTTCGGACGTGAGTACCCCAGTGGAAGCCACTTTCTCTTCTTTATCCAGCCCACAGAGAGAGGTCCCCTTGTCCCAAGTGACCCTGCCCAGTGCACGCCCACGATCACACCCACTCCCAAAATGGGTGTTTGGCGATGAGCCTGCACTAATACAGTACATGCAGGACCACGTTCTTCCCCAGCCAGGGAAGTCCCATCCACCGGTCCCCACAGCTGAGATAGACAGGGCCCGCAGGGAGGCTGAAGTCGACAGCCTCATTGAAAAGTTAAAGGCGGAGCACAGGGAGAGATATGGGCCAAAATGCCTCCCTTGTGAAGTCCGAGCAGAGAAGCAAAAAAGACACCAGAAAATTAGAAGCTCTGTACATCAGAATGCTGGACTACCCAAGAGAGGGTGAAACACCCTTGAACTGCCAACCCGCCACCGTGATTAAGTTTGAAAAGGCCAGAGGTTTTGGTACCTTCCAGGACTGCAGACATGGGGGAACCATCCTGGTGAACAAAAGGGACTTTCAGCAGGACTACCTGCCCAGAAAATACCACTCCCTGGAGCTAGGGGAGATTGTAGAATACACACCAGTACAGAGTCTGCGGGGTGAATGGGCTGCAGCGGTAACAAGACCTAAGAACCTGATGCAAATTCCCTTCACGTATTTCCCTTCGGACAAATGGGACACAGATCCCCATGGAATTCGGCCGATGAGGCTGCCTAAAACAGCCTGTGAAGAGGAGGAATGCAGAGTGCCTATCATGGATCCAAGACATATGCCAAGGTCCTATTCGTCTGCAGTATCTACAACAGAGAATGTGCCCAGGCCTATTCCCCCTGAGGAGGTGAGGCCTAAGCAACGGGCACCAACCTAAGTGCCTAAGCCCACTCCATGCCCGGAGATGTGGCCTAACCAACAGGCACCGACCAAAGTGCCACGGCCTACTCCACCTAAGGAGTTGAGGCCAGACCAACCGGCACCAACAGTAGTGCCAGTGGCCTCAGCCGCTGCTATCAATTTTGTGGTGAGCGTTAACCCCTCAGTATCTCAGTCAAGGCTCATCAATGTCTCACGGGACACTGCCATCAACCCCATGAGAGAATCCCAACTTCGTGCTCCTCGCTACATGTCACAGAGTAGGAAGCACTCTGATAGGCAAGGTTGGGAATCAAGATTTCCTGTTTAACCCCTTCCCGCAGAATGTCATATATAAACGCCGGGTTGTGCAGTGCGTTCGCGCATCCCGGCGTTTATAAATGACATGCAGTTAACCCAGCGATGCGCAGCATCGCACGGGTTAACTGGCAGAAGTCCCGCTGTTTCCAGCAGGGGACAACTTCTGCTTCACCCCCATGACCATCAATTGATGGTCCTGGTCAGCGATCACTGTGATTGGTCCCTGTGGACCAATCACAGTGATCTGGGGTGAAAGTTCAGATCCCCCGCACTGCCCGCCCCTGGAAGTCGGGCAGAACGGGGGACGAAGGCTGCAGGGGCTCGCGGGGACCTGCGGCACACGGGGGGAACACGTGGGGACCGGCGGACTTACCTGGAGCAGCGGCAGGACCGAGGAGCAGCGGCAGGACCGGCCACGTGGGCGAGCAGCGACGGGACCAGCAGGTAAGTATGTAGTCCTCAGAGGTAGCAGTGAAGATCTTCACTGCTGCTTCTAGGAGTCTGAAAACTACAACTCCCAGCATGCCTAGACAGCCTTTGGCTGTCTGGGCATGCTGGGAGTTGTAGTTTTGCAACATCTGGAGGGCCCCAGTTTGGAGACCATTGTATAATGGTCTCCAATCTGTGCTCTTCCAGCTGTTGCAAAACTACAACTCCCAGCATGCACTGACTGTCCAGGCATGCTGGGAGTTTTAGTTAAGCAACATCTAGCCCTTCAGATGTTGCCGAACTTCAACTCCCAGCATGCCCTTCAGCTGTCTTGGCATGCTGGGAGTTGTAGTTTTGCAACAGCTGGAGACACACTGGTTGGGAAACATTGTTTCTAACTCAGTGTTTCCTAACCTGTGTGCCTCCAGCTGTTGCAAAACTATAACTCCCAGCATGCACTAAAAGACCATGCATGCTGGGAGTTGTAGTTTTGCAACATCTGGAGGGCCCCAGTTTGGAGACCATTGTATAATGGTCTCCAATCTGTGCTCTTCCAGCTGTTGCAAAACTACAACTCCCAGTATGCACTGACTGTCCAGGCATGCTGGGAGTTTTAGTTCAGCAACATCTGGCCCTTCAGATGTTGCCGAACTACAACTCCCAGCATGCCCTTTCAGCTGTCTGGGCATGCTGGGAGTTGTAGTTTTGCAACAACTGGAGACACACTGGTTGGGAAACATTGTCTGTTTCTAACTCAGTGTTTCCTAACCTGTGTGCCTCCAGCTGTTGCAAAACTATGACTCCCAGCATGCACTAACAGACCATGCATGCTGGGAGTTGTGGTTTTGCAACAGCTGATGCAAGCCCCCCCCCCCCCGCCCCGCCACCCCCGTGAATGTACAGGATACATTCACATGGGCGAGGCTTTTACAGTGGGTTTCTCGCATCTTGAGATGCAGCAAATTTTGGGCTGGGAAACTCGCTGTAATCCCCCGCCCATGTGACTGTACCCTAAAAACACTACACTACACTAACACAAAATAAAATAAAAAGTTAAAAACACTACATATACACATACCCTTACACAGCCCCCCTCCCCCAATAAGAACGTCCGGTACACCACTGTTTCCAAAGCAGAGCCTCCAGCTGTTGAAAAACAACAACTCCCAGTATTGTCGGACAGCCGTTGACTGTCCAGGCATGCTGGGAGTTTTGCAACAGCTGGAGGCACCCTGTTTGGGAATCACTGGCGTAGAATACCCCTATGTCCACCCCTATGCAAATCCCTAATTTAGGCCTCAAATGCACATGGCGCTCTCACTTTGGAGCCCTGTCGTATTTCAGGGCAACAGTTTAGGGCGACATATGGGGTATCGCTGTACTCGGGAGAAATTGTGTTACAAGGTTTGGGGGGCTTTTTCTTCTTTAACCCTTCATGAAAAGGAAATGTTGGGGTCTACACCAGAATGTTAGTGTAAATTTTTTTTATTTTTTACACTAACATGCTGATGTTGCCCTATACTTTACATTTTCACAAGAGGTAAAAGGGAAAAAAGCCCCCCAAAATGTGTAACGCAATTTCTCCCGACTACAGAGATACCCCATATGTGAGCGCAAAGTGCTCTGGGGGCGCACAACAAGGCCCAGAAGGGAGAGCGCACCATGTACATTTGAGGTGATTTGCACAGGGGTGGCTGATTGTTACAGCGGTTTTGACAAACGCAAAAAAAACAAAACCCCACATGTGACCCCATTTCGGAAACGACACCCCTCACGGAATGTAATGAGGGGTGCAGTGAGAATTTACCCCCCACAGGTGTCTGACGGATCTTTGGAACAGTGGTCCATGAAAATGAAAACTTGTACAGCCCACTGTTCCAAAGATCTGTCAGACACCAGTGGGGGGCAAATGCTCACTGTACCCCTTGTTACGTTCCTCAAGGGGTCTAGTTTCCAAAATGGTATGCCATGTGTTTTTTTTTTGCTGTTCTGGCACATTAGGGGCTTCCTAAATGCGACATGCTCCCCGAGCAAAATTTGCTCTCAAAAAGCCAAATATGACTCCTTCTCTTCTGAGCATTGTAGTTCGCCCATAGTGCACTTCAGGTCAACTTATGGGGTACCTCCATACTCAGAAGAGATGGGGTTACAAATTTTGGGGGGTATTTTCTGCTATTAACCCTTGCAAAAAGGTGAAATTAGGGGGGAAACACACATTTTAGTGGAATTTTTTTTTTTTTTTTTACATATGCAAAAGTCGTGAAACACCTGTGGGGTAATAAGGCTCACTTTATTCCTTATTACATTCCTCAAGGGGTCTAGTTTCCAAAATGGTATGCCATGTGGGTATTTTTTGCTGTTCTGGCACCTTAGGGGCTTCCTAAATGCGACATGCTCCCCGAGCAAAATTTGCTCTCAAAAAGCCAAATATGACTCCTTCTCTTCTGAGCATTGTAGTTCGCCCATAGTGCACTTCAGGTCAACTTATGGGGTACCTCCATACTCAGAAGAGAAGGGGTTACAAATATTGGGGGGTATTTCCTGCTATTAACCCTTGGAAAATGTGAAATTTGGGGGGAAACACACATTTTAGTGAAAAAAAATAATTTTTTTTTACATATGCAAAAGTCGTGAAACACCTGTGGGGTATTAAGGCTCACTTTATTCCTTGTTATGTTCCTCAAGGGGTCTAGTTTCCAAAATGGTATGCCATGTGAGGGTTTTTTGCTGTTCTGGCACCATAGGAGCTTCCTAAATGCAACATGCCCCCCAAAAACCATTTCAGAAAAACGTACTCTCCAAAATCCCCTTATCGCTCTTTCCCTTCTGAGCCCTCTACTGCGCCCGCCGAACACTTTACATAGACACATGAGGTATGTGCTTACTCGAGAGAAATCAGGCTACAAATATAAGTATACATTTTCTCCTTTTACCCCTTGTAAAAATTAAAAAATTGGGTCTACAAGAACATGCGAGTGTAAAAAATGAAGATTGTGAATTTTCTCCTTCACTTTGCTTCTATTCCTGTGAAACACCTAAAGGGTTAAAATGATGACTGAATGTCATTTTGAATACTTTGGGGGGTGCAGTTTTTATAATGGGGTCTTTTGTGGGGTATTTCTAATAAGAAGACCCTTCAAATCCACTTCAAACCTGAACTGGTCCCTGAAAAATAGTGAGTTTGAAAATTTTGTGAAAAATTGGAAAATTGCTGCTGAACTTTGAAGCCCTCTGGTGTCTTCCAAAAGTAAAAACTCGTCACTTTTATGATGCAAACATAAAGTAGACATATTGTATATGTGAATAAAAAAATTTTTTATTTGTAATATACATTTTCCTTACAAGCAGAGAGCTTCAAAGTTAGAAAAATGCAAAATTTTCAAATTTTTCATCAAATTTTAGGATTTTTCACAAGGAAAGGATGCAAGTTACCACAAAAATTTACCACCATGTTAAAGTAGAATATGTCACGAAAAAACAATCTCGGAATCAGAATGATAACTAAAAGCATTCCAGAGTTATTAATGCTTAAAGTGACAGTGGTCAGATGTGCAAAAAACGCTCTGGTCCTTAAGGCCAAAATGGGCTTGGTCCTGAAGGGGTTAAAGCATTCATTTTCCTTTTGCTTGCCATTAACTCTTTGGTACACTAGTACCTTTGTTTTCTTACAGAGTTTTCCTGTTGTAAGCTGTTTAAGAAGAAGTGCCTAGCAGGACTATGCCAAGAAGTTCACCTGTTCTGCAATGTAACCAGCTTACTAAGCCTGTACCGAGCCCTGGGCCAAGAGACTCCTTGCCTGAGGAGATCCTTGTATGTTTGCACCTGGCCCTGGCAACAGCTGTGTTGTTTTTTGTTGGACTAATAAGTAGGTGGACTGCTGATCCTTACATGTCTGTTTATTGTAAATATACTCATAGTAATATATTTTTGTGCACTAAATGTTGTGCATATACAGCAGGTAAATGTCACCTGAACATTTCATATGTCGTGTTGCTAACATGTAGCCCTAGTGTTCTAGTAAAATAAAATGTCAGCTGACATCAAATGTCAACAATGTGAATGGTGTTATTGTACAGAAGAATCAATTCCTGTACACAAAGTACATATTTTTTTCTCAGGTGTTATAGTTTACTGTAAGTTGCCCTCCCAGCTCCTCTGGGAGTAAAAAATAATGTCACCCTTTACTAACGCCTAAAGGAAATATTCCCATCAGATATCAAGACTGACTTTATTCATTCAATACAAAGTACACATAGTACAGTACATAAAATTCACTAGACCAGAACGTGCTCATGTAGCTAAATAAAAATACACGTATCCAGAAAGGTAACAGTATGTAACTTGTTATCTAGATTCAGAGTTCTAGGGGTAAGTGTGTAGTGCCGATAGACCCTAGCAGCTAAGGCATTGGGCAGAAAGCCTCAGGCAACCCAATCCACTACCAGTGTATAACTCTAGAAAATAGTCTTTGGTATAATAAATATGTGGTATAATATTACAGGTATGTCAAAAAGAAAAAAATGATAGTGAGATTTATTACAGCATGTAGAAGTGTCATACTCATTATACATACTTTTAGTCGAGTATCAGTACTAATTGTCAGTCAGAGAGAAAAAAAATCATCACATGTTTAGTCAAAAGTCATTTTTCATTAATTTCATGCATAAGCAATCTATGTATAATACAATAAAGTGGAAATACCCAAAAGGATATACAGATAGGATTCATACTATCCTGTTTGTGACTCAAACCCAAGTAAATCCTGTTTATCCAGTTAAAAGTCATCCTGTTTTGGAAGGAAGGACTAACAGAAAACTAACAATGATCCTGTTCGTGAACTAATTTCTTACCATAATCCTGTTTGTATTGTTAGAGCTTGTATGGACATTCCACTACAGAGACTCTATAATAGGTAAAAAGAAAAAGAAGAAAGGCAGCGCTCAAATCCCAATAACCAATGAAAGTGTAAGAGATGTGTACTCACCCGGTGTATGTGGGAGGTCACAAACAGTGATCCCCCACTAACACCTGGAGTCCTCTTCACGCTTATAAACTGAACCAATCTCCGTCATGTGGACATCCCTTAGGGAGGGCGCAGGGTGTTCCGGAATCACAAAACCGTCAGAAGCTGTCACCTACTTTGCTGCATTCTTCATTGTGTTAGCTCTGCCGGCCGCGTGTCTCGGCGGTGGGGGTGCAGATTGGGAGGCGGCGGAGAAGCTCTCACTTACTGCCATGCAGCTCCACTTTGCTCTGCCGGCTGCGTGTCTCGCCATTGCCACGGGTTTCCATGGCAACCCGGTGGTGGGGGCGCAGAAGGAGGGCTGCCCGGCCACAGAAGCTGTCACTTACGTTCCCAGCAGCTCCCTGCAGCTCCACTGTGTAACTCTCGCGAGACCCGCGGCCGGCAGAGCATTGTCACTGGTTTCCATGGCAATGCTCAAAGCGCGCACAGTGGAGCTGAAGAGAGCTGCTGGGAAGGTACAGTACAATAACGGCTTCTCCCAGTGTTCAGCCCATGCCACTGGACCACCAGGGGATAACAGATCCCCCCTCCCTGGCCAAGTAACAAGCAGGGAGGGGGAAGTAAAACAAAAAGTAAAATAATAAAAATTATGAAATAATAGATATGCCCCCCCCCACCCCCACTCAGTATTATATGTGTATGTATATATATATATATATATATATATATATACACATACAAACACACACATTCTTCATTCATACAAACACACATTACACAAATCTGCATTCATTATATACACACATACCCTGCATTCATTATATACGGTACACACACTACACACACACACACACATACACTCTGCATTCATTATATACACACAGTTTATTCACTGTACACACTACACAAACACATACACATATTCTAGCATGTACAGTATATTTTGTGCATTTACCTTAAAGGACAACTGTACTGCAGCACTTTTATGTCCCCCTGGTCCCGGGCTGCAAAAATAAACTCACCTGCCTATGCTCCCCCGTTGGACCGGTACCGGCCTCAGGCTCCAGCTCTGACATCCTCATTCCACTTCCTGGGAACGGAGAGGGTACAGTGCCGTCAGTGTTTCACCAGCAGCAGCAATGTCCCGCCCCAGCCGGTGATAGGCTGAGCGCACTGTCATGTAAGGAGCCGGCCAGAGCTCCTTACATGACAGTTAGCTCAGCCAACACCGGCCGGGGTGGGACATCGCTGTGGCCAGTGATACGCTGACAGCACTGTACCCTCTCCGTTCCCAGGAAGTAGGAAGAGGATGTCAGCGCTGGACCGTGAGACCGGTACTGGTCCAACGGGGGAGCATAGGAAGGTGAGTTCAAGTTTATTTTGTTTATTTTTGCAGCCCGGGACGAGGGGGACATAAAAGTGCTGCAGTACAGTTGTCCTTTAATAAATGGTAAATGTACAAAACATCTGAAAGTTAACAGATTATTGGCATCAGCCCTAAAAAAAGAAAATCCCTCCCCCCGTCTATCATCTGTGGGCGCCTGCAGCCTCTGCATGGTCCATGCCGTACTGGGCACTGCTTGTTCCCTCTGGAATATTATATCAAACTATCCAAACCCTGAATTATTGTCTGCTTCCTTGGTGATCCAGCAGGTTTTGGGTCTTGTGGTGTCTTTTTTTGGGTCTTTTAAAGTCTTTTTTTTTTTTTACCTCTTAGAAATGGATCCCAATACTTCCAATCCCGGACCAAAACAAAAACGTAGGTCCTACAAAGCTGGTTTCAAACTTAAGGTTGTGTCAAGAGCAGAAGAAAGCAATAACAGTATTGCAAGTAGGGAATTTTGTGTTGACGAAAAACAAGTGAGGGTGTGGCGGAAAATGAAAGCGGACTTGGAAAAGCTTCTAAAGGCAAAAAAAGCTCAACGTGCTTTAACAACTTCATATGGGGCTCTAGAGACTGAATTGCATAAATGGGTTATGGAGTGTCGTCAAAACGGTTACTGCGTAACACGAATGGGAATTCGTTTACGTGCCCTTCAAATGGCTAAAGATGACAAATGAAAAGCACCAGGCATTGAAAATGTTGTTGCATCAGCAGGATGGTGTACCTGCTTCATGAATAGGTTTGCCCTATGTTTGCGGCAAAGAACAAAGATTTCACAGAAGTTGCCAAAAGACCTTGATGAAAAACTGATGTCATTCCATTCATTCATAATAAAACAAAGAAGGATCCATAATTATGACCTGGGAGATATTGGAAATATGGATGAAACACCTATGACGTTTGAACTTCCAAGCAACAGAACTGTGGCAAATTTGGGAGAGAAGTCTATTTTACTCAGAACCACAGGAAATGAAAAAAACCATTTCACAGTTGTTCTGTCATGTTTGGCTAATGGAACTAAGTTGCGGCCTGTCATTATTTTTAAAAGAAAGACCTTGCCTAAAAAGGTCAAATTCCCACCACGAATTACAGTGCGCGCGCATATTAAAGGTTGGATGGATGAAGACGGAACAAAAAAATGGCTGGAAGAAATTTGGAACGGACGACCAGGAGCAGCCTTAAAGAAAAAAAAATCATTGCTAGTTTGGGATATGTTCAGAGCCCACACATCTGATGACATAAAAAAATTGGCAAAGTCTTCTCAAGTTACTTTGGCCGTTATTCCAGGTGGGCTTACATCTGTATTGCAGCCCCTAGATGTGTGTTTAAATAAACCTTTCAAAGATCGTGTGCGAAAGATATGGCATGAATGGATGTCATCTGATCAAGCCCGACTGACAAAAGTTGGAAATCTGATGAAGCCCGACATAGAATTGGTAGCAAGGTGGGTTCGTGATGCATGGGAAGATATTCCAGAGGACATGGTGAAACACGCCTTCAAGAAATGTGGCATTAGTAATGCTATGGATGGCAGTGAAGACAGCGCTTTGTATGAAAACGACAGCAGTGATGGTGAAGACTGCGAAATCAGTGATGATGACAATGTCTATGCTGATAGCCTCACACCAGCTTTAGCTGAAGCTCTGTTTGGACATACAGATGACGAGGAGGAATCCAGTTTTGAAGGATTTTAACTCTTTTGTTTTAGCTTGATTGATGATTGAGGTTTTTGTACTTTTAAAGTTATTTTTGATACCATATGGTTTTTGTTGACCCTCTTTTCCACTTACAGAGCTAGTTTACTGTTTTTCTTTGAAATAAATATTTAAAAACATTTAAACTACTGATGTCTCAATTAATGTAATTTTATTGGTATCTATTTTTATGTTGAAATTTACCAGTAGCTGCTGCTGCATTTCCCACACTAGGCTTATACTCGAGTCAATACTTTTTTTTTTTCCAGGTTTTTGTGGTAAAATTAGGTGCCTCGGCTTATATTCGGGTCGGTTTATACTCGAGTATATAGGGTATGTATGAAAGGATTGTATTATCATTGTGTTTTGTTGTATGCCTGATGAAGGAGGCGACCTTGTAACCCCTCTGAAACGCGTCGCAATAAACCTTGTCTTAAATAGCCACGGGCTGCCCGGCCATTTTGTTAAACTCTCCAGGAAGGGGATGATGTGAAAGGCAATGCCATCCACACATCTCCCCTAGTGAAGTAAGTTTACCTCCATGTTAATATACCTTATTTTGGTTTGACTGTTATTTTCTTCTGAACCGTCTCCGAGCGCTGGTTTTTCTGTTTGTCTTTATCCCACTACAGAGACTCTAAATCTGTTTTGGTGACAGCCTGGTTATGGATATTTGTACTAATGCCCAGGACTGCGTTCGGCCCTATGGCCATTCCGTCCCTCTGTCTTAGGGGACCTATGTCGAGAATGACTTTTGTCAAGTAAGGGGGTTTGTGGTGTCCTGGTACAGGACTTGGTCCTGTCCATGTCTAAAGTCCCCTCAGCCAGAGTTCCTTCACTCTCATAGGGCACTCTTGCAGGGCTTACCCATGGTTGCTTCATGTAAATTGTGTTCATATACATATTTAATGTATAGGAAATGTTATGTATATGACCATAGCAGGTCACGTGCCTTTAATTATGATTGTACTATGGTTTAAGTAGTTGCCAAAGCTCAAACTACAAACAACCTAATCCTGTGTGCCTAATACCTGCTAAAATATTATAATTAGTAGCACAGTGGCTAGCATCAAAGCTCATTGCTCCAAAGTCCCAGCAAGACCTGTGAGGAACCTGTATCCCGGTTCACTCTTGAGAGACTGTTTGAAGACTGTTGCATAAAAGGTAAAATTGACAACCACCATAGGTGAGAGGGAATATAGGGGAGCACGGGTGTGTCATAGGGGGTCTCTAACTTAGTGTGGCGAGAGGTGACATAATTGATGAGTAGTCGCGCGGCATTCGATATAGGGCACAGTAGATTTTTGATCTGGTGATTCATAGGAGTAATAAAGTAATTGGTTTTAGAATTGATATATGGAATGGGATTACACTATTGGATATTATATTATGGTGAACATCATATTTTTAGGGGTTGTATCTATTATATAGTGGGATGATCTAGTTTATCAGACTGTGAATATTATGATTGGCACTATGGTAATATAGACGTATAGTCATGTTTAATAAATGATCTTTAATAAAAGGGTCAACGTTCTTAATAGAGACCTCTTAATGGGAAACATGAGTAGAACTGTCAGATACTAATATTGCTATTATGTTTAAAATATGATATTGCCTACTTTAGTGTGTTAATATTTATATTGGCCAATAGTGGCCATATGGGAAATGTTTGATTTATAATTTGATGATATATTATATAGATACCGTTATTTGTATCATATGTCTGATCCTGGAGTGCACACGCCGTTGATCTGGGCAGAAGCCGGAGTCCTAGGTGTCTAGTAAGAGCGGAAGCCGTGACGCCGCGGGGTCATACTTCCGGTTCAGGGATACGGCATGTGCACCGATAGGAGGGAGAAGGACATGAAAAGCCAGGTGAGCAGAACAATATCACCCCCTGACGAAGTGGGTTTGCCCACGAAATGACGTCCGTCGAGGGGCACAGGGGTTCCCAAATGGCCGCTGGCAACACACTAGGAACAGGTAATGCAATTATGATGTATGGTAACATGTAGAGTATGGGATCACAACATTACCGGATATTGTACATATGTATATAGAGGAGGTATTGAGTTTACAAGTGGATTGCCCTTATTGAATGATATCTAGCGGTAAGGGACACTGATGCTATATTTGGGGTGTATGTTTTTTATGGGTATGGGGTTTCTGTCCTTTTTGAGCGTTTTTTTGATAATTTATGTACTCTATGGTATTTAATAAAATTTTCTGATTGATGATAATTAAGTATATCTTTTTTTGGTAGCATATGTAGGTTAATATATGGTAGTTGTTGCTATCCATTGGTATATGGGAATTAATAATCATTCCTTGGGAGAGTGTAGGTTATATAGAGGTTGGGAATCAAGAATATTTCCTTTCTAAAGCATTCATTTTCCTTTTGCTTGCCATTAACTCTTTGGTATACTAGTACCTTTGTTTCCTTACATAGTTTTCCTGTTGTAACCTGTTTAAGAAGAAGTGCCTGGCAGGACTATGCCAAGAAATTCACCTGTTCTGCAATGTAACCAGCTTACTATGCCTGTACTGAGCTCTGGGACGAGAGACTCCTTGCCTGAGGAGATCCTTGTAAGTTTGCACCCGGCCCTGGTAACAGCCGTGTTTTTTTGTTGGACTCATAACGTAGGTGGACTGCTGATCCTTACGTGTCTGTTTATTGTAAATATACTCATAGTAATATATTTTTGTACACTAAATGTTGTGCATATACAGCAGGTAAATGTCACCTGAATATTTTGTATGTCGTGCTGCTATCATGTAGCCCTGGTGTTCTAGTAAAATAAAATGTCAGCTGACATCAAATGTCAACAATGTGAATAGTGTTATTGTACAGAAGAATCAATTCCTGTACACAAAGTACATATTTTTTTCTCAGATGTTATAGTGTTTACTGTAAGGTGCCCTCCCAGCTCCTCTGGGAGTAACAAATAATGTCACCCTTCACTTATGCCTAAAGGAAATATTCCCATCAGATATCAAGACTGACTTTATTCATTCAATACAATGTACACATAGTACAGTACATAACATTCACTAGTGTACTTTTATAGAATCCAGTATACATAACTTAGAAGAATATCTCACAAAAACTAAGTGTTAGGGACTGTAACATGCTACCTCAGTCCGTACCACTGTTTATGCACTAATATGTTTCTTTTGTCTCTTGCGTGTTCAGGATGCTCTTCCTGGCCAGAACGTGCTCCTGTAGCTAAATAAAAATACATGTATCCGGAAAGGTAATAGTATGTAACTTGTTATCTAGATTCAGAGTTCTAGGGGTAAGTGTGTAGTACCGATAGACCCTAGCAGCTAAGGCATTTGTCAGAAAGCCTCAGGCAACCCAATCTGCAACCAGTGTATAGGTCACGTACCGGCAGGACTGGTAGTGGATCCTCCGGACCAAAGAGGCGATGACGCGGGTTGTACCAGAGGACCGGTTCTAAGTGGTTACTGGTTTTCACCAGAGCCCGCCGCAAGGCGGGATGGACTTGCCAGGTCGTATCCTCCAGTAGCAACTCGACCTCTCTGGCAGCTGATATGGCATGGTACACAGGGAGCAGGCAAGAGGTTAGGGCAGGCAGCAAGGGTTCACAGGCGAGTATGCGGTAGCAATGGGTTCGGCAACTGGCAAGGCAATAAACACAGTATGGAACGCTTTCTCAGAGGCACAAGGCACAAAGATCCGACAAGGGCAGGAAGGGGCAGGTGCCTTTTATTGGGGAAGGACAGTGGGAGGTGAGGAACCAACGCACCAATTACCGGTGTGCTGGCCCTTTAAATTTACTGAAGCCGGCGTGCGCACACCCTAGAGAGCGGGGCCGCGTGCGCCGGGATCCAGGAGAACAGAGTGCCGCGCGGGGAGAAGGTAAGTGAGTGAGCGGGGACCAGCCGCCACGCTAGTCGCGTCCCTGCCACAGTGAGACCGGCTGGCCGGGAGACGCCGGGACCCCGGAGTGGAAGACAGAGGCAGCGGGCGCTCCGGTCCGGAGGTGGAGTCCGGAGCGCACGCTGTGACAGTACCCCCCCCCCCCCCCCCCTAGGTCTCCCTCTCTTTTTGGTACCAAGGAAGTTGAGATGAGACTGCGGTCCAAGATGTTATTTTCAGGCTCCCAAGACCTTTCTTCAGGACCGCAGCCCTCCCAGTCGACCAAAAAAAATATTTTCCCCCGAACAAGCTTGGTGGCTAGGATTTCTTTAACAGTAAAAATATCAGAGGTACCAGAGACAGGGGTGGGAGAAAGAAGTTTGGGAGAGAAGTGATTAAAGATAACAGGTTTGAGAAGGGAGACATGAAAAGAGTTATGAATTCTGAGGGATGGAGGAAGATGGAGCTGGTAGGACACCGGATTAATGCGGCTCTTGACTCTGAAGGGACCCAAGTAACAAGGGCCCAGCTTGTAACTTGGTACCTTAAATCTGATGTACTTCGAGGAGAGCCACACCTTGTCTCCGGGATTGAATTCTGGAGGAGCTCTACGACTTTTGTCAGCCTGGAGCTTCATACGGGCTGTGGCCTTGAGGAGGGCTGAGTGGGTCTCTCGCCAAATAGAAGTGAAGTCCAGAAGGAGGTCCTCTACAGCTGGTACAGAGGAGGGAGCAGAGGTCCTAGGCAGAGGAGGCAGAGGATGACGGCCATAAACTCCAAAAAATGGAGACTTATTGGTAGCGGAAGATTGTTTGAATTTATAAGAGAACTCTGCCCAAGAGAGTAAGTCCGACCAATCATCTTGGCGAGAGGACACAAAATGGCGTAGATAATCTCCCAGAGTCTGGTTCACCCGTTCTACTTGGCTGTTGGACTGTGGGTGATATGAGGAAGAAAAATCCAGCTTGACTCCGAGTTGACCACAGAGAGCCCTCGAAAACTTGGAGACAAACTGTACCTCACGGTCTGAGACGATGTGTTTAGGAAGACCGTGGAGACAGAAGATGTGTAGAAAAAACTATTTGGCCAACTGAGGTGCAGACGGGAGACCAGGCAGGGACACAAAATGAGCCATCTTAGAAAAACGGTCAACCACGACCCAAATGACTGTCATACCATGGGAGGAGGGAAGATCAGTGATAAAGTCCATGGCGATGTGTGAACAAGGGGTCTCCGGAACAGGGAGGGGCAGAAGAAGACCCGCAGGTTTCAGACGAAGGGTCTTGTCCCGGGCGCAGATCGCACAGGACTGGACGAATTCAGTGACGTCTCTGTCTAGAGAGGGCCACCAATATCTTTGAGAAATTTAACTGCAGAGACTTTTTAATCCCAGGATGACCGGCAAGGAAGGAAGCGTGACCCCACTTGAGAACTTGCAACCGCAGGCGAGGAGGAACATAGGTCTTACCCGGAGGAAGAAGCCGTAAGTCCACAGGTGCAACCGAGATGAGACATTCGGGTGGGACAATGTGTTGAGGAGTAGATATGTCGCCCACCACATCCGAAGAGCGAGAAAGGGCATCTGCCCTGATGTTCTTGGCAGCGGGACGGAAGTGAATCTGGAAGTTGAAGCGGGCGAAGAAGATGGACCAACGGGCTTGGCGGGGATTTAGTCTCTGAGCAGACTGGAGGTAGACTAGGTTCTTATGGTCCGAGAAAATGGTCACAGGGTGAGGGGCACCCTCGAGAAGATGTCTCCACTCCTCCAAGGCCAATTTAATTGCCAACAGTTCTCTGTCCCCAATAGCGTAATTCTTCTCAGCGGAAGAAAAGGTTTTAGAGAAGAAGCCACAAGTTAGGGTTTTGCCCCTGGAAGACTTCTGAGTTAACACCGCTCCAGCTCCCACCGAGGATGCATCTACTTCAAGATAAAATGGCTTGGAGGAATCAGGCCGGGAGAGAACAGGTGCAGATGCAAAGGCGGCTTTCAGGGACTTAAAGGCCTCTTCAGTGTAAGGGGGCCAGGACTTGGGATTGGCACCCTTTTTAGTCAAAGCCACAAGAGGAGCCACCAGGGTGGAATAATGAGGAATAAACTGTCTGTAGTAATTGGCAAAATCGAGGAATCTTTGTATGGCTCGGAGACCAGAGGGGCGTGGCCAGTCTAGATCTGCAGATAGCTTGGCAGGATCCATTTGCAGACCTTGGACAGAAATGTTATACCCCAGGAAAGGCAAGGAGGTACGTTCAAACAGACATTTCTCAATTTTGGCATAGAGGCGATTACTTCTGAGTCGGGTGAGGACTTGCCGGACATGGACTCGATGTTGATCCAGATTGGAATGAAAAAATAAGGATATCATCCAGGTATACTACAACACAAGTGTAGAGAAGGTCCCGGAAGATGACGTTCACGAACTCCTGGAAGACTGCGGGTGCGTTGCAAAGTCCAAAAGGCATCACTAAGTACTCAAAGTGACCGTCCCGAGTGTTAAATGCGGTCTTCCACTCGTCTCCTTTACGCATTCGGATCAAATTGTAGGCCCCACGGAGATCCAATTTGGTGAAAATCTTGGCTCCTCTGAGTTGGTCAAACAGCTCAGAGATTAGGGGCAGAGGGTAATGGTTTTTAATGGTAATTTTATTGAGTCCTCTATAATCGATGCAGGGGCGGAGAGAACCATCCTTTTTAGACACAAAGAAAAACCCGGCTCCAGCAGGAGACGAGGACTTCCTAATAAAGCCTCTCTGTAAATTCTCACGTACATAGTCCGACATGGCCGGAGTCTCTAGAGGTGAGAGAGGGTAAATTCTGCCCCGAGGAGGAGTAGAGACCGGTAACAGGTTAATGGGACAATCATAAGGCCTGTGAAGAGGAAGTGTCTCTGCTTGTTTTTTACAGAAGACGTCCGCAAATTGATGGTAAGGCTTGGGGAGACCTGGTGGCGGAGGAACTGGCGGAACCCGTTTGATAGGAGCAGGCTTGAAGCACCGGTCAGGGCAGGAGGAACCCCAACGCAGAATCTCACCAGTGGACCAATTCAAGACCGGAGAATGGTGTTGCAACCACGGTAAACCCAACAGGAGTTTAGAAGAGCAGAAGGGAAGAACAAGAAATTCCAGAGTCTCGGTATGGAATATCTCAATGTCTATCTGCAGGGGCTGGGTGCGGTATTGTACCGTAGCAGAGAGTTTCTCCCTGTTGACCGTAGAAATAAGGAACGGCTTGGGTAGACGGGTTATAGGAATTTGATACTTGTCAACCAAGGAGGCGTGGATGAAGTTGCCGGCTGAGCCGGAGTCCAAGAAAGCCGCAGCAGAGAAGAAGGACTTGGACGAAAGGAACAACTGCACGGATATAATGAGGCGTGGAGAGGAAGAATCCACACCTAGTAATGCCTCTCCTACATCCACTAGGTGCGAGCGTTTCCCGATGTGGAGGACAAACAGTCCTTAAGGAATTGCTCGGTACTAGCGCAGTACAAACACAGGTTCTCGACTCGAGACCGGTTCACCAGAGCCCTCCACAGCAGAAGACCCAGAGACAGGTAGAGGTGGACACTGGAACACTGGAGTCAGACGAGGGCAGCGTTTAGGACGAGCTACTTCCTTTTCAAAATGGAGTTCCTCTTGTCTCTCGGAGAAACGTTTGTCAATCCTTGTGGCTAGCAAGATGAGGTCACTCAGAGTGGTAGGCAGGTCACGTGCAGCAAGGACATCTTTAATGTCACTATTAAGACCCTTCTTAAAGGTGGCACAAAGAGCTTCATTATTCCAGTTCAGCTCGGAAGCAAGGGTGCGGAACTGGACGGCATAGTCACCCATGGTAGAATTTCCTTGAGACAAGTTTACCGAAGCAGTCTCTGCGGAGGTAACCCGGGCAGGTTCCTCAAAAACACTACGAAACTCCTGACAAAAACTCTGGACAGAAGCGGTGGCTGGATCAGCACGGTCCCATAGCGGTGTAGCCCAGGCCAGGGCCACCCCCTGAGGAAGCCATTCAGTGGTGAAACGATCGTTGGGGTTGGTAGGTAAGGTCTGGCATACTTGTTCTCTCTGGTCCCTGGGTTTGATCCGTTGTGTCTACTCTTTCCCTGCTCCTGTGCTTGCGTTTAGCAGCCATCTGGTGCGTTCCCTGTTTGACTCATACTCTTTTTGCCCTATGACCTAGCATTTACATCCATTATCAGTACTTCTCTATACCTAGTTCCAGTCCTTACCCACCCATCTGCAGTATTTTCTGGTGCCTTGTTTTTATTCTGTATTTATGCTATTGTCTTTTAACTAATGATATACTCTAATAAAGATTTTGTTAATTTTCTCCTATCTATTGCTTAGTTATTTATCTGTGCATAATTTTTTTGCAATGTTTTTGCAATTTTTTTGGTGGCCCTCCCGGAGAGCAGACTGAGGATGAAGGCTACCTTGGCTCACTCAGACGGAAACTGGTCAGACAGTAGCTTGAGGTGAAGGGAGCACTAAGACAGGAACCCTCGGCAAAGTTTAGGATCTCGGTCGTATTTGTCGGGAAGAGACAAACGGATTCTGGCTCCAGTAGCAAGTGTAGGCGGACGTGATGCAGCAGGTGCAGACGGAGGTGCAGGCTGTTGCTGAGCAGGCAGGAGCAGTTGCATCATGGCGGTCAACTGGGCCAGCTGCTGACCTTGCTGGGCCACAATGGAGGTGAGGTCCGCTAGACTTGGCAGAGGAACATCAGCGGGATCCATGGCCGGATCTTACTGTCACGTACCGGCAGGACTGGTAGTGGATCCTCTGGACCAAAGAGGCGATGACGCGGGTTGTACCAGAGGACCGGTTCTAAGTGGTTACTGGTTTTCATCAGAGCCCGCCGCAAGGCGGGATGGACTTGCTGCGGCGGTAACCACCAGGTCATATCCTCCAGTAGCAACTCAACCTCTCTGGCAGCTGATATGGCGTGGTACACAGGGAGCAGGCAAGAGCGTAGTCGGACGTAGCAGAGGTCAGGGCAGGCAGCAAGGGTTCACAGGCGAGTATACGGTAGCACTGGGTTTGGCAACTGGCAAGGCAATAAACACAGTAGGGAACACTTTCTCAGAGGCGCAAGGCACAAAGATCCGGCAAGGGTAGGAAGGCGCAGGTGCCTTTTATTGGTCAAGCACAGTGGGAGGTGAGGAACCAGCGCACCAATTACCGGTGTGCTGGCACTTTAAATTTGCTGAAGCTGGCGAGCGCGCACCCTAGAGAGCGGGGCCGCGCGCGCCGGGATCAAGGAGAACAGAGTGCCGCGCGGGGAGAAGGTAAGTTGAACGGGGACGCGGCGCGTGAGCGGGGACCAGCCGCCACGCTAGCCGCGTCCCTGCCACAGTGAGACGCCGGGACCGGAGTGGAAGACAGAGGCAGCGGGCGCTCCGGTCCGGAGGTGGAGACCGGAGCACGCGCTGTGACAGTATAACTCTAGAAAATAGTATGTGGTATAATAAATATGTGGTATATTATAGGTATGTCAAAAAGAAAAAAAAAGAAAAAAATGATAGTGAGATTTATTACAGTATGTAGAAACGTCATACTGATTATACATACTTATAGTCGAGTATCAGTACTAATTGTCAGTCAGAGAAAGAAAAAAAATCATCAAATGTTTAGTCAAAAGTAATTTGTCATTTATTTCATGCATAAGCAATCTATGTATAATACAATAAAGTAAAGTGGAGATACCCAAAAGGATATACAGATAGGATTCATACTATCCTGTTGGTGACTCAAACCCAAGTAAATCCTGTTTATCCAGTTAAAAGTCATCCTGTTTTGGAAGGAAGGACTAACAGAAAACTAACAACGATCCTGTTCGTGAACTCATTTCTTACCATCATCCTGTTTGTATTGTTAGAGCTTGTATGGACATTTCACTACAGAGACTCATTTTTTGTGACATACTGGCTATGGCCATTTCGTCCCTCTGTCTTAGGGGACCTACGTCGAGGATGACTTTTTTTTCAAGTAAGGGGGTTTGTGGTGTCCTGGTACAGGACTTGGTCCTGTCCCTGTCTAAAGTCCCCTCAGCCAGAGTTCCTTCACTCTCATAGGGCACTCCTGCAGGGCTTACCCCTGGTCGCCTCATGTATATATTTAATGTATAGGAAATAATATGTATAGGACCTTAGCAGGTCACGTGCCTTTAATTATGATTGTACCATGGTTTAAGGACCTAACAGGGTCATGTGATGTACCCAGAGTTCACTGGGTCAGGACTTACAGGTTTGCTGGCCAAAGAGCTTTGTCCAGCCTCCTTAATATATAAGGGGCTGTAGTCAATCAATTCACTCTCTTAGCTCTTGCCTCTCTTAGTTCCTTTACTATCAAGCAGCACAAATCTCATCAGCATCAATTCAAGTCAGCTAGGCCAAAGCCTAAGATCCAGCAGCCACTAAAATGTGAGTTACCAAAGCTCAAACTACCTAATCCTGTGTGACTACTACCAGCTAAAATATTTTAATTAGTAGCACAGTGGCTACTGTTCCAAAGTCCCAGCAAGACCTGTGAGGAACCTGTATCCCGGTTCACTCTTGATAGACTATTTGAAGACTGTTGCATAAAATCCTCAAGTAAAGTTGATATAGATTTTATCAGTTGTCTTGTAGCTATCTTACTCCCGGCCAAATCTGTATACAGAATCTATATACCGAAGTAAATCAAACAGAGCTGTCACGATGCCGGCTGGCAGGAGGTGGATCCTCTGTGCCAGAGAGGGATAGCGAGGACCGTGCTAGTGGACCGGTTCTAAGACACTACAGGTTTTCACCAGAGCCCGCCGCAAAGCGGGATGGTCTTGCTGCGGCGGTAGTGACCAGGTCGTATCCACTAGCAACGGCTCACCTCTCTGGCTGCTGAGGATACAGAAGATAGGCGAGGTACAAGGGAGTAGGCAGTAGCAAGGTCGGACGTAGCAGAAGGTCGGGGGCAGGCGGCAAGGTTCGTAGTCAGGGGAGATAGCAAAGGTACTGGTACACAGGGTATAAACACACAAAGAACGCTTTCACTGGCACTAAGGCAACAAGATCCGGCGAGGGAGTGCAAGGGAGGAGACTAGATATAGCCAGGGAACAGGTGGGAACCAATTAAGCTAATTGGGCCAGGCACCAATCATTGGTGCACTGGCCCTTTAAGTCTCAGGGAGCTGGCGCGCGCGCGCCCTAGAGAGCGGAGCCGCGCGCGCCAGCACACGACCGCAGGAGACGGGAACGGGTAAGTGACCTGGGATGCGATTCGCGAGCGGGCGCGTCCCGCTGTGCGAATCGCATCCCCAACGGCCATGGCAGAGCAGCGCTCCCGGTCAGCGCTGACCGGGGAGCTGCAGGGAGAAGGACGCCGTGAGCGCTCCGGGGAGGAGCGGGGACCCGGAGCGCTAGGCGTAACAGTACCCCCCCCCTTAGGTCTCCCCTTCTCTTTATCGGGTAACTGCCTCCCCTGGGATGAGGACACCGGGAAAGGATGGAGGGATTCCTCAACGGCAGGCAGAACCGCAGGAGTAGGAATGGGGAGAGAGGGCAGAGGGCGAGACCTGGCACGGGGCAGTGTGACACCAGGACGAGGGCCATGAGGGGACACAGAAGCTTGCCTGATGGAACTGGGAGGGGGGGAGGGGCATTTCCTGTGGCAGGCAGAGTCCTTAATGACCTTAGGGGGACCGGATACAGGAGGAACCACAGAGTTACGGCAAGGGTTACTGGGAACCGGTTTTAGACAGTTCTTGGCACAAGAGGACCCCCAACTCTTGATCTCCCCAGTGGACCAATCCAGGGTTGGGGAATGAAGTTGAAGCCAGGGAAGTCCAAGGAGAATTTCCGAGGTGCAATTGGGGAGGACCAAAAGTTCAATCCTCTCGTGATGAGATCCGATGCTCATAAGAAGGGGCTCCGTGCGGAAACGTATGGTACAGTCCAACCTGGCTCCGTTGACCGCGGAAATGTGGAGTGGCTTGACAAGACGGGTCACCGGAATACGGAATTTATTCACAATGGACTCCCGAATAAAATTCCCAGAAGCTCCAGAGTCCAGGCAGGCCACGGCTGAGAGGGGAGAGCTGGCTGAAGTGGAAATCCGAACAGGTACCGTGAGACGTGGAGAAGCCGACTTGGCATCAAGAGACGCCACACCCACGAGAGCTGAGTGCGAGCGTGCGTTTCCCAGACGTGGAGGACGGATTGGGCAATCCACCAAAAAATGTTCAGTACTGGCACAGTACAGACAAAGATTCTCTTCCTTACGGCGATTCCTCTCTTCCAGGGTCAGGCGAGACCGATCCACTTGCATGGCCTCCTCGGCGGGAGGCCTAGGCGAAGATTGCAGTGGAGACTGTGGGAGAGGTGTCCAGAGATCTAAGTCTTTTTCCTGGCGGAGCTCTTGATGCCTCTCAGAAAAACGCATGTCAATGCGAGTGGCTAGATGAATGAGTTCATGCAGGTTAGCAGGAGTCTCTCGTGCGGCCAGAACATCTTTAATGTTGCTGGATAGGCCTTTTTTAAAGGTCGCGCAGAGAGCCTCATTATTCCAGGATAATTCAGAAGCAAGAGTACGGAATTGTATGGCGTACTCGCCAACGGAGGAATTACCCTGGACCAGGTTCAGCAGGGCAGTCTCAGCAGAAGAGGCTCGGGCAGGTTCCTCAAAGACACTTCGAATTTCCGAGAAGAAGGAGTGTACAGAGGCAGTGACGGGGTCATTGCGGTCCCAGAGCGGTGTGGCCCATGACAGGGCTTTTCCAGACAGAAGGCTGACTACGAAAGCCACCTTAGACCTTTCAGTAGGAAACTGGTCCGACATCATCTCCAAGTGCAGGGAACATTGCGAAAGAAAGCCACGGCAAAACTTAGAGTCCCCATTAAATTTGTCCGGCAAGGACAGGCGGAGGCTAGGAGTGGCCACTCGCTGCGGAGGAGGTGCAGGAGCTGGCGGAGGAGATGATTGCTGATGAAGTTGCGACTGAAGTTGGTGCACAATGGTGGACATTTCCGACATCTGGTGGGTTAGATGGGCGATCTGTCGGGCTTGCTGGGCGACCACCGTGGTGATATCAGAGGCAACTGGCAGGGGAACCTCAGCGGGATCCATGGCCGGATCTACTGTCACGATGCCGGCTGGCAGGAGGTGGATCCTCTGTGCCAGAGAGGGATAGCGAGGACCGTGCTAGTGGACCGGTTCTAAGACACTACAGGTTTTCACCAGAGCCCGCCGCAAAGCGGGATGGTCTTGCTGCGGCGGTAGTGACCAGGTCGTATCCACTAGCAACGGCTCACCTCTCTGGCTGCTGAGGATACAGAAGATAGGCGAGGTACAAGGGAGTAGGCAGTAGCAAGGTCGGACGTAGCAGAAGGTCGGGGGCAGGCGGCAAGGTTCGTAGTCAGGGGAGATAGCAAAGGTACTGGTACACAGGGTATAAACACACAAAGAACGCTTTCACTGGCACTAAGGCAACAAGATCCGGCGAGGGAGTGCAAGGGAGGAGACTAGATATAGCCAGGGAACAGGTGGGAACCAATTAAGCTAATTGGGCCAGGCACCAATCATTGGTGCACTGGCCCTTTAAGTCTCAGGGAGCTGGCGCGCGCGCGCCCTAGAGAGCGGAGCCGCGCGCGCCAGCACACGACCGCAGGAGACGGGAACGGGTAAGTGACCTGGGATGCGATTCGCGAGCGGGCGCGTCCCGCTGTGCGAATCGCATCCCCAACGGCCATGGCAGAGCAGCGCTCCCGGTCAGCGCTGACCGGGGAGCTGCAGGGAGAAGGACGCCGTGAGCGCTCCGGGGAGGAGCGGGGACCCGGAGCGCTAGGCGTAACAAGAGCCATGTCGGTTTCAAATGCTTCTCTGCCTTTATTCAGTCCTTCACTTGGCTATATCACCTCTGAAATTAGCATAAGTTCCCACCCCCTGCTAGGGGGAAAGACATGCCATTCCTGAATCGTTCACAGGCTTATTTTGTTCAAAGACTTTACACGATGGGAGGGGTGATACCAGAAGGAGCAGATGTGGGAGTAGAATTGTCCTCGTTTCCTTTACATGATGGTGTGGGCGAGATGGGAACGAGCAGATGGGGGGGGGGGGGAGGAGTGGACAAGTAACAGAAATATGGAGTCTTCATCCTAAATGGGCATTTTACATATACAGTATATAACATTTATATATAAACATATACATCTATCACATCTATACATATACATCTATCACATCTATCACAGGCCCCCCTAAAATGACCATTTTCCCTTTCCCTAATTTCCATCATCCTAACCCATCTGCCCCAATGTGTTTTCACTGTACTTTAGACGACCCATGGCTTATCCATGGACCCCCTTAGCCTCAGACTTTACACATATGGAGTCAGATGCTGTCCCTATGGGTCAATGGCGTTATAGATGGCATTAAAGCTCTGTAATGCGGTATAGGCTTCATCTGTAATACCAAAGTCCACATTTGTCATCACTGGTGTGGCATTCTTGACGGTCATCTCACACTTCTTCTTTAGGCAAGGCAAAACACAACACACAACAAAGCAGGATTATTAGAATTATTAGTATGGTTATTTTACCGGTCCTATATTGGCTGAGATATATGCGCAACAAGTCTCCCAAACATCTTATATACCCCCCCTTTTTCCTCTTACACCATACATTATATCTAATGTCGTACCATTTTGGAATGTTATAGCGGATGTGGCTCTTAGTTGTTCGGCCTGACCTTAAAGAGCATTTACAAAGAAATGTATTAATCTTTGTTGGTTATAATAGATATAATTAATTTTACTCATGGAAATCTCGCATATTATTGACTCAACTCCGGCTTTTTACTTGACCTATAGCTCTAAACTCATCTGGGACCCCCCTTGGGACTCCTATAACATCAATATACATTCAAAGGGATCAAAACTCTCAGCAGGGTCTGCACGTTTATTTCTAAAGTGTGGTTTGGATACCTTTGAAGGTTCGGTAATGGAAGTGTGTATGGGCAGACATGTCTTGACTAATGTGTGACTCTAAATTTCATATCCCCAAGTATCCCATACTTTACGATAGTTATCATTTACTCATCCCGCTATTTGTACATGTTCACCTACTGATTCTCCTCATACAACGTCACCTCCTAACAATCCGTTGTGATTATCTTTCCCTTTGGAACAACCATGGTTATGCACAGACATAGATTTAACAGTTATCAGAGATACATCTATACGGGATCATCATATGCAATCGTCCCTTTCCTCACTTTTTTCCTGCATAGGTTTTGAAGAAATGGGTGACAATTACAGAATTTGAACTAGGTACAATTTTACAAAAGATTCTTAATTGTATACTTTACGGTATCTATAATTAGGGATCAGTACAATCAGAAAAGGAGATGCTGATATTGGCTCATATTCTTTGAAACAGGTAAGACATTTATGGAGCGTGTTGGTCAGGTAACTTTATAGGGGGAGATTTATCAAAACCTGTGCAGAGGAAAACTTGCCCAGTTGCCCATAGCAACCAATCAGCTTGCTGCTTTCATTTTTATGAAGGCCTGTGAAAAATGAAAGAAGCAATCTGATTGGTTGCTATGGGCAACTGGGCAAGTTTTCCTCTGCACAGGTTTTTTTTTTTTAACAGTAAGTGTATATTGAAATTTTTTTCAATACAAGACATAGAAAGTCTGCAGGGAACTATAGCATTATGATCATGTCGATAAGTCAGTAGTACTAAAAGTAATGAGAACGCTCAAATGACATTTAACACAAACGATAGAATGGCTGACAAGAATACAGTCAATACTCACTTAACGCAACCAAGGTTATGTCACATAGATCTGGTGTTAAATGTAAGGTAGCATTAAGCAACCGCACAATCATATGCTATATAAACAATCCAACACATATGTAAATAGAGAAATAGGAAAACAGAAAGGGAGGAAAGAAAAAAAAAGGGGGGGGGGGGGAAAGGCGGAGAAAGAAGGAAGGAAAATGTACAGGCAAAGTAGATCTTACCTCGTGAGCTGGGGCGACATCACCGGAGAAGGAAGTCATGTGTAGATAAGTGAGTGACATTGAACGAGATGGAGAGATTGTCAAGGGCATGTGGGTGTAGGGGCTCTAGAGTCAGTGCCTTCCAGATATTGGGTTCTAAAGTCAGGTGAGGCCATATATGTTAGCCATGGGGACCAGGTGGCGTGAAACTGATTTAGGTGTCTTCTGGAATCCGCCAGAAGTTCCTCCATGCGACATATGTGGGATCCCTCGGTCAGCCAGGACGAGAATGTAGGAGGGGAAGTCGACTTCCAGAGGCGAGGTATAACTGTTCTGGCTGCGATCAATCAAGTGTGCCAATTTAGTGGGATAGCGGGGTGCGGGATAGGGGAGCACAGACAGCAATGTGGCGGTCAGGGATTTAGTGATAGGGAGTGAGGTCAGGCGGGTGATAGCTTCCAATACCTGGGACCAAAAGGAGTCTAAGACAGGGCATGTGAGCCATATGTGCGACATTGTCCCTCCCTGTTGTCCACATCTCCAACAGATGTCTGGAACGGACGGGTAGATGCGGGACAACAGGGTAGGTACTCTATACCACCTGGTAAGAATCTTATAGTTAGTTTCCTGGGCTTTGCTGAAGATGGAGGATTTGTGGCAGAGGGTCAGAGCTCGATTCCAGTGTTCATCTGGGATACTTTCCTGAATCTCAGCTTCCCAGGCAGATCGGAAGGACCTCTGCACAGGTTTTGATAAATCTCCCCCATAGTTTTTACCTAGGTCATAACAGATGTAAATAATGAAGTTTGTACAAACCTTCTTTTTGCATTGTTGAATCCTGAGGCCACCCAATGTATGGACATTACTACACACATAGCTCCCCTCTGCTTAGTGTATGGAACCATATATGTTACCATGGGGTGCAAGACTGCTAGCACATACATTTTCTTACCAACTCTCCGGATGCCATCTTTGCCCTGTACCACCTCTTTCTTCTTCCATTGGTCTCTCTCAGCATGCATAGCTGGTTCCTGCAAGAGACCTAACCAGAAAATTCCACATTGCCCATCCACCTGTACACTGTGTACCATAACTGTGGGGGAACAGGAGCACTGCAGCCTTGGCAGCCTCCTTCTCCATTTAGTACCCTTGGCTTCTGGGGCTGTTTCCTTCATGTGGCTCTGATCTTTACGATGGCCACTTTCTCTGGCCTCTCTCGGACTTTGAACACTTGAATTACAAACTACAGATTGAGTCGCTCAAGGATTCAAGAACACTTTTACTTCAATAGGCCCATACTTGTGGGCGGTAATTAAAGTGTACCCGTACTCATTGTGTCATATCTTTCGATATCTTACACATCTCAGTGAATACCTTCAACTCTACTTCTCTGAACCACCAGCTCAGATCGAGTGGTTTATTGCAGTAGAACTTCATTCTGCGTGTGATCACCATATATCCTGTCTTATGTATTACATCTTTACATTACTTGGAACAAGCTTACATTTATAACTCAGCATCAACTATGCATTCTCTGATATCCTATCATGGCTCTTGAAATTTTTTATTTTTTTTTACCTTAAGTTTAAGACAGTCAGCATCTTCGTGTTACACTAAATTATCATTATAAAGTTATCCACTCAAAATTGATGTTATTCAAATAAATACAATGTAGAATGTATAGGTATATCACATTTTGTAAGCAGGTACTATAACACATTCAAATTTAAACAGTAGATATGTAGTTTCCTCAATCTAATGTGACTGTATTTCAGTAGACCAAGGCTGTTCTGTCAATCGTTCAATAAGCCCTGCCTTCTCCTCCCACTCCTCTATGTCACTGGTCACCACCCCTTTGAGTCTGGCTTTTTGTCCTCCTTTCGGTTTAGTCATTCCTCAATAATTATCAAACGTCTAGGTATCTACTTGGCTTCCTGTGTTATTTACATGGAGACATACAATACACCTGTAACATGTAACGATACAGACATACAACACACAGGGCCCACATTCTCACCAAAAACAAAATGTAAAAGAATAAAAATATACAGAGCTCTTTGAAAAATAGGGAAAAAAAATCACCTTCAATGCGCATAATTTATAATCAATAAACCATTAGCTGATTTTATATGCTTAAGGAAATATTCATTAATTAAATAGTGATCACTTTTTTAACTTATTTTATGTTTTATTTTATTCTCCTTTGCCACACTTCTCTCATTACTCCTATAATATAATCAAACCATCAATTAGATTTCCTTATAAATTTATTTTCCTTTTTTTTTATCCATCTTGTTTTCCTGCGAAAACAAACTTATTAAGAAATGTATAAAATATCATAGATCCACAATGACAGCACCATGCAGACAGCCCAACTTTCACACTCCCTCCCCCCCCCCCCCTTAATCAATCTCCATTCATGGCATCCCCTCACCCTAATACCAGTGGCGTCTCCAGCATTCAAATTTAGGGGGGGCACATGGGGGGCCAGTGACAAAAGTGGGGGGGCAATTTTAAAACATGTGTATGTGTATATATATATATATATATATATATATATATATATACACACACACACACACACATATATATATATATATATATATATAAACACACAATGATTTTTTTTCCGTTTTTGCCATAGATTTTTGGGTAAATGACTGATGTCATTATAAAGTAGAATTTGTGGCGCAAAAAATAAGCCATCATTTGGACTTTTAGGTGCAAAATTGAAAGGGTTATGATTTTTAAAAGGTAAGGAGGAAAAAACAAAAGTACAAAAACGGAAAAACGCTCGGACCTTAAGGCGTTAAAACTTTTGGACACTACCATCAACTTTGATAGCGGCATCTAAAGTGTTAATGTCGGACATCAGCCTGATTGGTGATGTCTGGCATTAGCCGAGGGTTCTAGCTAATGATTTATACGACACAGTGGGAGCAGGCACTGTGCGTACATATACGCCTTGTGTCCTTAGGTCTCATTTACACGGATGGATCCCCAGCATATTTTATGCTGCGGATCCCCCGACAATGCACACATTGCGGCTGCTTTCGGCCTAGTTCAGAGAGCAGGAGGAACGGCCATGATGTGCGCGAGTATACACATCAAAGCGTGTCTGCTCGTAGTGGAGGATTGCCATTATGAGCAGACACAGATAGAGGCAGCACTGTAGGGTCCATTGTCGGCGGATCCGCAGCGTAAAATACACTGTGGATCCACCCCTGAATGAGCCCTTAGGATACGCTCACACGTACAGGATCTGCTGCATATTTTCTGCAGCTGATTTTGCTACCTATTGAAGCTAATGGGTTGCAAAATCAGCTGCACAAAATATGCAGCAAAAATATGCAGCAGATACTGTACATGTGAATGTACCCTTCAGGGGTTAATGATAATCTAGCAGTGTGTTCACATGTTGTCCTTCCAGAGGGGTCAGTTTCCCTCCTCCAGTGTCCACAGGTCTCCAACAGGAAACATTACCAGAACAATTTATGGAAAAATCGCGGCAAAAATTGCTCTGTTTTACCGTGATTTACGAAAAATCGCGGTATAAGCGCGCAATTTTTGCCGCGATTTTTCCCAAAAATTGTTGTGATAATGTGGCCTGTTGGTGACCTGTGGACACTGGAGGAGGGAAAGTGACCCCTCTGGACTGCTACCATACACATGACCCAGCCCCGATGCATTGCCGTGGAATGAGATTTGCCATAGAATGAGATGGTCCGCCTCCATCACATCCTATTGGCTCTCTCTTGTCACGTGACATATTTAAACGTCACGCATCGATGCGCACAGCAGTGTCAGTTTGGCTATCACAGGGAGAGGATCTCCTCTCCCTGTGATAGCTGAAAATGCACGGAGCTCTCATGGCCTCTGTGGCCTGACAGAAGTTCACACGTACGCAGCTCATACGGCTGCCTCATGTACATTTACTGTTGATCCACAGCGCTATCGGGATCCCGATGCCGCTGTCATCAGTGTGCGTCCCCCCGAGCGCCCCACGCCCGCAGCTGTACTCCCCGTCCCGTTAACGCTCAGGGAGCGGGGAACAGAAAGTAGAGCATCGGGCGCAAGTTAAGTTATTCGCGTAGTGCTGCGCATGCTCAGTACTACTTTACCTGCGCCCGATGCTCTATTTTCTGTTCCCTGCTCCCTGAGCGTTAACGGGACGGGGAGTACAGCTGCGGGCGTGGGGCGCTCGCGGGAACGCACACTGATGACAGCGGCATCGGGCATAGGAATCCCCATAGCGCTGTTGATCGCTTCCTGAGCGTTAACAGGGGACTGGGAATAGACCTATGGGGGACGGGGAGTAGAGCTGCGGGGGACGGGGAGTAGAGCTACGGGCGACGGGGAGTACAGCTGCGGGGGACGGGGAGTAGAGCTGCGGGGGACGGGGAGTAGAGCTGCGGGGGACGGGGAGTAGAGCTGCGAGGGACGGGGAGTAGAGCTGCGGGCTTGGGGCGCTCGCGGGGACGCACACTGATGACAGCGCCATCGGGCATAGGGATCCCGATAGCGCTGTGGATGTAATAATAGAGTAAATGTATATGAGGCAGCCATATGAGCTGCGTACATGTGTGAACTTCTGTCGGGCCACAGAGGCCATGAGAGCTCCGTACAGCTTCAGCTATCACAGGGTGAGGAGATCCTCTCCCTGTGATAGCCAAACTGACACTGCTGTGCGCATCGATGCGTGACGTTTAAATATGTCACGTGACAAGAGAGAGCCAATAGGATGTGATGGAGGCGGACAATCTCATTCTATGGCAAATCTCATTCCACGGCAATGCACCGGGTTATACTGCTGATCAGAAGGAGAGAGGGAGGACACGGGACATCACTCACCTCACATGAAGCAGCCGCTCTGCTGTGTGACCTGTCAGCTCTCGGCCCGTCTTCTCCTGTGCTGGGGGCGGAGCCATCAATGTATCATGACATCCCTATTTATTTTAAATTGGGGGGGCCAAAGGGGGGGCACGGCCTGATCTAGGGGGGGCCATGGCCCCCTCTGGCCCCTCCCCTAGCGACGCCACTGCCTAATACAAAGGCTCTCTTCATTGAATATGTGATAAGGCTAGGTTTCCACTTGTTTTTTTTTTGTACACATAAAAAAAACTCCAGCAAAAATGCCAGAAAAACTGCCACGGGTTTTTCCTGCATTTTGGCAGTTTTTCCGGCGTCTTTCTGGTGTTTTCCCTGGTGTGTGGAAACAGCCAAATTTTCCCCTGCTGCAGTTTTCTCACTGCCTTCAGGTACCACTCTGTGGGTCAGATGCTAAGCGCCCGGTCCACAGAGTGTAAGGAGATGAGGAGGGATGTATAGCATCACTACTCACCTCTCCCGGCTGTATAGTATACAGGGGGCATAGTGTACCCGTGTATACTATACAGAAGCCGGGAATCCTGTCACCAGACTGACAGGACTTCCTGCTCCTATAGCCCTTTGTGCGGTATACAGTATATACAGCTATCTATACAGCTACCTCCCTCGTTTCTGTCACTGCCGGGTCTGTGTAGCTCTGCCCCCTAGTGATGACATCATTAGGGGCAGAGCTACAGACGGGAGTCAGGCTAGTAAGGCTCTGTTCACATTGTCCGTTTTGTATAATGTGAACAGACCCTTCCCAGATAGGGAGACTCCAGCTGTTGCTAAACTACAACTCCGAGCATGCCCAGACAGCCAAAGGCTCCCTGTTTGGTAAGACATTGCAATATGGGCGCTCTACCCAGCGGACAGTGCCAAAAATGTACTAACCAATATTTTGGGTTTTTTTTTCTTCTCGTTTCAGATCGGTGTATGCAGAGGATTATGGTAGATTCGATGGATTACCACGGATAAACTGGATTTTTTTAATTTTAATAAAATGGTTAACAGGGCTGTGGGGGAGTGTTTTTTTTTTTTTAAATAAAATAATTTTTCCAATGTGTTGTGTTTTTTTAATTGAATTTTCAGGCTTAGTAATGGAGGCTGTCTAATAGACGGAATCCATTACTAAGCCGGGGCTTAGCATTAGCCCCAAAAACAGCTAGTGCTAACCCCCAATTATTACCCCAGTACCCACCGCCACAGGGGTGCCAGGAAGAGCCGGTACCAACAGACCTGGAGCATCAAAAATGGCGCTCCTGGGCCTAGGTGGTAACAGGCTGGTGTTATTTAGGCTGGGGAGGGCCAGTATCAATGGTCCTCGCCAACCCTGGTAACATCAGGCTGTTGCTGCTTGGTTGGTATTGTGCTGAGAATGAAAATATGGGGAACCCTACGCGTTTTTTTTTTATTTATTTATCATAAAAAAAACGCATAGGGTTCCACTTATTTTCATTCTCAGCACAATACCAACCAAACAGCAACAGCCTGATGTTACCAGGGTGGGCAAGGACCATTGATACTGGTCCTCCCCAGCCTAAATAACGCCAGCCTGTTACCACCTAGGCCCAGGAGCGCCATTTTTGATGCTCCGGGCCTGTTGGTGTTGGCTCTTCCCGACACCCCTGTGGCGGTGGGTACCGGGGTAATAATTGGGGGTTAGCGCCAGCTGTTTTTGGGGCTAACCCTAAGCCCTGGCTTAGTAATGGATTCCGTCAATAAGACCAGCTTCCACTACTAATCCTGAAAATTCAATTAAAAAAAACACAACACATTGGAAAAATTATTTTATTTTAAAAAACACTCCCTCACAGCCCTCGTTAACCATTTTATTAAAATTTAAAAAATCCAGTTCATCCGTTGTAATCCATCGAATCGGCCGTAATCCTCTGCATACACGGATCTGAAACAAGAAGAAAAAAAAACACAAAAAAATTGGGTTAGGACATTTTTTGCACCCATAATGCAATGTCTACCCAAAAAGGGAGCCTCCAATTGGTGCAAAACTACAACTCACAGCATGCTGGGAGTTGTAGTTTAGCAACAGCTAAGACACTGGCAGAAGGGTCCGTTCACATTATCCAAAACGGACAATGTTAACAGAGCCTTACCAGCCTGGAGCCCGTCTGTAGCTCCACCCCCTAATGACATCATCACTAGGGGCGGAGCTACACGGACCCGCGGGGACTTCTTCATCTTCTGTATACACTATATACAGCTATCTATAGAAAGCTGTATATAGTGTATACCACCCAAAGGGTTAACCTACACTGTCCAGCAGTGTAAGTTAACTCTTTCCTTGCTGGGCTTGCGCATAGCGCACAGCTCAGCAAGGGGTTAAGTGAGCCAGCAATGTGTATACTGTATACACATTGCAGGCTCACTGTAAGTTCTTGCTGGGCAGTAAATATACGATGTATATCTACTGCTCAGAATCAGCTGTTCTCCAGGCTCTGTAGCCTTGAGAACAGCTGAGTCCCGACAGTCACTTCAGGGTGATCGCAGCGGGTGTCAGGGGGAGTGACATCCACTGTGATCTGTCCCTTACTGCAGGTACTACCCCAACATGGAGCACGCTCTGCTCCATGCTGGAAGCTGTAGTATCTGCATTAATAGACAGATTGCAGCGAGTGTAACTTCTGACACCCGCTGTGATCCTCCTGTATAATGTATAGATACGGGCGGCAGCTCTTCTATGGTCCCCTGCACTGACGTATATATACACCTATTCCTAGAGCTGTGATTGGCTGGAACCATCTGACCGATCACAGCTCTCTGCAGGAAATATGAATAGGTGTATATATACGGCAGTGTAGGGACCATAGAAGAGCGGCCACCGCATCTATACATTATCCAGGACAATCACAAAGGGGCGATCTGTCAATTAGTACAGGTACTACTACTCCCATCATGGAACAGTGTGTTCCATGCTGTGAGTAGCAGTACTACCTAAAAAATAAAAAATAAAGTTAAAAACACACACACACTACATTTTTTATTATTGTTGACTAGATTTTTAGGTCCCCACCCGCCCACATAAATTGATCTCTGTTTAAAAATTAATTAAAATTTCATTCTAAAAAAGATGAATTTCGTTAAATACAATTTTTTCCATCACTACTATATCTTTTTATTATTTTATTTTTATGATACCCTACGAAATTTTAATAAAAAAGGTATCTCGATCACTTTTTGGGATCGCTAAAGTCCAAAAAAAGAATAAAAACCGCCTGAAAAAACTGAAAAAAGACTGAAAAAATTAAAACCCAAAACGCCAAGATTTTCCCAAAAAAAACGCCAAAGTCTTGACAAGAGGTCGTTTTTAAAAACTGCCAAAGAGCCCAAAAACGCCAAAAGGATTAAAAAAACGCCAAACTAAAAAAAGTGTACTTGGCATTTTGCAGTTTACTATTGACTTGCAGCTAACATCTGGCCACAGCATTGTTTCACAAAAAAAAACGCCATGCGGCAGAACGTCATGCGGCGTTTTTATCTGCGTTTTTGTCATAATAAAACAAGTGGAAACCTAGCCTAATTCTCACTATCCTATCCCCAGTTTATTAAAAAAAAGTATGTCTGTACATCAGCGTTAATTTCATTACCTAAATATTTTCATTATACTTTCAGCCAACAACTTCTGCCTATCAATATCCATTCAGATAACTACAATATAACTAAGTCACATCACAATTGCTCTCAAGAATCACACTGTTGTATATTACACTGCTATACATATAAACCTTCTTATCCTATCAACCATCACTATATTTCAAACTTGCAATTGCCTTAATATCTATAATTCATCACTTCCATTCTAAACTCACCACATGTTTTCCATCAAAACTTCATTTTTTTCCCCTATACAACTCTGTGCAATTCCCTTCCCCCACTTCCTCTCAACAATTCTATCAGTGAGGTCAGGTTACATATGCAAACTCCATAGCCCCCTCTGTCTCATATGTCTCATAGCCCACAAGCCCTGGTGGGCCTCCAGCTGTTGCCTACTAAAACCCTCTCAAAACCCTCCTGTACTTTTAGGAGATATCTTTAAAACACTAATACATTAGATCTAGTATTAGAAGGGAAGGTTCCCCCCACCCCTCTTCGTCTGAATTAGCTAATTTAACAATAATACATGGACAGTTGGACACATTAAAAAACGAAACATAACACATGTACAATCAGTTATAATGGGACAAGCTCCCGAGGATATGTTATTTTTGGGGAGTCCCTGGAAATATTTTATTTTAACCCCTTAGGGACTATTTTCACCTTAAGGACTCAGCCCTTTTTTGCAATTCTGACCACTGTCACTTTATGCATTAATAACTCTGGGATGCTTTTACCGATTATTCTGATTCCGATTTTTCGTGACATATTCTTCTTTAACATAGTGGTAAATTTCCGTCGTTACTTGCATCCTTTCTTGATGAAAAATCCCCAAATTTCATGAAAATTTTGAAAATTTTGCATTTTTCTAACTTTGAAACTCTCTGCTTGAAAGGAAAATTGATATTCCAAATACACTTTTATTGATTCACAAATACAATATGTTTACTTTATGTTGGCATCATAAAATAGACATATTTTAAACTTTTTGAAAAAATTTGAGGCTTCAAAGTATAGCAGCAATTTTCAAAATTTTCACGAAAATTTCAAAATCTGAACTTTTCAGGGACCAGTTAAGTTTGAAGTAGATTTGAGGAGTGTTTCTGTGAGAAATACCCCATAAATGACTCCATTATAGAAACTACACCCCTAAAAGTTTTCAAAAGGACATTCAGAAAGTTTTTTAACCCTTTAGGTGTTTCACAAGAATAGCATCAATGCGAGGAGAAAAATCAAAATCTGCATTTTTTAAACTAACATGTTCTTGTAACCCCATTTTTTTCATTTTTAAAAGTGGTATTAGGAGAAAAAGCCCCCAAAAATTTGTAGCCCAATTTCTCTCGAGTATGGAAATACCTCATATGTTGACATAAAGTGCTCTGCGGGCTCACAACATGGCTCAAAAGAGAAAGAGCAACTGTGGGATTTTTGAAAGCGAATTTTGCTGTCATGGTTTTTGGGGGCTATGTTGCATTTAGGAAGCCCCCATGATGCCAGAACAGCAAAAAAAAAAAAAACACCTGGCATACTATTTTGGAAACTACACCCCTCAAGGAACATAACAAGGGGTATAGTGAGCCTTAACACCTCACAGGTATTTGACAACTTTACGTTGAAGTTGGATGTGAAAATGGAAATTTTATTTTTAACACTAAAATGATGGTGTTACCCCAAATTTTTCATTTTCACATGGTGTAATACTAGAAAATGGACCCCAAAATTTGAAGCCCAATTTCTCCCGATTAAGAAAATGCCCCATATGTGGACGTTTACAAACCTCCCATGGTGCCAGAACAGCAGAAACCCCCCACATGTGACACCATTTTGGAAACTAGACCCATCCAGGAACATAACAAGGGTTACAGTGAGTACTTACACCTCACAGGTTTTTTTAACAGTGGGCCGTAAAAGTGAAAAATTAGATTTTAAACACTAAAATGATGGTATTACTCCAAATTTGCACATGGTGTAATAGTAGAAAATTTAGCACAAAATTTGAAGCCCAATTTCTCCTGATTAAGAAAATGCCCCATATGTGGATGTTAAGTGCTCTGCTGGCGCACTACAGGTCTCAGAACAGAAGGAGCGCCATTGGATTTTTGGAAAGATAATTTTGCTGAAATTGAAGTCGGGGGCTATGTGCATTTAAAAACTAGACCCCTCCAGGAACATAACAAGGGTTACAGTGAGTACTTACACCTCACAGGTTTTTTAAACAGTGCGCCGTAAAAGTGAAATAACTGATTTTTAAGACTGAATTGTTGGTTTTAACCAATTTTTTTTAAGTTTTACAAGTAGTAAGAGAAAAAAATCTCCACAAAATTTGTAGCCCAATTTCTCCAGAATAAGAAAATACCCCATATAAGGGGGAAAAGCACTATGCGGGTGCATAACAGGGCTTAGGAGTGAGACAACACCAATGAGATTTGAGGCCTAAAGTGGTGATTTGAACTGCAATGGTTGAGGTTCTGACGTAAAATCTTTAAAAAAAAAAAAGGCAAGTGACCACAATTTGGAAACTACACCCCTCAAGGAAGGTAACAAGGGGTACAGTGAGTACTTACACCTCACAGGTTTTTTTAACAGTGGGCCGTAAATTGAAAAATAAAAAAATTTTACGCTAAAATGCTGGGGTTACCCAATTTTTTACATTTTCACAAGGGTTAATGGGAGAAATTGGGTTACTAATTTTGGAGGCCTTTTTCTCCTGACTATGGAAATACATCCACATATGGGGTAACGTGCTGGACGGGTGCACAACAAGGCTCAGAAGTCATAGAGGTCTGTTTGCATTTGAGGCCTATGGCATATCAGTGGTTGACAGTTACATACATTCAGAGGAAAATACAAAAATGAAACACCCGCATGTGACACCATTACAGAAAGTACCCACCCTGAGGAATAAGGTATAGGGCTAAAGAGTACATTTTGAACGCACAGGTGTTTCCTAAATTTATTTTCCAGGAATGGATGAAGGGTAGCTTTTGAAAATTGCAATTATCAACCAATACTCTGCTTCATCTTTCTGGGAACAACTAACATGTGACTCCGAATTGTCGCCTGGAAATACGACAGAGCTCAGCGAGAACTCTTCGCATTTGAGGCGGATGTTTGTTACAGACCTAACAGTTACATACATTCAGAGGAAAATACAAGAAAGGAACACCCACATGTGAACCTATTACAAACAGTACACCCCCTAGGGAACGTGTATAGGGGTGAAGTGGAGATTTGGAACAGACAGGTGTTCCCTAAATGTATTTTCCAGGAATAGATAAAGTGTTCGGGGGGGGAAGAAAATTGCAATTTTATAACTGGTATGCCAATTATATTCCCAGAATGATGACCCAGAGTATAGCCGAAAGTAAAAATTAATCCCGCCCCAAACCCTATGCTCTGAATCATCGTTCTGGGAATGGCCGTCCCTATTCTGTTACCTCAAATGTGCACCCCACCCAGGTGGGGAGAGAGCGTTGCACATTTGAGGCAACTGCAAACCCCCAATGCTGTTGACTTTGTGTCCCATGACTCATTTTTTGGGGGGGAGGAAAAAAAACATTATCAGGGGTATTGGAAAAAAACTTTTTTTTTTTGGGGGGGGGGGGGGGGGGTTGTTTGGCTTTAAAATTTTGAAGACAATGTACTCTGGACTGGTACATTGGAGCCGAATTCTGGGGAATTAAAATCAGGGAAAAGGATTAAAATTTAGTGCTCCATGGAAGTGTGATACTCCCTGATGCAATCCTTAATACAGAGGCCCGGATGATCGGGGCAAGTGTCGCATTGAGTGGTGGTGTCCTTACGAATCCCCCTCTTGCGACACACTCTGCATTTTTTCTGGGATCGTCCCTTCTTTCCAGTGTGGGGGACCTCACCTGGAAAGTGTTGGCCGGGGACGATTCGGGGAACTGAAGTTCCAGATGTGCTCTGACCCGCTCCTCAAAGATGAGGGCCTTTAGAACTATCTCTTGGAATTCCAGAAATGTCTCTGTGTTGCCAGAGTACTGGGACAGTACAAAAGCGTTGTACATGGCAACCTGTACCATGTAGACCGCAACTTTTTTGTACCATGCCCGTGTTTTCCGCATGGCATTATATGGTTTGAGGACTTGATCAGAAAGATCAACTCCTCCCATATACCGATTGTAGTCCAGGATACAATCGGGCTTGAGGACCAGTCACACGGTACCTCGCACAGAGACAGGGGTGCTGCCGTCCCCATGAATAGTGGTGAGCATAAGGACATCCCTCTTGTCCTTATACCTGACCAGCAACAGGTTTTCATGGGAAAAGGCATGGGACTCACCTCGGGGGGTAGGAGTCTGCAGGGAATAGGAAGGAAGGCCTCTTTGATTCTTCCGGACTGTCATCACTAGAGTTTCATATTTCCTGCAGCTCAATCGCCAGCTTTGTTGTGTAGACTTAGATGGGATATGCACAGACTGAGTGAGTAAATGTCAGCTCTATTGTACCTCTGACGAGAGCTGCAACCACCATACAGGTTTTGTACATTTAGCCTGTGGCTTCAGCCTGACTTTATAAGGATGGCAATATGTGAGCAGTGCACAGGGTACTCATAAGGCAGAGTCAGTACACAGATGCAGAAGCAGTGGCGTAGCGTGGGTTGTCAGCACCCGGGGCAAGGCAAGTAATTTGCGCCCCCTAACCCGTGGATTTTAGCACTCGAGTCTCTTCCACTAGATTAGTTAAAGAAAACCTTACCCCCTAAGCACATGTATTGTTTGTTATGAAAATACTGATGTAATTAAAGTAAAATGCATCTAAATACAAGTTTATTTTCAAACACTTTATTGAATGCAAACATGCATTACACATTCTCCACATTTTCAGCAGGTCTATGAATACAAATCTACAAATGTAGTAACCTAGCATGGGCCATGCTATTATATGTCGTCTCACAACCATCGTAAACGACATAAAATATCAAGAACAAAAACTAAACATCAAAATGGAACCATACCCTGGAGATGATCCAAGGCACATGACTTTGGGTATTATAAGTAAGCGGCAAATGTCAGGGGGGCATTATATGTGCATTATATGGGCACATTTTATTCGCCAACAATAAGTTACCTGTTAGTACACATAAGGTATACTGGCTAGCTCCCACATATAATGCCCCCCTGACATTTGCCCCTCTCACTTATAATTTGCTCCCCCCTCCTCTTTCTCATGCCTGTCACCTTTCTCCCACGCTGCGGCTGCTCCATTCCTGCAGTCAGTGAGAGCCGCGGGGACGTGATCTCCGGGCGCCGGCACGATGATGTGATGTCATTGCGCCGGCCTGCAGTGATTGGCGCTCACTGACTGCAGGAATGGAGCAGCCGCAGCGTGTGATAGCAAGGTGAAGGGCGTGAGAAAGGGGTGGTGGAGCGGGACAGCCGACAGCTCCCGCTCCACCACGCGATAGTTCAGGAAGAGTGACAACAATCCTGGGGGGTGGGGCAATTGCCCCGTTGCCCCCCCCCCTGGATCGGCCACTGCGTCCCACAGTGGCCGGCGACCCGGCGGCTTGGATCGGATTCGCACAGCCAGCACTGCAGAGAGAGTGAGTGAGCCAGGCAGGGGCAGAGAGCTGCGAGTGCAAGCGCGCCTCCCCAGATGTTGCGCACGGTACGGCTGGCCCCCCTGCACCCCCCACACTACGCCTCTGTGCAGAAGGCATCAAAATGGAGTGCCACAGTGTGTCTCACATTTATTGATCCCTCCACAACTCATGAAGGAGCATCAGAGCAGCCTCAGGGCTTCACAGATCCTCTCATGTCTCCACAGATGTCCATCTAGCAGTGTAAAACAGAAGTCAGGACCAAGACCAGGTAGCTAGAGTTGGCGAGTCTGGCAATTTACAGCAAACAAAAGTGACAGCTATGTGCAATAAGCTCTAAAGGCACAACTGTGTACAGAGTTGTGCAGGGTTGAGGGCTTAACTGACGCCACTTGTAGTCTTAGCAGAATTCCACTTGAGACTCTCTCTGTAAACAGCTTAGAGAACAATGTGTATGTTATGGTGGCATTAAGTTTGAGTCCAAAAAGTAGTAATATTTGTATGGTATTATTTCATTATTGTTAACAGAATGGCAGCATTATTCATTCTGATTACGATAGTTGTATTTGACTAAAGCTTTTGGGTTACGAATTACCGACACTTTATATCATGTAATTAAATAACCCTGTAGAACCACTGTCATGAAATTGTACACAAACATCTCAGTTCTCTGACTGTTGTTCATCATTTCTATACATTCAGTAATAAAAACGTGTTTCCTCTAAAGGACTTTTTATATTCCCAGTTAATGCTCGATCATGAATGTTGAAGTACAATACGATCTAAATTCATACGGAGCTCTTCTTTTTATCCCCTGCAAAAAAAAGAGTTGTTGTTATTGCTCTTTGCTACATTGCATTACATTATTTTTGCACTGTAATTTTTGTTGTTATTATAATTAAATGTTTTTAGAGTATTTTATTAATTTTTGAATAAACAAACAGAACAACAAATCAACAGCTTGCATAAGAAAGGCAGGCATCAGAAAACAGGTTCTTGAAGGGTCTAAATGTAATACATAAGGAATACAAGTGTGAAGCAGCCCATACGGATTTAAATGTAGTGTGGTGGAGGGTCCATAAGAGCACAGATTAAACGCCCGCTTGTAAGAAAGTGTGCAATGAGGAACATTTTCAAAGGTGTTATAAAAAAACTGTAACGATGGCCACAGCTCCAAATTCAACTTCACAGTGACAAAGGAAAACCACTGATATGCCTAATAAATATTAAAACAGCAACAAAATAAAAATAAAAATAAATAAAAACTCATGAAAGCTCTTATAAATAATTGGAGCACCTGGTGGCCCAGGCACCACAAATTAAAGATATCAGACACTCTGGCTACCGAGTCAACTGGTATGTCCTCCTCTAAGATACTTTTCTTGTACCATATGGTTAAAGGGGTACTCCGCCCCTAGACATCTTATCCCCTATTCAAAGGATAGGGGATAAGATATCCGGTCTCAACTGCGGCAACACAGACATTCGATGCACGGAGCAAACTTCGCTCCGTGCTGGATGACTGGCGATGCATTGAGGGGGCGTGGCCTTGACATCACGAGCGGGGCGCGGCTGTAATATCACGAGCCTCTGGAGCTGCACCCGAATTTCTGTCCAGAATCATTCTGGTTGGCTGGATGGCTAGGACTTCACGGACATTGCTGTCAACAAAGACAGTAATGTATTCCACGTGGATTCCGCAGAAAGATCTGAATTTCCGTAGTTGACACTGTGCAGCAGAATCCTATTAACAGTAATGACATTTTGCCGCATCAAAATTTGTAGCCAGAATTTCTAAATGGAATTCTGTGAACCCAGCCCTATAAAATAAGTACAGCTTTTGCATAATAATATATGCTTTTGCGTTACCACATTCCAAGACACATGACATTTTTATCCTATAATTGTTTTCTCCATGTCATTTTATGAGGGCTTTTTTCAGAGTTCTATTTTTTAGAGGAACTTTTTTGGTACTCATTTTTTTCTGAATATTTCTTAAATATTTTTTTTTTTTCTGATGCAAAATGAACAGAATGGTGTTCTTACCAGGGGGTATACAAATAGGATAATTTTGTAATATAGGTTGTTAAAGTTACGGCAATACCAATTATGTGGAGTGTTTTTTATTCTTTCCATTTTGAAACATTGGCCAGCATTTATCATTGTAGTGTAAGTGAAGTATTTTTGTACACCTCACCTTTTTTTTTGTGTGCTGGTAATGAGTAGGAGCACCAAATTTATTAAATGGTCGCAGAGCATTTGATAAATTTTGTGCACGTAAACATTTTCTGAAATTTCTCTCTTCACATACACCAAAAAGCTAAGCTAAGTCTGGGCTGGTGTAGTTTTAGAGACTTTTCAGGGGCTTTGGCTTTTCACAAAAAAGGCTCAGTTCATAAAACCCGTCCATATTATGTGTATTGCCAAAATCAGCACAAATGTGTAAACCAAAAGGTGCAATAAAAACCCTGTTGCGCCTTTTTTGTGACTTTTCTAGACACAAAAAAGTCTTAAGACAGTGACAAATGTCGGCCATTGTGCTTTTTTTTTTTCCACTTACAATTTTTTTCTTTTACTTTATTAGTCCAGTATGGGATGTAATTTGCGATTCTCTGACATGGATATTATACACTGCAATACTGTGTAATATTGACAGCCCCTCCCCATGTAAAACCACTGTTGTGGTAAGGTATGAGAAGCGTTAAGTGCCAACCACCAAAGTTCTCGTTGAGGTGGTGTCATTTAAATGGTTCCCCTTTGAAAGGAGACAAATGAAGTTCAAACATTTTAACTTACTCATTATAAAGCACAGAAGGCTCAGTGTTAAAGGGGTATTACAGGATTTTTATTTTATTATGCTACAGGGGCTGTAAAGTTAGAGTAGTTAATAATATAGTGTCTGTACCTGTCTCTGATGGCTGGTCTTGTATTTTTATGTGATCTTTGCTCTGGATGTTCATTTTTAACAGCATACAAAATTACTCCTCTCTTGGATATTTCCCAGGTTGCAATGCGGCCGAGCCCTGACATCACTAGTCAGGTGATGACAGGGAGCCTGTCTGCTTCAATAGGTGGAACAGCTGGAGGCATCCTGATTAGAAAGCACTGACCTTTTTCATTGAATCTAGCTTGTTTGTTGTTCAAAGGGTGGGGTGGCTGATAGGTGCTAAAATCTCCTTATGGTGGATAACCCCTTTAAATAGTACAATACATGTTTTGATATCTCCCCTATTATGATTAAGACTCTGATAAGCACAGTATGGTGGTTTAGAGACACAAAAGGTGGCGTTGGTGACCCGAACATAATAGAACAGAAGATAATATAATACTAAATACTTGTGTAGTAGGCCTCTGGGGTAGTGGTAGTGTAGTCAGGGTTTTGCTTTAGTATATCAGGGGTTAAGGTTAACCCTATAGTTCGTGATGCCAGGCTGAGGACTAGTATGCTGAGGTAATTCTCCGGCCTATCGCCGCCCTTCCCAGTAACGATAGGTGCATGCAAATAATGACTGAAGGTCCACAAGGTAGCTGAACTTGGATAAACTTTACTTAAAGGCTTGCGGTACATCCAATGAACAGTAACAGTCTCATTAATACAGTCTCTATAAACTTCAGTGACTGGCAGTTGTTGCGGACCTTGACTTGTTTTATAAGTCTCTGAATTTAGGGTTAATTGCGAAGATCCGTCCGGATTTAGGGGATAGATAAGGTCCGGTGATCTTGCAGAGTGCTTAGGGATTGATACACTCACGGTGTGGTAATGATCAGCCGTTGCCGCAAGGCTCAGGCCTAAACTCACTGATGACAGCAGTGCAGATCCTTCTCTCATCAAAGCCCGGGAACAAGAGCTGTTGCTTGCTTGGCTGCACAGGAACAAGAGAGCGAGCTATGGCCGCCACTCCCTTATATGGGCAGGGGCAGGGCCGTTTTAATTGGTCCGAATATCTGTCACTCACTGTTACAAGGAATTGTGGGTGCAATACGTCATAGGGACCTCCAAAGGTCCTTAAGCAAAAACCATAGAGTTTACCTGATCACGTGACCCGCAGGTCCTGCTACGCTCCGTACAGGTAATTAACCACTTATATACATTTGTACAATTACATTTATAGAAATTCTGAGTAACCTGTAAGATAACTAATATCTAGATGAGAGGTGACAAGGGGTGGATTAAATAAAAACTACCCCGACGTCCTAGGGACTCTGGCTATGGGGACCTATATACAGGTACCGTATAGGATGCGCTACCAAGACACCACAAACCCCCTTACTTAAGATAAGTCGACCTCTACGTCTGTCCCCTAAGGCAGAGGGACTAGGACTAGACTAGGATGATACTTACAAGTTTGCTATACATCCTAAGTAAACATTGAACACATTTACATTCTCTGATACTCTTACTAGTATCTTAACTAGACAGTAGAAATCTTTCTAAACATTGATACTATCTAGACATTAACGCTAACTAGACATTAATGCTATCTAGACATTAATGAAGCTATGTCACCAAAGGTACATATAACCCTACATATATAGTAGGTAAAGGTATGTGATTGAAATTATAACACCGAAAAGAGAACCATACCACAGAATAAACAGCAAGATAATAGAATATACAAAATCAATCTTTATTAATACAATTTAGTGATAAAAAATATATTAAAATTTGAAAAAAGAGGGAATAAATAGGCACTGGTGGACATACAAAGGTATAAGGCAATGGTAGGACACAAATACATCAAAATATAGAAGTATAAGGAATAAATGCCACAATAGCTGGTAGGATACAAAGGTGATGCCTGCCAAAAATATGCAATAAAGGGTGCCAAACCATACCTACACCTGAACCCCAACGATCGTTTCGCTGTTATGCCGCTTCTTCAGGGGGCGTGACTAACCTGAGAGAGTCTGTAACCTTTATATCCTGCCCTAACCTATGAGGATCCCATTGGTTAGGGCAGGATATAAAGGTTACAGACTCTCTCAGGTTAGTCACGCCCCCTGAAGAAGCGGCATAACAGCGAAACGATCGTTGGGGTTCAGGTGTAGGTATGGTTTGGCACCCTTTATTGCATATTTTTGGCAGGCATCACCTTTGTATCCTACCAGCTATTGTGGCATTTATTCCTTATACTTCTATATTTTGATGTATTTGTGTCCTACCATTGCCTTATACCTTTGTATGTCCACCAGTGCCTATTTATTCCCTCTTTTTTCAAATTTTAATATATTTTTTATCACTAAATTGTATTAATAAAGATTGATTTTGTATATTCTATTATCTTGCTGTTTATTCTGTGGTATGGTTCTCTTTTCGGTGTTATAATATTAATGAAGCTATCTAGACATTAATGAAGCTATCTAACCTTTAGTTTCTAGCTTCTAAAACATTTTATTAAACTTATGATACATTTTAAAGCTTACTAGATAATTAGGTAGCTGTCTATGTAGTTTCTAGCTCCGGAGACATTTTTATTAGCTCTCTACACATCTTTATGAGGCTAACTAAACATTAGTACAGCTCTATATACCTTTAGCGTCAAGCTGACTAGACATTTTTATTATCTCACACATTTTATTCGCCAACAATAAGTTACCTGTTAGTACACATAAGGTATACTGGCTAGCCGGAAGATAGGTCACAGTAAGGTTGGCTACTAGGGTCTATCGGCTACACGCTACTTACCCCTAGAGCACTTCACATAACCTACCTAGGTTACTTTAAGAATTACGTGTTTAATTCTATATTCGCAAGAGCACCTACTGGCCATGTAGAGCATCTCACACACACAAAGAAGGAGAAGAAGTGTACCTAACAGTGGCAGGAATTGAATTTCAATAGGCTACAATCCCTAAAGTGTTTTCCTTAAGTGAGATATTTATTTTGGTGTATGTACTAGAGAAACTTGAGGTAGTACATTTAAGTCAGTTAGTTAAGGTACTATGGAGGAGATTTATCAAAACCTGTGCAAAGGAAAAGTTGTCCAGTTGACCATAGCAACCAATCAGCTCGCTTCTTTCATTTTTAACAAGGCCTCTGCAAAATGAAAGAACCGATCGGATTGGTTGCTATGGTCAACTGGACAACTTTAACTTTGCACAGGTTTTGATAAATCTCCCCCTATGTGTGTAAGTACCATTTTAAGGGTAATCTTCCCTATCATTTTTGATGAGACAGGTGCTAGCGATTGGCGACGGCAAAAATACTACCCTCAGAGGAGCCGAAGTGTCACCTATTTAGCAACTACTAAACACCTTTAGCATTCTATACATTTGTATGTACAAGAATCATTTACGTTTTTAGGGTTGAGTGTACACGTGCCGCACACCGACATTTTTCGTGTACAGCTCTGACTCACTTTTTATATACATAGACATTATACTATCTTTCTATGTACAACCTTTACCTATTTTTTTATGTACACAGACACGAGGATACCTTCCTGTGTACAAGAACCATATACATATTTACTACACAATTTACACAATTATCAACACTCTAACATGATTCAGGCTCATTCACCTGATAAGTGCAACATTTAGCATAAGAGTTCTTATGAAGCTGCTGGTATATACATAAATAAGACGTGTAAGGATCAGCAGTCCACCTACACTAGGAGTCCAATTAAAGGGAAATATACAAAGTGGCATGTAAGGATCAGCAGTCCACCTACACTAAGAGTTCATGGAAGGGAAAGGTAAACACGGCCTTAACCACAACTCATCCGGGTACAGTCCTTAATGAATCTCTCCTACTGGCTAGGAGTCTCTTGACTTAATAGTCAGGCACAAGCTTAGTGGTTACGTTGCTGAACTTTGAACTGGAACAATCTTAGCACAGTCCTGCTAGGCACAATTCTTGAACTTGGTTGCTGCAAAATAAAAGTGATTAACACAAGAAACAATCTGACTTTACTTTACAGTCCCTTTAGAGGATGTTCCTCTTCACTCTTCTAGTGCCTCTCTGGGTTCCTCTCTATCTACCAACCTCAGGGGCAGGGTTGGTATTGACATAGGTTTGCCACATCACATTGGTGAGGATGGAGTGGTGGATGGCAGCATTAGGAGGGGACACAGGCTTCCTAGCCGGGATCAAAGTGGGGCAATAGGGCTTGAGTACCATCTCCAAACTAGGATGGACCCATGACCCTTTCGTTGGTACCCTGGAAGCAGGCAAACTCTCCATGTCAGAAGAGGGCCTTGGTACATACATGGGTACCTGTGCAGGAGGAAAACTCTCATTGCTCCGAGAGGGCCTAGGTATGTGCGTTGGTACTTCTGGAACAGACAAACTCTCAGTGCTCCAAGAGGGTCTAGGTACGGTCTTTGGTGCCCGCAATTTGGGCTTACTTTTCTGAACTTGAGCAGGACTTGACTCTCGACGGTATGTAAAAGATGATGAACTTGACTCTTTGCTGTACATAGAAGATGATGAACTTGACTCTTTGCTGTACATAGAAGATGATGAACTTGGCTGTTGAGGCTCCTCCTCCTTGGGTACGCCGGTGGAGGCCTTAGGAGCGGACATTTTTGGCCTCAAGTTGAAGGGATCGGACTCCCAATCAGTTGACAGAATATATTTGAAGGGAGGCTGTGTTGGGGCTGCTGGTCTGGTGACCGCTGCAGCCCATTCTACAAGAAGGCTCTGGACGGGGGTGTACTCCACAATTTCACCCACCTCCAAGGTGTAGAACTTCTTATGGCCTCACTTATGGAGATATGGCCATTGCACTGTTTGGCGGTTTACGAGGATGGTCTGCCCAGTGTGGCAGTCAAGGAGTGTCCCATAACCTCTGACCTTGTCGAACTTGGCCACAGTTGCTCTTCTTCTTTCCAATGGCTCCTCCCCTTCTCGGGGGTGATCACATTTACAAATGTACAATGCCTCCATTTCTTTGGTGTTTTCTTGCCACTGTACTTTCTCTTCATGGGGCAAATGCACGTGGTTGGGGGCATAGAGTACTTTGTGTCAGGCCTTTAGCTTTTCCATCAATTCTGCCAGCTCAGCTTCTTGAAAGGCCCTTTCTTTTTCTGCAGTTGGAATTGGTGGAAGTGGCTTCCCAGGTAATGGTTGAAGTACTCTGTGCATGTACTCGATCAGCTCCGGCTCATCTCCGAACACCCATTGCGGCAATTTTGGTGAGCACTTGGGTCGTGCACTTGGCAAACTTGATCTAGGTATGACCTCAGGGCTGGAGGAGGAAGAATAGGCCGCCTTTAGCGGGGTACTCACTGCAGACTCCTCCGGTGGGATCTCGGCCCACCAGCCCCAAGTTCTGTGGTGAGGGGACAATCTCACCGGCGATGCACCTCCAGGTGTCCCTGCGCTCTCCGCTGGAGGTGTCTCTGGCCAATCGTCGTCATCATCAGGCAGTGGGGGAAGATTGCAGGCCCCCTCTTCGTCTAATGACAACCACTGCAGACGGTGAGCAAGTTCTTGGAAAAGTCGGGCTGCGACTGTCACAACTTTCCGTTTTTCCGGTGCCATTTTTCTAACTTCACTACGTGGAACGCTGCACCCCGCCATGAAGAGTTCGCTGTGCGTGGCGTCTTTTGTAGTGGGCTTCTCCAAAATGGCGGCCGGCAGGAAGGACGTTATCGATGCAGCCCCGACTTGCGGTCCCTCCAGAGGCGACTCCTGTATCTCCAAGTTCCCTTTCGGCTGTGACACAGCAACTTGGCAGCCACGCCCAGGGGCGGGGCATGGCACAGCGTGGGCTTTTTTCCCGTGCTTTTCCGGCAGCAATTTGGCTCCACCTGTGCCGACTGGACCAGAGGATCGCAGCATGAACTCATTGTGCAGTTTACACATCTTAGTTGTAGATTAATTTTCGCCTCCCCCATACTTTTCTCGTGGCCCCCTTGTATGGCGCACCACAAGCACCGCTCCCGTACACAGCAACACGGTTTACAGCACATGAATAAAGTTCGTTTTCTGGGAGGAGTACACTTTCACTAGTGGTGACTGTAGTAGGCACACACCCGAATCCTGTTCGTGTGACGCCAAAAAGGCTTTGTGGTAGGCCTCTGGGGTAGTGGTAGTGTAGTCAGGGTTTTGCTTTAGTATATCAGGGGTTAAGGTTAACCCTATAGTTCGTGACGCCAGGCTGAGGGCTAGTATGCTGAGGTAATTCTCCGGCCTATCGCCGCCCTTCCCAGTAACAATAGGTGCATGCAAATAATGACTGAAGGTTTTGGATAAACTTTTCTTAAAGGCTTGCGGTACATCCAATGAACAGTAACAGTCTCATTAATACAGTCTCTATACACTTCAGTGACTGGCAGTTGTTGCGGACCTTGACTTGTTTTATAAGTCTCTGAATTTAGGGTTAATTGCGAAGATCCGTCCGGATTTAGGGGATAGATAAGGTCCGGTGATCTTGCAGAGTGCTTAGGGATTGATACACTCACGGTGTGGTAATGATCAGCCGTTGCCGCAAGGCTCAGGCCTAAACTCACTGATGACAGCAGCGCAGATCCTTCTCTCATCAAAGCCCGGGAACAAGAGCTGTTGCTTGCTTGGCTGCACAGGAACAAGTGAGCGAGCTATGGCCGCCACTCCCTTAAATGGGCAGGGCCGTTTTAATTGGTCCGAATATCTGTCACTCACTGTTACAAGGAATTGTGGGCGCAATACGTCATAGGGACCTCCAAACAAAAGGTCCTTAAACAAAAACCATAGAGTTTACCTGATCACGTGACCCGCAGGTCCTGCTACGCTCTGTACAGGTAATTAACCACTTATATACATTTGTACAATTACATTTATAGAAATTCTGAGTAACCTGTAAGATAACTAATATCTAGATGAGAGGTGACAAGGGGTGGACTAAATAAGAAGGACCCCAATGTCCTAGGGACTCTGGCTATGGGGACCTATATACAGGTACCGTATAGGATGCGCTACCGGGACACCACGCTTGTTTAACTCTCGACCTCAGGTATCTGTTCATTCCACTTACAAGAACTCTTTTATGTCTCACAGGCCTCAATTCCACCAAATAACAGGGATACCCTATTCAGCCCTACTCTTTGTGTTCCTTTATCCAGGACTGGACTGAATAAAGAACAAGAAAGCAGTACATATGTCCATCAAGTAAAGCCCATTATACAGCAGTGTTGATCCAGAGGCAGGAAAAAACAACCCATGAAGTAGAAGTCAATTTTCCTCATTACCATGCCTGGTACAAATTTCCTTTCGGAATATATGAAGTTTGAAAGATGTCCCTGGCCTGCTTGTAAATTGTCCTCTGGGCGGGAGCTATCCTCTTCTGGTCCCATCTGTTCAGGCTGTAATGATGCCCTCTTGGCATGATCGATAGCCTAGACACGGCTTGTGCCATGCTTAGGAAGCAGAACAGTGACATGGGCTTTCAAGCACGCTGAGTGGGCGTGGACACAGTACGAGCAGACGGGACTAGAAGAGGATGGATCCTGCCCAGGGGACTACTTACGGGCTGGCAGGGGACATCTTTCAAACTTCATATCTTCACTATCACTGCCATTTCGCTGGTAAGGAAGATGGGTTTACCAAATATAAAGCATTGCTACACATTATTTATGGTAAAATCTATTGAGAGGTTCTCTTTATTTTTCTTAAAACAGAGACAAAATTATTATAAATGACCAACAACTGAACCATATATATAACATGATTCAAATACCCCTCAGACCCTGGATATTTGCTTAAAGGGATTCTCTTAAGATACTAATCACAAATGTATAGTGATAATGGCTGATGAGTGTGAGTCTCACCTCTGGGACCTTCATTTATAATAAGATTGAGGTTCTGCTTGCCCCTGTCTGCACATTATACATATCAGAATAAAGGAGGTCACATTGTGTAGCAGATGGAGTATGTTAAAGGGGTACTTTTTTTTTTTTTAATGAACTGGTGCCAGAAAGTTAAACAGATTTGTAAATTACTTCTATTAAAAAATCTTTATCCTTCCAGCACTTATTAGCAGTTGTATGCTACAGGGGAAATTCTTTGCTTTAAAAAAAAATATTTTGTCTTGTCCACAGTGCTCTTTGCTGACACCTCTGTCCGTGTCAGGAACTGTCCAGAGTAACATAGGTTTGCTATGAGGATTTTCTCCTGCTCTGGACAGTTCCTGATACGGTCATCAGGTGTCAGCAGAGAGCACTGTGGACACGACAAAAAAGAAATTCAAAAAGAAAAGAATTTCCTCTTTATCATGCAGCTGCTAAAAGTACTGGAAGTATAAAGATTTCTAAATAGAAGCAATTTACAAATCTGTTTAACTTTCTGGCACCAGTTGATTTAAAGTTTTCCACCGGAGTACCCCTTTAAGAATGCAGCAGCCAGGGATCAGCAAACAGGGGTCACCAGGCAAGCATTCCCTTGATAGATTTAAAGGGTTATTCAGTGTTTTTAAAAAATGGATCCCCTGCTGGGGCAGTGAAAAGAGATTGAAAAAAAAAATCTATATTTACCGAGCCTCAGTCCCTAGCAGCTCCCATTTGACTCCATCTGGTCAAGCGATCTTCAGTCTCCTTCCTACTTCCAAGATGAGCACACAGAGGAGGCCGGCTCAACCAATAATTGGCCGCAACGGTGTCCCATCCCTGACAGTGTTTGGTTAAGGAGGCAGGTCCAGCAATGACCGCTTGTCTTGAGAAGCAGGAAGAAGACATAAGATCGGGAGGCTGGACAGAGTCAAAGCGGAGCTGTGGGGGACCAAGGTTAGGTAAGTATAGAGTATATATATTTTTTTGCAATTTTTTCCCTGCCCCATCTGATATGAATTTTTGCTGGAAAACCCATTTAAGGTCCCGAAGGTGAGCCCCACACCTAAAAGGCAATCCATATTCTTTAACCCCTTAAGGACTCAGCCCATTTTGGCCTTAAGGACTCAGACAATTTAATTTTTACGTTTTCATTTTTTCCTCCTCGCCTTCTAAAAATCATAACTCTTTTATATTTTCATCCACAGACTAGTATGAGGGCTTGTTTTTTGTGCGACCAGTTGTCCTTTGTATTGACATCACTCATTATATCATAAAATGTATGGCGCAACCAAAAAACACTATTTTTGTGGGGAAATTAAAACGAAAAACGCAATTTTGCTAATTTTGGAAGGTTTTGTTTTCACGCCGTACAATTTATGGTAAAAATAACATGTGTTCTTTATTCTGAGGGTCAATACGATTAAAATGATACCCATTATTATATATTTTTATATTATTGTTGTGCTTAAAAAAAATCACAAACTTTTTAACCAAATTAGTACGTTTATAATCCCTTTATTTTGATGACCTCTAACTTTTTTATTTTTCCGTATAAGTGGCGGTATGGGGGCTCATTTTTTGCGCCATGATCTGTACTTTTTTTGATACCACATTTGCATATAAAAAACTTTTAATAAATTTTTTATAATTTTTTTTTAATAAAATGTATTAAAAAAGTAGGAATTTTGGCCTTTTTTTTTTTTCGTTCACGCCGTTCACCGTACGGGATCATTAACATTTTATTTTAATAGTTCGGACATTTACGCACGCGGTGATACCAAATATGTCTATAAAAAATGTTTTTCACGCTTTTTGGGGGTAAAATAGGAAAAAACGGACGTTTTACTTTTTTATTGGGGGAGGGGATTTTTCACTTATTTTTTACTTTTACTTTTAAATTTTTTTACATTTTTTTTACACTTGAATAGTCCCCATATGGGACTATTCATAGCAATACCATGATTGCTACTACTGATCTGTTCTATGTATAGGACATAGAACAGATCAGTATTATCGGTCATCTCCTGCTCTGGTCTGCTCGATCACAGACCAGAGCAGGAGACGCCGGGAGCCGGACGGAGGAAGGAGAGGGGACCTCCGTCCGGTGTTCTGAATGATCGGATCCCCGCAGCAGCGCTGCGGGCGATCCGATCGTTCATTTAAATCGCCAACTGCCGCAGATGCCGGGATCTGTATTGATCCCGGCACCTGAGGGGTTAATGGTGGACGCCCGTGAGATCGCGGGCATCGGCCATTGCCGGCGGGTCCCTGGCTGCGATCAGCAGCCGGGATCAGCCGCGCATGACACGGGCATCGCTCCGATGCCCGCGGTTATGCACAGGACGTAAATGTACGTCCTGGTGCGTTAAGTACCACCTCACCAGGACGTACATTTACGTCCTGCGTCCTTAAGGGGTTAATGTCTGATATGTTAGGGGCTCTACCTCTAGGATCCCCACCAATTGGGCTAAGGTTCTGTTCTATAAGCCAGCATAGTTGACAGTGGCTCATCCAGGAAGAGACTCAAATACATAGTATTGCTGGATAACAGTGGACAAACAGGGTAATGTCCAATATAAAAAATGATGTAGGGGACAGGTTAAAGGGGAGTGACGGCAGGATCACACTGTAGTCTGTCACCATGGAGACATATTGGTTTGAATAAGAGCTGTAGACACAAAATAGTAGAACATAATTAAGACTATGTGTAAAGTTGCATTTTTATTTTGTAGCATTGGGGCATTAAAAAACGTTAGTTGTAGGGGTGGACGCTGCCTTTAAACAATAAAAATCCTCCATCTACACATAGAATTTAACTTACTTTGGGAGGTCAACTTCCTATTTGGCTTTGTTGTGTTTCTTTTAACATTTCCATAGATGTGATCAAGGAACAGTTCTAAAACAAAATATAATATATTGTTTGTTATTCATTCGATTTAGTATTTTATTCATTCAAGTGGGGCTCTGCTTGCATTATTGTTTTCCAACCAGTGTGACTCCAGCTGTTGCAAAAGTACAACTCCCAGCATGCCCGGACAGCCTTTGGCTGTCCGGGCATGCTGGGAGATGTAGTTTTGCAACAGCTGGAGGCACGCTGGTTAGGAAACACTGCATTAGAGGTTTTATATGGGACTTTGGTTGCAAATTTTGTCAGATTTGATGGGAGGAATAGTTCTGCATGCAACATGATAGGAACATTTCCCAGATATGTTTGATGATGCAGCAAATTATTATCTATCGTATGTGGTTCCTTGTATGGTACAACTGTGTGTGTGGAGTTGTACATAACTAAAGGAGAACTCCGGAATAGGAAAATTGCACGTCATGCTCCCGGCAGTAAAAAAAAAAAAATAGATACATACCTTCCTTTACTCCCCCGGTGCCTCCGATAACCGGCGCGATCCTCTTCCTGGTTGCCGGTGGTCGGCGAGTCATACTGCGCTCAGCCAATCTCCGGCCGCAGAGAAGTCCCGGCTCGGCCGGCGATAGGCTGAGCGGCCGACCACCGGTAACCAGGAAGAGGATCGCGGCGGAGACCAGAGCCGGTTACCGGAGGCCCCGGGGGGAGCAAAGGAAGGTATGTACATCTTTATTTTTTTTTTACTGCCGGGTGTATGACGGGCAATTTTCCTATTCTGGAGTTCTCCTTTAATTATTAAGCTGCACAAGGGCCATGAGGACGAATGGTCCCATGAGCTATGGATATCTTTCACTTGGATAGGTCCCCACAATGTGTGGGCATGTTGGAGCCCACTGCACTCCCCCCAAATCATTGGTAATGCTCAGTGTGTAAGCCTTGCATTATATTATGGTGGTTAAAGTTATAGTTAGAAAAAATTGCAACCTAAAGGGCCTCTATGGGAATAGTGAAGTATCCGCTCCGTCCCTCGCCTCTGGTTCCCATGCTGGGTGGCGTTCCCTTTCGTAAGCAGACAGCAAAATAGAAAAATATCCAGCACCAGGAAGGAAGATAAATTTCATCTTTATTGTGGCATCAATAAAAGTAGGGTACACAGAAAAAGTAGCCTGTGCGTTTCGGGCTGTGGCGCCCTTAGTCATGCCATGACCAAGGGTGCCACAGCCCGAAACGCATAGGCTACTTTTTCTGTGTACCCTATTTTTATTGATGCTACAATAAAGAGGAAATTTATCTGCCTTCCTGGTGCTGGACATTTTCTATCTAAAGGGCCTCTATTGGCTTTCTGCTGCCACCAATTTTGTTCCTCGTGCAAAGGAGGGCATATGAGTGGTGTCCAGTCTCAAGCTAGAAAACAATGGACTCACTCACAGTTTGAACATAGGGGCCCTCTCAATTCTGTGTCTGCCCTTACATCATACTTGTTTGCACTTAGAATGTCCAGGAGGCTCCTGAAAAAACTTTTGGAAGAGAAGGAACATCTCCTGGGTGCCACGTTGTACAGTGATCCTTCAACATACAATGGTCTTTTCTGGACCATTGTAACTCAAAACCAGACTCAACATACAATGCTACGGACAGTCCAGATCTGTGAAACATGTCAATGGCTGAAAGAACTGACCAATCAAAATGGGCATTCACTGGTAAAAAAAAAAAAAACCTAGTATTACTGAAGCGTATGCACTGAATTCCTGTCTGGTAGGCTTTGAGAAAGCAGGCAAACTTGGAAATGTCAGCCTCCGGCCAGTCTGTCGGCTTTCCTCTGACCACCGACTACCGCTCCCTCCAGGCAACTGTTTTAATGGATTTAAATAAAGATTGAAGTTTTGTCAGCACGGGTGAGTGGAAACTTACACTTTTTTTTTTACTGTTTTCCCTGTCTGGTAGCGCCTCCCTACAGTACAGGTAGGCAGGGGCGGACTGACCGGCCAGCCCATTCAGACGTGGTCCGAGGGCCCGGCAGGGTAAAAGGCCCGCTGCATCTGCTGAGAATCCAGGACACTTGTCCTGGATCCCCAGTCAGACAAGCGCAAGTTTCTGCTGATGTTTTTTTTGTATGTAAATATCCCTACTCTGCTCCTGCTCTGCGGAAATATCAGTATATATAAGTATAAGTATATATAAATATCTAATTGATTGCTCCGCCCCCACCACAGGAAGAGGACGGAGGCCGAGAGCTGACAGGCCTCCCAGAAACACAGAGCGGCCATTCATGTGAGGGTGAGTGATGTCCCTGTGTCCTGCCTCTCTCCCCCCTGAGTATAACCTGGGGCTGGGGGTGTGTGTAAAGTAGCAGCCCAGTGGGGTAACTTTCCCTCCTCCAATGTCCACAGGTCACAAACAGGTCACATTACCAGAAAAATATGTGGGAAAAATTGCGGCAAAAAATGGTGCGGTAATGTGACCTGTTGGTGACCTGTGGACACTGGAGGAGAGAAAGTGACCCCTTTGGGGTGACAACATGTGAACACACTGCTTGTTTATTTGTCATTAACGCCTAATGGTCTATTCACATGTACAGTATTCAATAGGTAGCAAAATCAGCTGCAGAAAATATACAGCAGATCTTGCAGATATAATGCAAGCAGATGTGTGAACTTACCCTGAGATAGGCTGAGAGCAGCCACAATGTGTGTGAGTATACTGCGCATGCGTGCGGTGACTCGCACATCAAAGCATGTCTGCTCATAGTGGCGGATTGCTGCTATGAGCAGGCACAGATGGAGGCACCCTGTAGGGTACATTGCAGGCGGATCCGCAGCGTAAAATATGCTGTGGATCTGTCCGTGTGAATGAGACCTAAGGATGCAAGGCGTACATGTACGCACTGTGCCTGCTCCCACTGTGTTGTATAAATCATTAGCTGGAACTCTCGGCTAATGCCAGACATCACCAATCATGCTGATAGGAAGGCTGAAGGGGCCCTACCTGGCTCAGTGCCTTCAGATTGGCGCTCCAAGAATATAGGCAGCCTGTATAAATAGAACACCAATAACAATGATAAATGCTGTGCTATAGTACAGCATTGTTTAGTGTTTGCAAACAAAAGGTTTAATGTGACAGATCCCTATAGGGACTTAAAATGGTGAGAGAACTTTAATATAGGACTCAAGGCTTTTTCATTTTTGCACTTTGGTTTTTTCCTCATCTTCTAAAAATCATAACGCTTTCAATTTCCCACCTACATGACTAGGGGAGATTCTAGCTGCCTGGCCTCGACATCTTATTCCCAACTTTTACCCCCCAAATACGACAGACACGGTTTTTATGGTGCCACAGCAGCCAAATTTTATTTAACAAACAACTAAAACATTGTAACATAAACATAAACTTGTATGAACATCATACATTAAATAACAGTTAAACTCCTTTAGGACCAATAACACTATCAGGAGAAGAACCCAGAGGTACCGTCCACTTTGTTTTTCCACAACCATCCATCAAATCTCTGGGGCCTCCTACTTTTACTCCCAGCTGACCATCACCTAGCCCAAGAGCACCCTCTTCAGAGCCTGCATCCCTACCTGGGCCTCCATGGCCAAAGGGACCATACCACCGGGCCGTGTATCCTCCACGCCCCACTTTACACTCCAAACTCCACCAGTACAGTGATGCCTCCAGATCCTTCTCCTGCCCGATCCACAACGTGGGCGAGTGACCCCTTACTCACCCACGTTCCACCAAACGCTCACTGCGCACTCCACCGCCTCCTGAATCTCTAGTAACCACAAATCCATCCCTAGTTCGTTGAGATGAACATTGTCCGCTGCCATGAAGTCGGGATTCCCCGACTCTAGCTCCCTGTGGCATACCACCAGCCCCCCATTCCTAGCCACAAACCTCCCCACAACTTTGTTCACCTTTGCCCATGCCCTGTTCAATCCTGCCACTGATCTAGCCCTCCTCCACTTCCTCCTAGCCACCATGTCAGACCAAACCAGTGTGGTAGCCCTTGGGGGGTGTATGGTAGTGGTGGTATGGTATAGGTATAGAAGGGGTTAATGTTAACCCTAGAGTTTGTGACGCCAGGCTGAGGGCTGGTATGCTGAATCAATGTTCCGGCCTATCGCCGCCCTTCCCAGTAACGATAGGTGCATAAAATAACTGAAGGTCCACAAAGAGATTGAACTTGAACTTGAATAACTTTTTACTGAAGTGCTTGCAATATCCACGGCACAGTAACAGTCTCATACAAACAGTCCTTAGGTCGCTTAGTGACTGGCAGTTGTAGCGGACCTTGAGCTAGATATATAGTCTCTGAATTTAGGGAGAGATTTGCAGATCCGTCCGGATTTAGGGGAGTTATTGCCTGCCTATGGAGTGTTCAGTTTCTTGCTATTATTTCGAGCAGTTCAGTTTGTTTTTGGAATGGGGGTTTGGCGGGAGTCTCAGGTTGATTCCGTGCTACATTTTGCCTGCCGTATCATGGTTTGCCGCAGGTGTTTTGCTGCCGTTGCCGTTGGAGGGGTCTGGGATGTGTCCTGTGGATGGTTACCGGGAATTTTTGGCGGGTGCGCCCGCCCCGGGTTGGTCGTCTCTTGGTGCATGGGGATGTTTTTTTTTTTCCCGTTTTCAGTTTACAGCGGTTTTCCATAAATGTCTGCTGGAAACTGGCCTCCGGGCGGAGGAATAAAGCTCTCACTCCTTCAGGATTGGTGCAGCGTAATAACGCCCCTCCAAACAGCACCCCAACAGTGGGAAGCTGTCAGGATGCACGGGAAGAAGCCGAAAGGCAGCCTCAATATCTGTCTTAGCAAGCAGAGCTCCCCGCCCACACCCCTGACCCATACCAAAGCAGCATCAAATGACGTATACGAAACGGCACAAAGCGCCGGATTGATACCATCGTTCACCGACTCCCCCGCAGGATGGGAGAGGTGGTGAGTGAGCCAGAACTTATTAGGTTCCTTCTTGGGCACCAGACCCAACGGGGAAACTCTCAATCCGGATATTGGGGGGAACTCAAATGGCCCCGCTATCCAGCCCAGCTCCCCTTCTTTCAGCAACTTTTCCACAACCAAGTCAGGGCGGAGCCGTGCAGAAACCAAATTCCGCAGAACCCCGGTTGACTCCCCCGCCAAACTCGGAATCCTGAAACCTTCCGAAAACCCAACCCGCAACAATTCCACCACCACCCTATTTGGGTACCGGTCTAGGAAAGGCGCCATCCTTTCCACCACTACCGGCATCGCCCCTCTTGAGATCAGAGTCTCCGTCCTTCCCTCCACCCCGCCTAAAACAGTGGGACAAGCCATGGGAACCCCCCCCTCACACCTGGAGAACTCATGCATGAAATGGCACTCCTCCCCAAATTTGCAGTTGCCCTCATTGAACTGCCAGCACACCCCTTTGAGCCTGCCCCCCACCTGGGTAGCACCCGAGCTACCCCTGCCGTCCCGAAAGGACTGTGGGCCACTCCGAGGGGCAGCCATGAGCCGCATCCATAAGCCAATATCCTTGTGGTCCCACTGCAAGGAAGGGCGCACCGCCATCCGTTGCCTAAACTGTTCATCGTATCGCAACCAAGCAGTTCCGCCATAGAAGCGATACGCCTCCCCAATGGCATCCATATAGCAGAAGTGGCCGGACCAGTGCTCCGGCACCTTCTCTCCCACCACGCTAACCAATATTGCGAAAGCCTGGAGCCAGTTAGAGAATGACCGCGGTATCAAACGATACCGCCAACGTTCCTCCTTCTCCTCCTTCAACTTCTTCTTACCCTCATCCGATTTAACCCTATCAAGATTACATTTTTCCAAGGGGAACAGGGAAAATATCTCCACATACTTCCCCTTCCAGATCTTCTCCCACACCTCGGCCTTAAGGTGTGACCCCAAAGGCCCTTCATAGCACACATAAACCTCCCCCCTAGCATGGTCAGCCAACCTCACATCCCCCCCCAACCACCCAAGGTGGCCATCACCGCCAAAGTCCCCGCCACTGGACCGTCAGTGAGACCGGTTCTCCCGGTCGAGCCGCCCCCGGCCCCCGCAGCACCCGCTGCAGGAAGTGTCCCTGCTGCAAGCCCGCTGCCAGCTGCTCCTCCAACCCTGGACAACCGCGCCGACATGCCGCCAGCTCCCCACACAACAGAAGGTGACCCCAGAGGACCTGAATCCCCTTCCCCCACTAAAGCCTGCAAACCAGAAAGCAACATATGCAAACCCCTCCTACAGCCCCCCCCCCCCCCCCCCCCAACCCGCCAGAACAGGAAGCAGAGGGACCTTGCCGGGGACTGACATTGCGGCGCCGAGCGCGTGGCGAAGATGCTGGTGAAAGCCATGCTGGCCGAAGTACCTCCTGGGACAATGCCGCAAACTGATCCCCCAGCCAATTTGTAAATTGACTGGTAAAGTGAAAGCTGTGATCGGTCGCTGTGGGAAAATCACTCTACTTTTTCTGTAACACAGTTAGTTTGATAAATCTGGGCCAATGTTTCATCTTTGTGTAGTAACAAACCCCTCCAAAATTTGCAAACTGTGCTGCTTAAAAAAAATAATAAATTCAACCCACAAATATTGTTATTTGCTTTTGCCATAAATTTTATGGTAAAATAAGTGATGTAATGACAAACTACCTAGTTAGTTACCTGGATACTTATATACCAGGATACCTAATTACACACCTACTTACATACCTACCTTCCCTTTTACTGTGCAGGAGGGCATTATAACAGTTCGGGGCCTGTAGATGGGGAGATTGTGTAGAGGAGGGCACTGTAAAAATGAGTGTAACATGTTTGTCTTACATATGTTTTGGCTTGAAGAAGTCGACGTGGTGGTCTGATGCGGACAGGGAAGAAAACAAAAAAGGACAACACTGATCAGAAAAAATGTTGATTGTGAGTCCTCAAATGTAACTGTAATCATTTATATGGTATACACATCCTGTGTACAGCTGGTGTCTATCTCTATATGGTCCTGTATATAATCACTTATATGGTATACAGATCCTATGTACAGCTGGTATCTATCGCTATTTGTGAACTGTATGGGGGAATTCTGTTGTGTGTATAGTGGTTAAATTCAGTATAGTATGTTGGTATTGTCCAGTTTTTGTGTGGTGGTATATATTTACTCCTTATATACAGGTATTATTGGTCATGGAAAATTATCTTACCTACGTTATATATATTTAATTTTATTTTGTATGTAGATGTGGTGTATGAGGAGGGACTTCTGTAGAATAGGGGCGGGGCAACAGTTCGGCCAGGAGCCAACTGGGGGCCCTTGCTTTATTTGGTCCGGGGGCCATGAATGTTGTCAGTCCGCCCCTGCAGGTAGGTACTACATGTTCTGTACTATTCTTTACCTGTGCCACAGTTAGCTGCTCCTTTGGACACCAAGTAAGGGGGGTGGGGGTCCTTTTTACTTTTTTAGTACATTGCGTGTCCTGTACAGAACCCTGAAGAAGCTCCCATCCTCTAGACAGACAGTGATTTACAGCTCCCATGAGCTCATTGGTCTCAACATACAATGGTCGTCCTGGAACCAATTAATATTGTAACTTGAGGGACCACTGTAAATTAGACCTTGGCATCAGGAGTGAAGGGGTGTACATGAATAAAGAGAGGTGAGTATCTATATGTAATAAGAGGTGAGTATCTATATGTGATGGTCTGGGTTTTGTATTTGCTTACAGAATGTATTATGTGGCCTGTTAGTTAGGAGGCCTGTATTTATTTGGGGTGTGATAAAGGGGAAATATCAACGATTTGTCATTTAAAATCCATAAATTGAGGGCTGAGCATAAGGACAAACATTTTATTTCCTACTTATGTGAATCTGTCTGATGTAGCTTCTCAAAGGTAGACAAGTTTTCCCTACTTTCATGCTACATTAAAGGGGTACTCCAAAGGATAGGGGATAAGATGTCTGATCGCGGGGGTCTCTCAGCTGGGGACCCCCGGGATCTCGGCTGCGGCACCCCAGACATCCATGCTTCGCTCCGTGCTGGATGACTAGCGATGAGGGGCGGAGGCTCGTGACATTACGGCCAAGCCCTGCCCGTGACGTCACGGTGATGCCCCCTCAATGCAAGTCTATAGGAGGGGGCGTGACGCCCGTCACGCCCCCTCCCATAGTCGTGCATTGAGGGGGCGTGGCAGTGACATCACGAGCCTCGGGCGATGCACCCGACGCTCTAAACAAATGCCGGGTGCAGCAGGGAGGATAGGGAATAAGATGTCTAGGGGCGAAGTTCCGCTTTTAAATAACAAGTCAAGCCTAAACTGAACCGCACTGACCAGGAGCAGGGTATATGCACCTGTGAACCTGCATCTAATATGATGACCTAAATAATGTCTCCACACCTCGATGTTTCTCATGAATGTGGTTATCGAGCAAGCCAATGTGTGTGTTCTTGAAGGGTATGTTACACTGACCTGTAGCTGAGTCATCTCTGACCCAATTCCTGTTAAAATATTAGCTCTTTTGCGAATAGACAAAGTAAACAATGAAGCCAGGATGTTCCAAAGAGTTCCAAATAGATATTTAGGTATCATTCATACTTAGAAGAGAGCGAGCCCTATTACAAAGATCAAATTTGACCTCATATTACATACTAAGGACAATAGGGCCTTCACTATTCATGATCAATGCCCCTTATTTACTAACAATGTAGTCCTGTAGAGGGACATCCTGCACAATTTCTCAAAACACCAGTGCTAAAAGGGATGAGCCCAAACTGGGATGGATTACATAAGTGCCCCATTGCAGCCACATGGACTGCCTCTACATATATTCTTAATCCCGCCAACTCCTGCAACATGTGTCCAATACCGTCTACTCCCACATTTTGTCACAGCTTTTAGAATAAATTTCATTCCCTCGCCGTGCCATTTCATCACCCCTTTTTGCCATTTCATCACCCCCTTGTCCCATTTCATCAGCCGCTGTGGCATTTCGAGGTTTGTGGGACTACGCAGGATTTTGAGGGACCCGCTGTGTGTTCTGTGATCGCCTGCAACAACCTCATTACCGACCCACAGGATCCCAATCCTGATGCAGGGCTCTACTCTAAAGTACATACTACGCATCTCAGTAATAAAAATATGCAATAGAACTTAATATTTTTTTCTCATATATATAAAATCGGGGGCATTTTTACGTGCTTCTAAATAGAACATTCCCTAAATATTGTTACAACAAAAAACGTGGTCTCAAATGGCTGGAGGTGCTCAACCCCAAATGCGGTTGTGCATTTATACTGGGGGAGCAGATCCTGCCCTTGTAGTCCATTGCTAGGGGCGATCCCCAGCATAAAAATGCATACAATGGAGGATGCCTGCAGCGGACTACAAGTGCCACAATAGAATCCTCCACCAGATAGACAGTGTGGATATGTAACAATTAGAACAATACAATACAGGAATTTAAGTGCACTACTGTGGTAGATGTATACAGTGACATTGGCTATCCCTCAACACTGATGTTAAAATTGAGACTTTCGCCAGTATATCCTTATATGAAGGACACACCAGAGCACGCACACCAACGCCAAGGTTTCTCAAATGGCACGGGACCTAGCGCTAAACCTACCTGTGCGTGATAAGCAAAACAGGGGCCAGTGGGCAATTACGGCAGCATTAGGTCGACTCACAGAGTCCTCCCGGGTACCCTCCAGCATGGCTAAATACACATACAATGGGAGGAGGGAGGCAAACTGCAAGCCCCACCTAAGTTGGCTAATATAGGTGCATGGCCTCACAGGTGCTACCTTAATGCTGCCTGGAAAATGTTCAAGGCACATTACATATGGAGTTTACACACCTCCAAGTATAAAATTTAAACAACAACAAAAAACGTGGTCTCAAATGGCTGGAGGTGCTCAACCCCAAAGGCAGCATTAAGGTTCACCTGTGAGGCCATGCATCTATATTAGCCAACTTAGGTGGGGCTTGCAATTTGCCTCCCTCCTCCCATTGTATGTGTGCTTAGCCACGCTGGAGGGTACCCGGGAGGACTCTGTGAGTCTACCTAATGCTGCCGTAATTGCCCATTGGTCCCTGGTTTTGCTTATCACACACAGGTAGATTTAGTGCTAGGTCCCGTGCCATTTGAGAAACCTTGGCGTTGGTGTGCGGGCTCTGGTATGTCCTTCATATAAGGATACACTGGCGAATGTCTCGGTTTTAACATCAGTGTTGAGGGATAGCCGATGTCACTGTATACATCTAAATATTGTTACACTAACTATTCTGTAATCGAAAACGGTTCTAACTTATAAGTATGAAATGTCTTCATTGTTCTTAATAGAGTTGAGCAAATCTACAGTAAGCATTACTTAAAGGTGTACTCCGTTGCCCAGCGTTTGGAAAAAACTGTTCCGAACGCTGGAGCCGGCGCCAGGAGCTCGTGATGTCATAGCCCAGCACCCTCATAACGTCACATCCCGCCCCCTCAATGCAAGTCTATGGGAGGGGGCGTGACAGCTGTCACGCCCCCTCCCATAGACTTGCATCGTGGGGGCAGGGCTATGACTTCACGAGCTCCCGGCGCCGGCTCCAGCGTTCAGAACAGTTTGTTCCAAACGCTGAGCAGCGGAGTACCCCTTTAACCCAAACCTAAAGAATCACCCATCTATTTATTTAGTCTTGCAAAAGTTGTTCTACTTTCCAAACATTTCAATTCCCCTAAAAATTTTGGAATGGAACAGTACAGATGGAATCCGGAGATGCAGTTTCCTTAGTTTTGGATGTGTGAATCTTACTTTGGATTGGTGAAACTAGGTAGGAATTCCACTTCATATAGTAAGTTATACAGGATCCACAATATCTAGGATCCCATTGAGTTGTTATGCGTTTGCCAAGTTTTAGTTTTCTCTTACGTTTACCAATCAGCCCATGCTGGACAAAGCTGTGCAGATAAAAAAGAATCCTGATGAAGTGCAGATATAGGACTCTGACCGCTATAGAGATTTATTATGAAATAATTTACGCAGACTTTTGGACATATGTAGAATGATGTAAAGATGAGCATTCACTATAAAGATAAGATAAAGTACCACAGTTTATGGCTAATTACCTTTTTTCTTCTTCCTCTTGCAGTAGAGGCAGTGCACCGTTATCAGTATGGGAATAATAATAAGGATAATCAGGTACAGAAATCTGATATCTGCAACTAAAACTGAAGCAAGTTGTGGTTATTCACAGGAATACTATTTCAGGATTTTCACATTCTGATATATACTGTAGGCAGGGAATATCCATAAATCTCTAGAGCATTAGATAGAACATGTGAACACTTACATTGTTTTAAGGGGTTCTCCGGTGGAAAACTTTTTTCTTTTTTTTTTTTAATCAACTGGTGCCAGAAAGTTAAACAGACTTAAATGACTTCTATTAAAAAATGTTAAGTACTTATTAGCTGCTGAATACTACATAGGAAAATTATTTTCTTTTTGGAACACAGAGCTCTCTGCTGACATCATGACCACAGTGCTCTCTGCTGACATCTCTGTCCATTTTAGGAACTGTCCAGAGCAGCATATGTTTGCTATGGGGATTTTCTCCTACTCTGGACAGTTCTTAAAATGGACAGAGATGTCAGCAAAGAGCACTGCGGTCATGATGTCAGCAGACAGCTCTGTGTTCCAAAAAGAAAATAATTTCCTCTGTAGTATTCAGTAGCTAATAAGTACTGGAAGGATTAAGATTTTTTAATAGAAGTAATTCACAAATCTGTTTAACTTTCTGGCACCAGTTGATTTGAAAAAAAAAAAGTTTTCCACCGGAGTACCCCTTTAAAGTAATTTAACCCCTTAAGGACGCAGGACGTAAATGTACGTCCTGGTGAGGTGGTACTTAACGCACCAGGACGTACATTTACGTCCTAAGCATAACCGCGGGCATCGGAGCGATGCCCGTGTCATGCGCGGCTTATCCCGGCTGCTAATCGCAGCCAGGGACCCGCCGGCAATGGCCGACGCCCGCGATCTCTCGCGGGCGTCCGCCATTAACCCCTCAGGTGCCGGGATCAATACAGATCCCGGCATCTGCGGTGGTTCGCGATTTAAATGAACGATCGGATCGCCCGCAGCGCTGCTGCGGGGATCCGATCATTCATAACGCCGCACGGAGGTCCCCTCTCCTTCCTCCGTGCGGCTCCCGGCGTCTCCTGCTCTGGTCTGTGATCGAGCAGACCAGAGCAGAAGATGACCGATAATACTGATCTGTTCTATGTCCTATACATAGAACAGATCAGTATTAGCAATCATGGTATTGCTATGAATAGTCCCCTATGGGGACTATTCAAGTGTAAAAAAAAATTAAAAAAATGTAAAAGTAAAAGTAAAAAAAAAGTGAAAAATCCCCTCCCCCAATAAAAAAGTAAAACGTCCGTTTTTTCCTATTTTACCCCCAAAAAGCGTAAAAAACATTTTTTATAGACATATTTGGTATCGCCGTGTGCGTAAATGTCTGAACTATTAAAATAAAATGTTAATGATCCCGTACGGTGAACGGCGTGAACGAAAAAAAATTAAAAAAGTCCAAAATTCCTACTTTTTTAATACATTTTATTAAAAAAAAAATTATAAAAAATGTATTAAAAGTTTTTTATATGCAAATGTGGTATCAAAAAAAAGTACAGATCATGGCGCAAAAAATGAGCCCTCATACCGCCGCTTATACGGAAAAATAAAAAAGTTAGAGGTCATCAAAATAAAGGGATTATAAACGTACTAATTTGGTTAAAAAGTTTGTGATTTTTTTTAAGCGCAACAATAATATAAAAGTATATAATAATGGGTATCATTTTAATCGTATTGACCCTCAGAATAAAGAACACACGTCATTTTTACCATAAATTGTACGGCGTGAAAACAAAACCTTCCAAAATTAGCAAAATTGCGTTTTTCGTTTTAATTTCCCCACAAAAATAGTGTTTTTTGGTTGCGCCATACATTTTATGATATAATGAGAGATGTCATTACAAAGGACAACTGGTCGCGCAAAAAACAAGCCCTCATACTAGTCTGTGGATGAAAATATAAAAGAGTTATGATTTTTAGAAGGCGAGGAGGAAAAAATGAAAACGTAAAAATTAAATTGTCTGAGTCCTTAAGGCCAAAATGGGCTGAGTCCTTAAGGGGTTAATATCCGTTTAATACAAAATATCTAGATTAATATAAAAAGGTGGATGAAAAAATAATTAAATGTTTACAAAGAAACCTCTGAGCTTGTGTGGTTTCCCGGATTGAGATTTAGGCCATGCCTTTATGTGTTGCAAGCTACTGTACAACCTATGTGCATATATGCTGATCAGCCGTAACATGAAAAATCTCCTACAGGTACGGTAAATAACATCACTCACCTCAGGGCAATGGCACCTGATAAGGGGTGAGATACGCTAGACGGTAAGTGAACAGGCCATTTTTGATGTGTTGGAAGCAGGAAAAATGTCAGGAAAACTCAGAGCAATCTCCACAATGACAGGTCTTAAGGGTGTTCCTGGTGTGGCCTTTGTTACTACCTACTAAAAGTGGTACAAGGCAGGACAACTGGTGAACTGGAGACAGGATGATTTGTTCCTAAGGATATATATATATATATATATATATATATATATAATGCAAAAATACAGCAGCACGCCCAGTAGTAAAGTGCAAAAACGTGGGATTTATTTAACCCATATCAGATGCAACGTTTCGATGGCATCCCGCCATCTTTTTCAAGCCTTGAAGCCTTCAAGGCTTGAAAAAGATGGCGGGATGCCATTGAAACGTCGCATCTGATATGGGTTAAATAAATCCCACGTTTTTGCACTTTATTACTGGGTGTGCTGCTGTATTTTTGCATTTTGGTTTATCTGTGCAGTCAGCGATTGGGACTGCTATCCTTGCTTGCAATCCAAGATTTTGCTGGAATACATGGTTGTGCTGCCTACCCTCTGTATATATATATCCTTATGTGGGAGGTGAAGGCCAGTCCATTTGGTCTGTTGCCACAGAAGATCTACTATAGGACAAAGTGCTGAAGAAGTTACTGCGGGTTATGATAGAAAGATGTCAGAACACACAATGCACCACATCTTGGTGTGTATGGGACTGTGTAGCTATAGACAAATCAGGGTGCCCATGCTGGTCCCTGTCCACCAGCCTAAAAGGGGCACATAGAAATTAGATATGGCACCAGGATTCACTATGAGAAGAAGACAAGCTGGTGGAGGTAGTCTGATGCTGTGGGCAATGTTCTACTAGGAAACCTTGGGTCCTTGCATTCATGTGGTGATACTTGTGATATGTACCACCTACCTAAACATTGTTGCAAACCAAGCCACCCCTCCCTTTATGGCAAGGGCATTTTCAAGAGCATTATGCTCTGCCACACTGCAAGAATTTCTTTTCCTATAGGCATAGTTTGAGTAAGATGACAAAGAGTGTTGACTATGCAAGTTATGCAACTATAGAAGTTTTGGGGAGTCAATGTCTTAGTCAGGTGGTTAAAATGTTATGACTGATCATTGTTTACCATTTACAATGCTTTCTCCAGACAAATTTGGTTAAAAAATAATACCCTGCAGGGCACTAGGAATAGGCTAGAAAGAAAAATGTCAAAGATTATTTTAAAAAATCGTTTTTTTGTTTTCCAAAACAATGACACTCTTGTTAAAGGGTTGTAGATTTTTGGGTGAAAAAATGCTGTCCCTGCAGCTATTGCCTGTGGATCTCTGTGAGGAGTCCAAATACAGGTAGTGAAGGCAGGATAAGCAGGGCTCTGGCAGGCTCCTGGCTTGTCAGTCATCCTGATGTGTGAGTCTGGGACATATCACAGAACCTCACTGCACAGAGCCTCGCTTGTCCTCAGTGTACAGAGTCCCGCTTGTCCTCAGTGCACAGAGCCCCACTTGTCCTCAGTGCACAGAGCCCTGCTTGTCCTCAGTGTACAGAGCACCACTTGTCCTCAGTGTGCAGAGCCCTGCTTGTCCTCAGTGTACAGAGCCCCGCTTGTCCTCAGTGCACAGAGCCCTGGTTGTCCTCAGTGTACAGAGCCCCGCTTGTCCTCAGTGTACAGAGCCCCGCTTGTCCTCAGTGTACAGAGCCCCGCTTGTCCTCAGTGTACAGAGCCCCGCTTGTCCTCAGTGTGCAGAGCCCTGCTTGTCCTCAGTGTACAGAGCCCCGCTTGTCCTCAGTGCACAGAGCCCCGCTTGTCCTCAGTGTACAGAGCCCCACTTGCCATCACTGTACAGAGCCCTGCTTGTCCTCAGTGTACAGAGTCCAGCTTGTACTAAGTGTACAGAGCCCTGCTTGTCCTCAGTGTACAGAGCCCTGCTTGTCCTCAGTCTACAGAGCCCCGCTTGTCCTCAGTGTACAGAGCCCCGCTTGTCCTCAGTGTCCAGAGCCCCACTTGTCCTCAGTGTCCAGAGCCCTTCTTGTCATCAGTGTACAGAGCCCCGCTTGTCCTCAGTGTACAGAGCACCACTTGTGCTCAGTGCACAAAGCCCTGATTGTCCTCGGTGCACAGAGCCCTGCTTGTCCTCAGTGCACAGAGCCCTGCTTGTCTTCAGTGTACAGAGCCCTGCTTGTCCTCTTTACACAGAGCCCTGCTTGTCCTCAGTGTACAGAGCCCTGCTTGTCCTCAGTGTACAGAGTCCTGCTTGTCATCACTGTACAGAGCCCTGCTTGTCCTCAGTGCACAGAGCCCTGCTTGTCCTCAGTGTACAGAGCCCTGCTTGTCATCACTGTACAGAGCCCTGTTTGTCCTCAGTGCACAGAGCCCTGCTTGTCTTCAGTGTAGAGAGCCCCGCTTGTCCTCAGTGTACAGAGCCCCGCTTGTCCTCAGTGCACAGAGCCCCGCTTGTCCACAGTGTACAGAGCCCCGCTTGTCCTCAGTGTGCAAACCCCTGCTTGCCATCACTGTACAGAGCCCTGCTTGTCCTCAGTGTACAGAGCCCAGATTGTACTAAGTGTACAGAGCCCTGCTTGTCCTCAGTGTACAGAGCCCTGCTTGTCCTCAGTGTACAGAGCCTCGCTTGTCCTCAGTGTACAGAGCCCCGCTTGTCCTCAGTGTCCAGAGCCCCGCTTGTCCTCAGTGTCCAGAGCACTTCTTGTCCTCAGTGTACAGAGCCCCGCTTGTCCTCAGTGTACAGAGCCCCGCTTGTGCTCAGTGTACAAAGCCATGCTTGTCCTCGGTGCACAGAGCCCTGCTTGTCCTCAGTGCACAGAGCCCTGCTTGTCTTCAGTGTACAGAGCCCTGCTTGTCCTCAGTACACAGAGCCCTGCTTGTCCTCAGTGTACAGAGCCCTGCTTGTCCTCAGTGTACAGAGACCTGCTTGTCCTCAGTGTACAGAGTCCTGCTTGTCATCACTGTACAGAGCCCTGTTTGTCCTCAGTGCACAGAGCCCTGCTTGTCCTCAGTGTACAGAGCCCTGCTTGTCCTCAGTGTACAGAGCCCTGCTTGTCTTCAGTGTAGAGAGCCCTGCTTGTCCTCAGTGCACAGAGCCCTGCTTGCCCTCAGTGTACAGAGCCCTGCTTGTCCTCAGTGTACACAGCCCTGCTTGTCCTCAGTGTACAGAGCCCTGCTTGTCATCACTGTACAGAGCCCTGTTTGTCCTCAGTGTACAGAGCCCTGCTTGTCCTCAGTGCACAGAGCCCTGCTTGCCCTCAGTGTACAGAGCCCTGCTTGTCCTCAGTGTACAGAGCCCTGCTTGTCCTCAGTGTACAGAGCCCTGCTTGTCATCACTGTACAGAGCCCTGTTTGTCCTCAGTGTACAGAGCCCTGCTTGTCCTCATTGCAGAGCCCTGCTTGTCCTGAGTGTACAGAGCCCTGCTTGTCCTCAGTGCACAGAGCCCTGCTTGTCCTCAGAGTACAGAGCCCTTCTTGTCCTCAGTGTACAGAGCCCTGCTTGTCCTCAGAGTACAGAACCCTGCTTGTCCTCAGTGTGCAGGGCCCTGCTTGTCCTCACTGCACAGATCCCTGCTTGCCCTCAGTATACAGAGCCCTGCTTACCCTCAGTGTACAGGGCCCCGCTTGTCCTCAGTGCACAGAGCCCTGCTTCTTCACCCACACTTCCTTTATTTGGACTTCTCACAGATACATTTAACCAATGTATATTGCAAATATTTATAATAGTATTATCTACATTATATAAATAGTTTTTGTTAAGGTACACTTTAAAGATAATCTGTCATATAGAGCCATCTTTGATGCAGTACTTGATTTTTTTTTATTTTTTATATATATACATTTCTGATTACTTACCTTCGTTGTAATGCTGGACATTTAACCGTGTACCGCTCCCTTTTGCTTTATTCAGTCTTGGTATTTCGATGATAACCTCACAGACATACAGCCCCCCATCATCCTCTGTAACCCCCTCTATGGTCAGCTGTGCTGTGTTATTGGCCACATTACAAGTTATTTTATTATTTCTCACTTCTGAATAGTTACTTTGCTCAGTCCTCACAGAACATAACGCGGCCCCATTCTCTTTCTCGGTGCTTGAAATATACTTTCTCCATTGAACTCTGACCTGTTCATTATCTTCACTATTCCAGTGGCAGCTTATTCTGGAAATGTTCCCCTCAGTTGTATTTAAGTTTGGCTCTTGTGTAATATTCATCTTCCCGAAGGCCATATCTGTATAATAAGCAAATAATAAAGAGTTAATGATAACACAATGATATTCAGGAGTTCTGATCATTCAGAAAAATCAAATATAATTTCCATGGTGCCCAGACGGAAGCATTAGTGAATATAGTTACAGAGGGTCGTGCAGTGGCTTCTGCAGGTTCACACATGCCGGGCTGCCCAGTGGCCAAGGTCAAACCCTTGGCAATAGTTAAATGGCTTTTCCCAACTGGACACCATTTTCTCAAAATAAATCCTAAATAAAGCTACATTTGGTTTCCATGTGGGAAATGCATTATTACATACTGCCCACAAAATTATTTAAAAAATCATGTATAACATGGCAATGCCAAGCCTGTGCTGTAATACTGGCGACATTATAAGTGGTTTTATTATATCTCATTTCTTAATAGTTACTTTGCCCAGTCCTCAGATTAGAATTGTCTTCCTCAGGGCTTGAAATATACTTTCTCCATTGAACTCTGTCCTGTTGTTCATCTTCTCTATTGCAGCGGGAGCTTATTCTGACCCTGTTCCCCGTATGTTTATTAAGTTGTTTGGATCCTGTGTAATATGTACCTCCCCTACGGCCATAGCTTTATAATAAGCAAGTAATAGTTATACCGTGTTAACATATAGTATATAGCAGACTCAGTACAGCTGAGCATGAAGCACATACCCCAGGACCTTCACCACCATTCTTGCTTCCCAGGCCAGTTCTTCCAAACCCATCTTCTTGCACACCTTTACCATTGTCCAGTCTATAGTGGAAGTTTGTTATGGGGCCCATGACCTATTCAGTCTAGAACATAAGGGGAGATGGCTATGCTTGCACACAACTCTTTCCAGTGAAAGCGAATTTTGGCTGTTTCTATAACTCCCATATATTGCACTGGGAACAGCCCACATGTACAGGTAGCAACATGTCCTATGTGGCTGCCATAAGGAGTAACGTAGGGTCCCAGATCCATTTTGCTTAACTGGATATCCCTCTAGTTGTTTGGCCACCATTAGATAATTGGTAGTATATGGATATGTTACCTGTACAGTGACCCCCCCCCCCCCCTCCACGACCTACGATGGCCCCGACATACGATAATTTCAACATGCGATGGCCTCTCAGAGGCAGCATCAACATACGATGCTTTTGTATGTCGGGGCCATCGCATAAACGGCTATCCGGCAGCGCAGACTGCTTCACCTGCCACCGGATAGCCGTTTACGGTGCCCCGAGTGGTCCGCTGACGATCACTTACCTGTCCTCGGGGCTCCGGCGCGTCCTCTTCGAGATCCCCTGCATCGTCGGCGCTCTCCATCGTCGTCATCACGTCGCTGCGCACGCCGTCCCGTCATCCAATAGGAGCAGCGTGCGTAGAGACGTGATGGCGGCGACGGAGAGCGAGAATGCCGGGGAAGCAGAGGCCTTGCCGGAGCGTCGGGGACACCTGGGGACGCGGTGACAGCGATGAAAAGGCGACAACCAGGGCAGCGGTGACTAGCGGTGACGGTCCGGAGCGGCGGGGACATGTGAGTATAACCTCCAATACCAGTGATCTTCAACCTGCGGACCTCCAGATGTTGCAAAACTACAACTACCAGCATGCCCGGACAGCCGTCCGGGCATGTTGGGTGTTGGAGTTTTGCAACATCTGGAGGTCCGCAGGTTGTAGACCACTGTCCTATACTTTACATTGCACGTATCCCTCAACATACGATGGTTTCATTTGGAACGGATTACCATCGTATGTTGAGGGACCACTGTATATACTAACACAGTGTGACTATTGCCTTGCCTTTATAATACATCATCATATGCAGCACCACATCATATGCAGCACACCACAAGTGTGTTTCACAGATTCTGTATAAAGGCCTAAATCCCTATCCCACAGATACCGGTATGTAATATGGTTGTGTGCAGGATACTTTATTTCGAATCCCTATAAATGTGGGTTCTGCGCAGCTTTAATGTCATTATTAGGTTTTATTATTATTACTAGCTATTTTTATTTATTATACATTATTATTTACATTTCTGTACATGACCTCTTTCTTTAGGCCGGGTTCACATCCCGTTTTAGGCAATACGGGACCGCATACGGCTGGGGGGAGCTAAAACCGGTCGCTCCTGTATCCCTGCCGTATGCAATGTATGTAATGTATTTCAATGAGCCGACCGGAGTGAAACGTTGACTCCGATCGGCTCATTTTTGCCCCGCATGTGGTTTTCCCACCGCTTCTAAACCAGTGGTAGACCACGGCAGAAACATCCTGATTCTGGCTTCCGCTAAAGACTTGATAAGCCAATTCTTTCAGTGGAATCCACTCGAGAATGCATTTCTGTCTATGGAGACAGCGCATTCCGAGCGGTCCTAGTGCCAGCATATTCTGCCAGAGCCCGCTGTCTGCAGAATGTCCGCGCGGAACTTTACCGGGAGGACGTTCTACCATGTGAACATACCCTAACACAGAAAAAACTTTACAGTTTTTCTTCTGTGACAAGCTAAATATTCTAAATATTCTAACCAAAATACTATGAACCCAACCTAATGCATAATAAAAACGGCTATAATACGGTTCTGCGTTTGGCGCTGTAATAGAGCACCTATGCAACTGTGGAAAGCGCCATGACCGTGTATGCATTGCACTATACTACAATGGCCCACATTTATGATTGCAGGTGTAAGTGAAGCATTTTTTTACACCTTTTTTTTGTGTGCTGGTAATGTGTAGTGTTGCTCGCGTATATTCGCAATGCAAATTTTATTCGCGAATATCGCTTATTCGCGAATTCGCGAATATAGCACTATATATTCGCAATTACGAATATTCGTCTTATTTTTATTTTTTTTACACAGTACACATCGCAGTGATCTTCCCTCTCTGCTTCCAGCTTGTTTGGTGTAAAGAAGGCTCTAATACTACTGTGTGAGATTGGTGTGAAAATTTTTGCATATGCGAAAATTAGCATATGCTAATTTTCGCATATGCGAATTATCGCTTAGGCTAATTTTTGTATACGCTAATTTTTGCATATGCTAATTTTCGCATATGCGAAAAATAAACGCGAATATTACGAATATGGGAATTTAGAGAATATATGAGGAATATTCGTCCATATATTCGCGAAATATCGCGAATTTGAATATGGCCTATGCCGCTCAACACTAGTAATGTGTAGGAGCACCAGATTTATTAAATGTTCACCGAGCATTTGATACATTTTGCGCAGGTCACATTTTCTAAAATTTCTCTCTTCACATTAAAGGCACACTAAAAAGCTACGCCAGGTCTGGGCTGGTGTACTTTTAGAGACTTTTCAGTGGCTTTGCGCCTTTTTTGCACCTTGTTACAAAAGGCGCAGTTCATAAATCCCTTCGATATCATGTGTATTGTCAAAATCAGTGGATCACAACTCAAAATCAGTGGATTGCAACTCAAAATCAGCAGAAATGTGTAAACAAAAAAGGCGCAAATAAACCCTGCTTGCTCCTTTTTTGTGCCTCTTGTAGACCCAAAAAACAGTCTAAAGACAATGATAAATGTCGGCCAATGTGTACAAGCAGCAACGCTTGTATGGGGTTTGCTGTAAGGATGGCATTTAAGCTATGTAGCTGGAAAACCCCTATAATTTACATTAGCTACAGTACAGTTAAATTTTCTGTAAATAACGTAGGCATTCCTCTGACTTATGTCACTACGAAGCAGGTAAACGATATTGTAAGGGTATTTACAACAGGGCTTATATTAGTACTGGGAGACTAATGCACTTCGAAAATACGTTAAATATGCAAATTTATATATAAATCTAAAATTCCCCCTTTTTTTTTTTTTTCTTTTTTTTTTTGCGCAAATGAAATCAATGAAATTCCCTTTTCCAGACATAAATTATTTATTGTCCTCTGTGAACAATGGAAGTTATAATGGGTGGACAATTATACAATCATTTTAGCACGATACTGAGTTTTTAAGCAGCAACCCTGAATACATGAGGCCCCAAAATGATCACAAATAAATTCTAAAATATTTGTAAATTCCAAATATTCACAGTCAATTTCCCTCTATCTTAGATTATTCTATATAGCTAAAACCAGTGTTTTTCCAAACAGTGTGACTCCAGCTGTTGCAAAACTACAACTCCCAGCATGCTCAGACAGCCAAAGGCTGTCTGGGCATGCTGGGAGTTGTAGTTTTGCAACAGCTGGAGGCACACAGTTTGAAAAAAAAAAAAACACTGCCTCACACAAAAATGTTGACTTTGATTAACCTCGGCTCTCTAGTCAGATAATATAAAATTCTGCATATTTCTTATTTTATTTTCTTATTATTATTATTATTATTTTTTAAATTTTTTTTTTTTTTTCATTTTTACCTGTTACAACCATCAACACCGTCTAATGATGAAAGTTTTTCCCGCCATTACTACTAATGGTAGATCACTAAGATATTCTCATATCATAATGATAATTATTTTATATACAGTAGCACCAACACATTCCACGGTGTTGTTCATTACTCCCCACAGTCCCTGTCCCTAATGGGGCTTCCTATCTAACTTCCAAAATAATCTACGACTATGTTTCAGGGTACGTTCACACGGATGGATTACCTGCAGAATTTCCGCAGCGTATTTGATGCGGATTTTGCTACCAATGACTTCAATGGGTCTGAAGGAAAATCTGTAAATCAGCCTCTGTTGCAGATTTTCTACAGACCCATTGAGGTCAATGGTGGCAAAATCCGCCCGTGTGAACATACCCTCAAGAGAAATCCTGAGAACCTGGAGGAAACCTACGCAAATATGGGGAGAACATACCCACTTGGCCAGATATGAACTCATGACTGCCACCTTGCCACCCATATTGTTGATCAGTGGAGATCCATCCACAAGGACCCCCCAAAATTACGTATGCACCTCACCACCTTCATAGGTTTTCCCTGCTGCTGGTGGGTGAATTGGGCTGTGCTGTAGTTTCCTGCAATTTGTTCCCCGGATTGGTCAAGGTTCTATATGTTGCCCCCCCACCACCCACCACAAATCATAATGTTAGGAAATATAGTGATGATCTGCCATAACATAATGTGATGGGTTTACACCTACACTAAGCACTTTATTTTTATGCTACTTTTGCGATAAAAAAAAGTTGCAAAGCCCTCCAAAAAATGGCAAACCTAAGGCAGGTCAGACATGGCTTAGGGTGAATTCAGACCATGATTCTTTAATACAGTGACCGGATGTGAAAACCGGGTGCTCCCGTATCCCAGCCGGACCTGGCCCGCATCTCATTCATTAGAATGAGTCGACCGGAGTCACTGTGGGGGAGATTTATCAAAACCTGTCCAGAGGAAAAGTTGCCCAGTTGCCCATAGCAACCAATCAGATCACTTCTTTCATTTTCAACAAGGCCTCTGCAAAATGAAAGAAGCGATCTGATTGGTTGCTATGGGCAACTGGGCAACTTTTCCTTTGCACAGGTTTTAATAAATCTCCCCCTATGTGACTCCACGGTTTTCAGTCTGTTCACAAAACCGGATATGGGGCAAAATTGAGTCGACCGGAGTCACTATCTGACTCTGGTCGGCTCATTCAAATGAATGAGATGCGAGCTGGGTCCGGCTGGGATACAGGAGCGCCCGATCTTCACATCTCCCAGCCGGATCCAGTCACCGTATTCAAGGATCGTGGTGTGAATGCACCCTTACAAAGCTGCCTTTGGAGGGCACTTTTAAAAAGTCTCACAAAAAGTAGCAACTGCGACTTTTTTGTGCAGAAGAGTCGCAGAGTAGAGGAGGAAACATACAAAATGGTGTCGTGAGGTGATTTATTGTTTTTTGCTTATGTGCGCCAAACTTATCAAATTGATCTATCCCTTGATAGAAGGATAAATGTATCGCACATAAGCAAAACCAAAGAGACTTCAAAACACACTTTCCAAAGACAAAAATGACAAATGGCCTCCATTAACTTTCCATATGTTGTCCAGACATATCAAAAATTTTCAACGCACCGGGTCTCATTCCTGACACCCGCTGCGATTGTTAGTTATAATCAGGCAAAGCACACGCTAGAGAGCTTCACTCCTTGCCCAGCCATCAGATCCGACTGATGCGCTCCATAGATAGACTATATAGTTATAACAATGGGTTTCAGAACTAAGACCCATTAAGATCTAAACTTTTGACATGTCTGGATGACACGTGAAAAGTTTACCGTATTTTTCGCTGTATAAGACGCACTTTTTCTTCCCCAAAACTGGGGGGAAAAATTCGGTGCGTCTTATACGGCGAATACACCCCTATCGCGGCGGTCCCTGCGGCCATCAACGGCCGGGACCCGCGGCTAATACAGGACATCACCGATCGCGGTGATGCCCTGTATTAACCCTTCAGACGCGGCAATCAAAGCTGACCGCCGCGTCTGAAGGGAAAGTGACACTAACCCGGCTGTTCAGTCGGGCTGTTCGGGACCACCGTGATTTCACCGCGGCGGTCCCGAACAGCCTGACTGAATAGCCGGGTTAGTGCTTACAGGACACCGGGAGGGACCTTACCTGCCTCGTCGGTGTCTTCTCCGTTCAGGGATCCCCTGTATGGCCGGCGCTCTCCTTCCTCGTCATCTCGTCGTCTCGTACATGCGTCGGCGTGCGTAACGACGTGATGACGGCGACGGAGAGCGAGGATACCCGGCCGGCAGCAGAGACGTTCCGGCGCGACGGGGACACGGCGACAGCGATGGAGCGACATCCAGGGCAGCGGTGACGGGTCCGGAGCGGCGGGGACACGTGAGTATTACCTCCTATGCAGTGGTCTTCAATCTGCGGACCTCCAGATGTTGCAAAACTACAACTCCCAGCATGCCCGGACAGCCAAGGGCTGTCCGGGCATGCTGGGAGTTGTAGTTTTGCAACATCTGGAGGTCCGTAGGTTGAAGTCCACTATTGGGTTCAAAATACGGTATATAAAATGCTGTGACTCCTGGCAATTGCTCAAATAAGGTAGGTAGAAGTGTCTGGACCTTGTCCTTAGCCTTGTGGTACCCCCAGTCCCCCCCCCCCCATGTCCTGTATCTTGTAATATGTGAGTATTGTAAATAAAGAAGAAATAGAATGGAAGATTGGTGAGTGCCGACATTCATTTTCTCTTGGATACCTACGTTAAGTGTCTGGACTTGCCCAACAACTGTGAGAACATACTGTAACCAATCCTAGCAATATGTCATCAATGTCTTAAGCGGGAAAATAAACCCTTAACTTGCTGACTACAGACCCAATGTTAATTAAAGGTGGAGTTCTCCCTAAAGAATGAAGAAAATCCATAGAAAGAGATAATGGTTGTACAGAAAACGGAGAAACATAAAATAAAATACTCACTTTGGACAAATAGGTAGAAAGCAACGGAAAGCCAAATGGTCATGATGAGCTGACTTCACCCTTCAGTCTCCTCTATGCAGAAGTAGATGCAGCTCAGATGAGCACGTGTAACCACCCTCCTTCCTGGTGTCATATAGGTCTTTGTTTTTTTTTTTTTTTTTCCACCTTCTTTTAATTTAGCATACCTTTGTAGAAGTAGCTTTTTATGTTAGGCTATATAACTTGTAACCCTGTACGTCGGATAAATGTCATTACTGTGCAGAATTAAAGGGTACGTGAACTTTCACAAACGTATTTTATTGTTTCAATGTATCTTAAATGTTTATTAAAAATCCAAATGTACATGTTTATGGTAAAAGTCTATGAACGAACCCCAAAACAGACAACGGAGAGCCCCTGTGCAAAAATAACAGGCCCCTCTTACATCATTTATGTGCAACTTACACCTTATATTTTTTATTAATGACTGTATAAGGGCTTAACGCTAGCATCCCTTGTGATCTGAAGCAGTAAAGGAGTTTATAATAGCATCCCTGGTGGGCTAGGGTTCTGAAGGAGTTCATAATAAGATCCCTGGTGGGTAGGGTTCTAAATGATTTATTGATAGTATCCCTGGTGGTCTAGGGATTTAAAGGAGTTCATAATAACATCTCTAGTGGGTAAGGTTCGGAAGAAGTTCATGATAACATCCCTGGTGGGACAGCATAGTAAAGGAGTTCATGATAACATCCCAGGTGGGATATCATAGTGTAGAAGTTCATGATGACACCCCTGGTGGGTAGGGCTCTGTAGGAGTTAATGATAACATCCCTGGTGGGCTTGTGTAGTGAAGGAGTTCATGATAACATACCTGGTGGGCTATTGTACTAAAGGAGTTCATGATAACAACCCTGGTGGTCTAGTGTAGTAAAGGAGTTCATCACAAGATCCTTGGTGGGTAATGAAGAGAAGGTTTAATGCAGTTAAAACCCCAGTGGTAACATCTTATGCGATCTAGGGCAGTGAACTAGTTAAAGGGAAACTGACAGGCTTGTTCACCTGCATTAAACCCAATACCCAGTGCAGGAGTAAACCTTTAAGTCCAAGGGAGGATGCATCCATAATATTACATTGTATGGAACATCCCAAGATTAAAAGTTGTACAATTTTTTTCAGAAAACTTATCTTTTTTAAATTTTGTAGACATGTATTAAGAGAAAGTAAATGATCTTTAAAATTCTAATTTTCTTTAAAACATTTTAAAAATAAACGAAACCAAGCAAAAAATAAATAAATATCGTAAATAAAAAGAATTGTCACATTCATAGAAGTATTTGCATTATTTACTTAATCTTTTGCAGCTATTACTCAAAATTCTTTCCATGAGTGAAATCCTGGTTTCCTCAGACCAAAGAATATTTTTTTGTAATGGTCTTGCTCCCAAGTGCCTTTCATTGAGAAGTGTCCTCCAATAACTTTGGTGTAGTGCTGCAGAGATAGTTGGCCTCTTGTAAATTTCTTTAAAGGACATCTGCAGCCTGAATACACTTATCCCTTATTCACAGGATAGGAAATAAGTGTTTGATTGCGGGGGCTCCGACTGCTGGGACCCGCCCCAATCTCCCAAACGGGGCCCCGGAATTGCCGCCCTGTGCTGCGACCAATGCGCATAGCGTCGACCTCACCGAGATCTACGGTGCGCCCCCACCCCATACAGCTTTATGGGGGAGGCAGGGATGCACGAACGCTGCATCCATGCCTCTCCCATAGAACACTGTTGGGGCCCCGTGCAGGGGATTGCGGAGGGTCCCAGCATTCAGACCCTTTGCGATCAAACACTTATCCCCTATACTGTGAATAGGGGATAATTGTATTTAGGCTGCAGATGTCCTATAATTTTTGGAAGTGTACCTCTTGGTCATCACTGGGCTGAGAGACGCAGGACGGTCATTATAAATAACTACCTGCGATTAAGGCCATTCTGACCAATCTGTTAGGAGCAGGGCTCAAGTTCTGCAGGAACGCATGGGAACGGAGGGGGAGATTTATCAAAATCTGTCCAGAGGAAAAGTTGCTGAGCTGCCAATAGCAACCAATCAGATTGCTTCTTTCATTTTCAAAGAGGCTTGTGAAAAATGAAAGAAGCAATCTAATTGGTTGCTATTGGCAACTGTACCACTCTCTCTTTACACTGATTTTCATAAATCTCCCCCGGAGTTCCTGCGCTTGTTTTCCCAAAGCAGGAACACTGTTCCCATTAGTAGGAGTCCTGCAGGACCAGCCCTTGAGTGGAAATCTTGGATGAGTTCCCACACTTTTTCCTAAAATTTGACCCCTGATTAGGAGTTGGGAGCAGTTGGAGCAAACAGACGATCCTTCGATATTGAGAGCTGCTCCTAAAGTTCCTCAAGTGAAAAGGATATACAGGCCCAGCTGAATTATCTGTGGGCACATGTGCCACATAATGCCATAAGGAACCTGTATGCCTCCATGCATGCCTAAGCATATTTCATCTTGCATCCAGGCTAAAGGTGGTCCAACAGGGTACTAGATCCTCCTTTTGCTCTAATATTGAAATCACTTACATATATCATTGTTACATTCACACACATGAGTTTTATTCGACTCCAAAAACTACTCCTTGGTGCATTATTTTTTTTTGTCAATTAGTGTACTTTTAGGACTGATTTAGTTTTAGGTCGAAGTTCCAAACCCTCCCAATTTTCCATCAGTTTTTGTTGAAATAAAGAGCTGTTTCCTTATGGATTGTAACTTTGGATAATAAAGCTAGCTTTAAACCTCTGAATTTGGGAGACCCTAAAGAATAGAGCTGGAAACCGCCTTTTCGTTGTTGGATTCAAGAAATAGTTGTTCATTTCCTTAAGGTAGCAACCTTCAATAGTTTTGAATCCACAGTATAACAGGAAGCACTGACTCATTCTTCAACAACATTTTGGAAATACCTATTTAAAAATAAAAAAATAAATTGTCCTTTGATATCCTGTGTGACCAAAAAGTATATGACGTTTCACGAAGCTATGTTTCCTGCCAGTTATTTCCTCTATTGAATGCCGAAATTAACACCCGGACACCACAAACACCTTAAAAATGTGATTGTCCAGATGTCTTCCTATGCCAAAACAACATTTACAGCTTTAATCCCTTAAAGGGGTACTCCGCCCCTAGACATCTTATGTCCTTATCCCCTACCGCCCCCTCGTGAGGTCACACCCCGCCCCATCAATGCAAGTCTATAGGAGGGGGCTCTGCGGCCATCACGCCCCCTCCCATAGGCTTACATTGAGACGGCGGGGTGTAACGTCACAAGGGGCAGAGCCGTGACATCACTATACTCCGGCCCCTGTATCGTGAGTCATCAGACACGGAGCAATCTTCGCTCTGTGTAGCTGATGACAAGTGGGTGCTGCAGAAGAGATTTCGTGGGTCCCCAGCGGCGGGACCCCTGCGATCAGACATCTTATCCCCTATCCTTTGGATAGGGGATAAGATGTCTAGGGGCAGAGTACCCCTTTAAGGCCACAGTTAGTCTGTCTTGATGACGCAGCCAATTTTTATTTAAGAGACATAACTCTTATTTTTCAACAGACCTATTTTGAGGGTTTGTTTTTTGCGGGCCCAATCGTAGTTTGTAATATGACATTACTTATTTTACCATAAAATGTATGGTGAAACTTATATAAAAAAAATAGGACTACATCTACAGGGCTATTTGAAGTTTAATTTTTCACAACGTGGGAAATCCTACCTTATATTGGTACTGTTTTAGTGTAGATGGGACTTCTTTGCTATGAAGCAAGCTCATGAGTTTCCTTCATTGGCTTACTGCACTACCACAACGTATATGTACGGCCTATGTCCTAAATGCCCAGGTGGCCATGCCTTATCATAAAAGGGGTTTAAAAAAAAAATACTCCCCAATTTTTTTTACTTTATACATAATTTTCTAATTAAAAAGACAGATCTAAGATATATTCTAGCGTTTCTTATGTGAATTTTATGTTTTAGCATCACTGACATGTCCACATGTCCATTCTGGAAGCAGATAATAATCAGGACCTTCTATTGACATCAATGGGGATTTGATTCAAGGCAGCATTTGAAGCAGAATCTACATGGAAATTCTCCTGGAATCTGCCTCAAATTCTCTAGTGTGCACTGGTTTCCTCATGGAGAAGTAGAGGAGCTCAGCTTTCCCACTGAGGAGATTCAGCAATGAAAGGATCGGGGGAGAGCTCAGGACTGAGACCCTGACTGATCTAAACTAAACTTTGATCTAACACTTCTAATAGGTGCATTTGTAACAACTATATTGTCATAAACTCAAGCAATAGTATAAAGGAAATACCATAGTGAAGACTAATATGTATATGCTTTTAAACAGAACAAAGCATGTTTCTGGGGATAAATCTAACTCAAAACAAAAAAATTTATATTTATAGCAATTTATTTTATTTTTTATTTCACAAAACCCTAGCTATATGAGGTCTTGCTTTTAGATTTTTTTTTGTCCCCTTTTAAGGTATAAAGCTTAAGACTTTTTTTTTTTTATGTACCCAGTTTTTTAATAATACACTCATGATAAAAGTAACAAAAGGTTCATGTAAAATTGTATAAAAAATTGTAAAAATGTAATCAATCAGAAAGAGGCGAGTTCAAGGAGTATAAATAACGGTACATGATGACTGAATTATTCAGGTAAAGACTTACAGTTATTCAAAATTTACCACCGTCTGATGTTTAACATAACTCACAAATAAAGCTATGCATAGACAGAATATAGCAAGAGACATTAGGGGATAAGATCTTTAATGCTTAATTGTTCAAACTTAAAACGTGACGATTCCCATCAATGGACGGCAGGACAGAGGCGAACAGAAACGATAACGGCAAGAGAGGTCACGTGCTTCGTCAGGCCGCTATCCTTCCGGTTTTACCCCTGAATGTCTTGGTGAGTGCTGCACGAAGTAGCTGCCGCTATCCATTCTGTTTTATCCCTGAATGTCCCAGTCATACAGTATATATCTGCCCAACCAACTTCTAAGCATCTTTCTAAGCAGAGCACAATCCCCCCCACCCCCCATCTGACTAATTACTGCACCTGTCTGGGCTGAACCTTGACCTTACAATTTCTGTCAGACAGGTAGTAGCTGACTTTACCCTCTTCTAATAAACTCATAAATAAAGTGAACAGTACTCCGGTGGAAAACATTTTTTTTTTTTTTTTAATCAACTTATGCCAGAAAGTGAAACAGATTTGTAAATTACTTCTATTAAAAAATCTTTACCCTTTCAGTACTTTTTAGCAGCTGTATGCTACAGAGAAAAATCTTTGCTTTTTGAATTTCTTTTTTGTCTTGTCCACAGTGCTCTCTGCTGACACCTGATGCCAGTATCAGGAACTGTCCAGAGCAGGAGAAAATCCCCATTGCAAACATATGCTGCTCTGGACATTTCCTGATAGGAACAGAGGTGTCAGCAGAGAGCACTGAGGACAAGAAAAAAAATACATTTAAAATTAAAAGTTTCCTCTGTAGCATACAGCTGCTAAAAAGTACTGGAAGGGTAAAGATTTTTTTTTTTTTTTTATAGAAGTCATTTACAAATCTGTTTAACTTTCTGGTATCAGTTGATTTAAAAAAAAAAATTGTTTTCCACCGGAGTACCCCGTTAACCAATTTTAACGGCTCTGCAGGTATACAGAGGTACATGTCATGTGGAAAAAAATCGTAGAGTTCATGAAGAATGCTGATGTTAGGCTTCTTGTAGTTGAACTTTGTTGTGCTTGCTGTTAGGCTAGACATCATGTTATGTCTATTTAGATGCTGCAGAACTTGGTATTTATTTGTAACACAGTAAAGCTGTGGTTACAGTGTATCTGGCACAGGAAGCCACAAAAATGTGTAGTCACTTTCAGAACCCCCATGCAAACCTTACATATCAGGGATGAATGTGTATACCTCTCCTTAAACTACCTAGATCTAGCCCCAATGCATCTCAAAAACTGATGCGGGATACTGTATGTCGCCATCTCACATTGAGGATCTTATGTACTTTCTCTTTGCCTGCAATTACTTAATATGATGACAAAAAGTGGAAGTGTAAAATAAAAATACATTTTCTTCCAATAAAATGCCATAGGAAATGCTTTGCTAATCTGGAAAACACAGTTTAATTTAAAGGGGTACTCCGGCCCCGAGACACCTTATCCCCTATCCAAAGGATAGGGGATAAGATGTCTCACCGTGGGGGTTCCGCTGCTGGGGACCCCCGCAATCTTGTGTTCACCACCCACCTGTTTGAGCTGCATGCCGCGGTGCCAGCTCACAAACAGCCGGGTGGTGACCACGGAGCCGGAGTATCGTGACATCATGACTTCGCCCCCGACTATGCAAGTCTATGGGTGGGGGGTGACGTCACACGGGGGCGGAGTCATGACGTCACGATACTCCTGCCCCGAGGTCGCCACCCGGCTGTTTGTGAGCTGGCACCATGGCGTGCAGCTCAAACAGGTGGGTGGAGAATACAAGATTGCAGGGCTCCCCAGCGGCGGATCCCCCGCGGTGAGACATCTTATCCCCTATCTTTTGGATAGGGGATAAGATGTCTCAGGGCCGGAGTACCCCTTTAATCACAGAGAGATAAGGAGAAAGCTGAACCAGAGCAAGGTCTCCGATTGCCATAGCCCAGATTTCAGCTTCCTCAGTTCTTAAGACTAAGCAAGGCTCATTATCATGAATTACAATTTACAATACAAATTCTTGTCAATACTAAAGACCAACAAGTAACATATACAAAATAGTGGGGAAAACCACTGGCCGCTGCTTTCACACTGTAAAATGCAGGTATGTGAATACATTGAGACCATTGACTGCAGGACAGGATAAGATGGTAAAAAAACTCTATTTATGCTCAAGTAAATTGGGTAAATAAAAACGCTCACCAAATGGTGCAGAACTGACCCAATAACACAGGTCTTCCTTTTTTTGCTTTTCGCTATGCTAGAGATGCTCCTGCCATCATGTCTGTATGCTTCACATTTGGTAAGCTAGTCCCATCATACATGTTCTTTGGGACACTATTATCCTCTTTTTTAGTAGATTTTTGTATTGGACTCCCCCAAGGTTACTCTTTTATCTATGCTTCTGGGATCAATCTTATCCATTTGGAAAGGCTTTAAAAGGGGTACTCCGCTGCTCAGTGTTTGGAACCAACTGTTCTGAATGCTGGAGCCAGTGCTGGGAGCTCATGTCGTCATAGTCCCGCCCCCTCATGACATCATGCTCCGCTCCCTCAATGCAAGTCTATGGGAAGGAGGGGACAGAGTGTGACACGAGGGGGCGGGGCTATGACGTCACGAGCTCCCCGCTCCAGCGTTCAGAATAGTTTGTTCCAAAAGCTGAGCAGCGGAGTACCCCTTTAACTACACACTTTAACCCACTGTCTTTAATCCATGCTTTGCTTTCTCTCTCCTTCCTATTTTATCGAGTGTGTTTTCTTGGTTTTATAGCCTTCCTACTGTTGATATTGATATATAATCTGAGGTGGTCCTTCTTCATACGATTATGATCATGCATATTTGAACCTTTTTTATCTGTATTTACAACATGTAACTTATGAACTCCCCTAGTATTTTGCAAAAATGTATATAGTGAATTCTCACCTTACAATATTGGGAACATTTTTTCTTTATAAGTAGATGTAAAGCTGGCACTATGGTTCACTAAAGTGCAAGAAGAATTGTCATTGCAGATCTCCCAGTCTATCACGGTCACCTCGTTTACAAAAAAAATAAAAAATTAAATAAAAAAAAAACTTTTTTCTTGCACTTTAGACCTTTTTAAACAAATGTTTATTAAACAAAAGAGTAAGTGGATCATTTTGATTTTCAATTAATATCAAAATTGCTGGGTGTATGTGTAGGAAATTAAAAAAAAATAATAAACTTTGGCAACTGTAATGTAATGTACTGTAATATGACATGCCTTTAAATTGGGGTAAGCTTTAATAAAAGACTCCATCCTCTAGAACTGAAAATTGTAAGATATGAGGAACAGGTGAACAAATAGTTATCCATCTATCTATCTATCTATCTATCTATTTACTGTACCTATTTTTTTTCTTTAATGCCATATGTATTCCAAAATCCTGTCTGGTTCTTGTGTGGTGTCATGTCTCCACCAGCTTTTACATTATAATTAATACATAAGAAACAATTTTTATTTCTAGAAGTAAACATTTTATTGTAAAAAAAAAAAAAAAAAAAGTATTTGTATTAACAACTAATTGACATAATATACATTTAACTGCATTTTTTTCCACAATAGAATACATCTTATTGGTCACTCAAGTTTTGGCATAAGAGGTTAAAGTGCAAACAGTTCCAAAAGTTTGATAGTCTTAAAGTCAGAGTTTGTGCAACATATTATTAACATATTATTAAAAATAAGCACAAATAATCGAGGCCACAGAAAAGCTTCATTTCTACTAAGACACCAATGGCCGCTTCTGCCGATCAGTGAAGACTGCCAGATACCGATTCACCTTCTCTGTTTTGTGGTTACAAAAATAAAACATATAATTCAACATTTTCTGCCTAGTACAGGAACTACTGGTTACTGAAAATATACAAATAGTGTTCTTATTTCCTTTGGTGCAACAGTAACAGTAAAGTCCTTCATGTTCTTTATAGGTATTCTCTCATCTAAAAAAAAAAATATATATTTATATATAAAGTATTCTTATGTTGCATACATATATTAAATAAAAAGCATTCTCTTCTCCACTAATAATATAATAAATACGGAGATGACTTCTGTCAAATTGTTAGAACTTAAACTCAACTGGTGGCTGGAGAGGAGTCCTGTGGGGGGAGGTTAAGAGCAGTGGATAAGGAGATCCATGGGTTACAAACCAGCCGTAAAAATAAATGTAGCCCGAAAAATTGTAATCCCAATAATTCAAAAAATTCCATTAGCCCCAATAACTCAATAACTACAATAAGCCCCAATAACTTAAATAATAACGTTAGACCCAATAACGCAAAAAATCCCATTAGCCCCAATAACTTAAATAATAACGTTAGACCCAATAACTCAAAAAATCCCATTAGCCCCAATAACTTAAATAGTACAATTAGCCCTTATAACTCAAAAAATAACATTAACCCCAATAACTCTGAAAATCCCATTAGTGAGACTATATGTGTAAAACTTAATGGAAATGTAAAGTGTATGTTCACAAATGCCAGAAGCCTAGCAAATAAAATGGGGGAGCTTGAGGCCTTGATACTGGAGGAACATATTGATATAGTTGGGGTCACTGAGACATGGCTGGACTCCTCACATGACTGGGCTGTTAATCTGCAGGGGTTTACATTGTTTCGCAAGGATAGAATGAACAGAAAAGGTGGTGGAGTCTGTCTGTATGTAAGAAGTGGTATGAAAGTCAGTGTGAACGATGCCATAGTGTGTGATGATTCTGAGGATGTGGAATCACTGTGGGTAGAATTACAAAAGGAGGGAAATATTGAAAAAATAATATTTGGTGTAATCTACAGACCCCCTAATATCACTGAAGAGATAGAAGGTCGGCTGTATAAACAAATAGAGAGGGCCGCCCGGGCAGGTACAGTGGTAATAATGGGAGATTTTAACTATCCAGATATAGATTGGGGTCCGGGGTTGGCTAAAACTACAAAGGGGCGACAATTCCTAAATTTATTGCAGGATAATTTTATGGGCCAGTTTGTGGAGGACCCAACAAGAAGTGATGCCTTGTTGGATCTGATCATTTCCAACAACGCAGAGCTGGTTGGTAATGTAACTGTGCGGGAAAACCTTGGTAATAGCGACCACAATATAGTTACTTTTGACTTAAAATGTAGAAAACAAAGACAGACGGGGAAGGCAAAAACATATAACTTTAAAAAGGCAAATTTCCCTGGGCTGAGGGCTGCACTACAGGACATAGACTGGGGGGAGGTGTTCTCAAATACTGATACAGAAGGTAAATGGGACATCTTTAAATCAACTCTAAATAACTATACAGCTAAATATATACCAAAGGGGAACAAATATAAATGATTAAAACTAAATCCTACATGGCTGACACATGATGTTAAAAAAGCAATAAACAACAAAAAAATAGCCTTCAAAAAATACAAATCTGATGGGTCAGCGATAACATTTAAACAGTACAAGGAGCTTAATAAAATCTGTAAAAATGTAATAAAAACTGCAAAAATTCTAAATGAGAGACAGGTGGCCAAAGAAAGCAAAACTAATCCTAAATATTTTTTTAGATATATAAATACAAAAAAAAACAAGGACAGAGCATGTAGGACCCCTTAACCCCTTAAGGACTCAGCCCATTTTGGCCTTTAGGACTCAGACAATTTAATTTTTACGTTTTAATTTTTTCCTCCTCGCCTTCTAAAAATCATAACTCTTTTATATTTTCATCCACAAACTAGTATGAGGGCTTGTTTTTTGCGCGACCAGTTGTCCTTTGTAATGACATCACTCATTATATCATAAAATGTATGGCGCAACCAAAAAACACTTTTTGTGGGGAAATTAAAACGAAAAACGCAATTTTGCTAATTTTGGAAGGTTTAGTTTTCACGCTGTACAATTTATGGTAAAAATGACGTGTGTTCTTTATTCTGAGGGTCAATAGGATTAAAATGGTACCCATTATTACATACTTTTATATTATTGTTGCGCTTAAAAAAAATCACAAACTTTTTAACCAAATTAGTACGTTTATAATCCCTTTATTTTGATGACCTCTAACTTTTTTATTTTTCCGTATAAGCGGCGGTATGGGGGCTAATTTTTTGCGCCATGATCTGTACTATTTTTTGATTCCACATTTGCATATAAAAAACTTAATATATTTTTTTATAAATTTTTTTTAATAAAATGTATTAAAAAAGTAGGAATTTTGGAATTTTTTTTTCGTTCACGCCGTTCACCGTACGGGATCATTAACATTTTATTTACGCTTTTTGGGGGTAAAACAGGAAAAAACGGACGTTTTACTTTTTTATTGGGGGAGGGGATTTTTCACTTTTTTTTTACTTTTACTTTTACATTTTTTTTTACACTTGGGGACCCATAGGGGACTATTCATAGCAATACCATGATTGCTAATACTGATCTGTTCTATGTATAGGACAGAGAACAGATCAGTGTTATCGGTCATCTTCTGCTCTGGTCTGCTCGATCACAGACCAGAGCAGGAGACGCCGGGAGCCGGACGGAGGAAGGAGAGGGGACCTCCGTGTGGCGTTATAAATGATCGGATCCCCGTAGCAGCGCTGCGGGCGATCCGATCATTCATTCAAATCGCGCACTGCCGCAGATGCCGGGATCTGTATTGATCCCGGCACCTGAGGGGTTAATGGCGGACGCCCGCGAGGTCGTGGGCATCGGCCATTGCCGGCGGGTCCCTGGCTGCGATCAGCAGCCGGGATCAGCCGCGCATGACACGGGCATCGCTCCGATGCCCGCGGTTATGCACAGAATGTAAATGTACGTCCTGGTGCGTTAAGTACCACCTCACCAGGACGTACATTTACGTCCTGCGTCCTTAAGGGGTTAATAATGATAATGGGGAGGTTGTCACGGGCGATCAAGAGAAGGCGGACCTACTGAATGGGTTCTTTAGTTCTGTATAGACTAGGGAAGAAGGAGGAGCTGACATTGGACAGGTCAGTGCTGGTAACACATCATGTAATGTACTGAACTGGCTTAATGTAGAGATGGTACAAGGTAAGTTAAGTAAAGTAAATGTAAGCAAATCTCCAGGACCAGATGGACTACACCCAAGAGTTCTTAGAGAGGTAAGTTCAGTAATATCTGTACCCCTGTTCATGATATTTAGAGATTCTCTGGTGTCTGGTATTGTGCCAAGGGACTGGCGCAAGGCGAATGTGGTGCCAATCTTCAAGAAGGGCTCTAGGTCTTCGCCAGGAAACTATAGACCAGTAAGTTTAACGTGCATTGTGGGTAAATTGTTTGAAGGACTTATAAGGGATTACATACAGGAATACATAGGGGATAATTGTATTATAAGTGATAGCCAGCATGGGTTTACTAAGGATAGAAGTTGTCAAACCAATCTAATTTGCTTTTATGAAGAGGTGAGTAGAAGCCTTGACAGAGGAATGGCTGTGGATATAGTGTTTCTTGATTTTGCTAAAGCGTTTGATACTGTCCCTCATAGACGTCTGACAGGTAAGTTAAGGTCTTTGGGTTTGGAAACTTTAGTTTGTAACTGGATTGAACACTGGCTCATGGATCGTACCCAGAGAGTGGTGGTCAATGATTCGTACTCTGATTGGTCCCTGGTTATTAGTGGTGTACCCCAAGGTTCAGTACTGGGCCCGCTGTTGTTTAATTTATTTATCAATGATATAGAGGATGGTATTAACAGCTCTGTTTCTATCTTTGCAGATGACACTAAGCTTTGTAGCACGGTACAGTCTATAGAGGATGTGCATAAGTTACAAGATGACTTGGATAGACTAAGTGTCTGGGCATCCACTTGGCAAATGAGGTTCAATGTGGATAAATGTAAAGTTATGCATCTGGGTACTAATAACCTGCATGCATCGTATGTCTTAGGGGGGATTAAACTGTCAGAGTCACTGGTAGAGAAGGATCTGGGTGTACTTGTAGATCACAGACTACAGAATAGCATGCAATGTCAGGCTGCTGCTTCCAAAGCCAGCAGGATATTGTCATGTATCAAAAGAGGCATGGACTTAAGGGACAGGGACATAATACTCCCCCTTTATAAAGCATTGGTACGGCCTCACCTGGAATATGCTGTTCAGTTTTGGTCGCCTGTACATAAAAGGGACACTGCGGAGTTGGAAAGGGTGCATAGACAAGCGACTAAACTAATATGGGGCATGGAACATCTTAGCTATGAGGAGCGATTAAAGGAGTTACAATTGTTTAGTCTTGAGAAGAGACGTTTAAGGGGGGATATGATAAACGTATATAAGTATATAAATGGCCCATACAAAAAATATGGAGAAAAACTGTTCCAGGTTAAACCCCCCAAAGGATGAGGGGGCACTCCCTCCGTCTAGAGAAGGAAAGGTTTAGTCTAAAGGGGCGACACGCCTTCTTTACCATAAGAACTGTGAATTTATGGAACGGTCTACCTCAGGAACTGGTCACAGCAGGAACAATTAATAGCTTTAAAACAGGGTTAGATACATTCCTGGAACAAAATAACATTAATGCTTATGCAGAATTAGAAAACTACATCCCTTCCCCTTATCCCCTTACACCCTTCCCTTCAATTCCCTGGTTGAACTTGATGGACGTATGTCTTTTTTTAACCATACTAACTATGTAACTATGTAACTGCTGCTGAATCCAATTCTGAAAAAAAAAATATATTCCCATACATAATATTAGTAAAAGGGGATCTAGGGTACTTAACTCCTTCCCTATGCACAGAATCGGGGATAAACGTCTGATCAAGGGGGAGGGGTCCCGGCTCTCCCCATGCACAGAGGGTCCACATGCCCCCTATATGCATCTCTATGGGAGAGCCGGGCAGGAGGATAGAGGTTAAGTTTTTAAGTTCCAGGCTACCAATTTAAATTCTTTTTATAAGCTAGATATGGATGGGTTAAGTAAAATAAAATAAAAAAATAGAAAAAAAAGGAACTTCTTCTTACCTTACTTGTTCCTGTGCTGCTGTCGCAGCAAACATTTACAACATACATTAATACATCTTATAGGGGTATTCCAGTCTACAGCACTTATCCCCTATGCACAGCCCAGTTATCTCCAGCAGCTCCCTAGACAATGACTGGAGCACCGATGCGCATGCACCTGCATAATTTCGACTGTTCCCTGTTCTTCAGCTTGCGGGAGGTCCGAGTGGTTGGACCCTCTGCTATAAGACACTTATGCCCTCATTTTTGGATAGGGTAAATGTTTGGAACACCCCTTTAATTACAATAAAAAGGAAAGCCTCTACAACTATCTTATCATTTTCAAGAAAATTGTTTTCTGTCACCGAATGAGAACACTCTTGTTTGCCTCCAGAGGACCTATACATACCTAGTCCTATTAACATGAGGTTAGAAATCCCCAAGTCCATTGTCTAATGTGTTTTTTTTTTTACATGTATATACAATGGGGGGGGGGGGGGATTTATCAATTTTGCCTGTTGACAGTTTCTTTTTACCCTTTTTTTTTTTTCACTTTGGTTTTCGTGGGGACATGCACCAAATTTATCATTTGGTGCGAGTTGTTAGTAGTTTTGGCTCAAATGTTGAAATCAGCCGTTCACAGCGCCTTTTACACAGAACTTACCACCACAGAGGACGCGTATTTTACACTGTAGAGCAGCCATTTTGGAGTCCCTCCTGCAGTATATCAGTAAGCGACGAGAGTTATTTTCTTTTGTGGGGTTTATAGCCACCATGTGAAATGGATTATATTTTCAACTTGGGTAGTTTTTGTTTTTTGTTTTGTTACTTTAGTGCAGTAGTCTTCAACCTGCGGACCTCCAGATGTTGCAAAACTACAATTCCCAGCATGCCCGGACAGCCGTTGGCTGTCCGGGCATGCTGGGAGTTGTAGTTTTGCAACATCTGGAGGTCCGCAGGTTGGAGACCACATCTTTAGTGCTTTACCTTTCCTGAACCTGTGTGGCCATGTCCAATGCCGGCTCAACGGAGGGTGAAGGTTCCTCAGAGACAACTATGTCGCAGGATAGTATTGAGCAGCCCTGGAGGCGTCGCTGCTTTCACAAAAAAAAAATATAGTTTTAATGTATTTTGACGCCTTTACATTTTCTGACATTGCTAAGTGTGTTTTCCATGTGCAAAATTTTTTGGCGGGGATTTGCACCAAAATTGCGCCAAAGATCGATTGGCGCAAATGATGAATTACTGACTAAAGTTAAAATCACACACAGGACCGTGTGATTTTGAGAAAGTTCTAAAAATGACAGTGGAGAAGATGCGCCAAACTTTGGCGCAAAAAGACACTGCGCCAAAGCATTGCGCCAAAGTTATGTTAAAAAAAACCCCACATAAATCCTTTGATAAATACCCCCCAATGTATCTATAATAAGAGTGATCTAATTACAGCATAAACTGTGGTTAACAATACGAGATACAAAGATGTCACATTAACAGCAGAGATTATAACAGGAGGAATTCATTATCCCGTGTCAGGTGTAACTGTAACTTGAAACGGTAAAAGCACATAATGCCGACTTCTCAGGGACAAGGACAGGGTAAAGAAGAGCAGAACAGACGTAGTTGTGATGTCAAGATGCAGGAAAAAACTAATAAAGTTCTGCTTCCATTTCTACGTAGCAGGCTTTACCTTTAGTGTATTATTCTGCATCTGATTCCCATGGCATGGCTGCTAAAAAGTTCTGCACCTGTCCAAAGTATTCGACAGATTCCCACCACTTTCAAGTTCCCAGCTTGAGGACAGTGGATGGTAACACTCTTATTTCCATCTAGACGGGTTGACTTCAGAAATCTGCGCAATTTTGCTCAGATGAAAAAGAAGATGGGGGACTATTGTGTATCCTATGATACTTCTCTCTCCTGTGTTCCTGTTTTAGGGTCTATTCACACGTGCAGTATTCTGCGCAGATTTGATGCGATTCTGCGCAGATGAAGCTGTGTTCAGTCTACATTGAAATCTGCAGCGGAAAATCCTGCGCATCAAATCGGAGCGTCAAATCTGCACAGAATACTGTATGTGTGAATAGACACTTAAAAGGCAAAAAATCTATCCAAGTTACGGCCCTTTTGTTGAAGGAGTATATCACTCATTACAGTGCAATTGTCACCTCAGTGCAAGGGACAGAGGTGCAGGCACCATTAGTTATGGCATAGTGAGATCAGAGGGTATCTTTGTTTCCTTAGCCTACAGCTTGTTAACTTATATCCGCGGCTACTTTGTATTTCGACCGAACTATTGGAAGGGCTGGCCGAGTTGCAGCAGCATGCCTCCTCCCCGCCCTGACCTGCAGGATTGACGAACAGGTCGTGTCCCTGCTAGAGTTGGCCAGCCTCTCCAACTGTATGGCTAAAGTAGAAGACAGTGGGGATATATGCTTATCAGCTTCAGGGACCGGAGCAGGACACCAGAGGCACCTCAGGAGCACTGGAGTGGAGTACAGGTTTAGTGTGTTATATATTAGAGAATGGGCATTGTTCTTACAAGAAAAAAAAAACAAAAAACTTTATTTAAATAATAGGTAATAATAGATCACACATTCCCTTTAACAACAACCCCCCTTATAATAGATGGCTGGGGGCTGCATAAAACATGACATTGGTCCCTAAGATTACAATGGCCTTGGGTTACAATGAGGGACATTTATCAATGTTTGCTTATGTATTCTTTTTTTTTAGTAATTTTTTCTTTACTTTTGTTTTGCTTATGTGTGACTTATTTATCAACTGGTTTCAGCCTGTTGATAATTTTCTTTCACGTAAGCAATTTTTAGTTTTTTACTTTGGTAGTAGCTTTTTCTGCTCCATGTTTAGTCAATTTTTAACGCTGTTGCGACTTTTTTTGCGCAGTTGCGACTGTCGCAGTTAATAAATACCTGACTACCCGTAGTCCATTTTAAAATTATTACTACATAGTTAATTTTTGGAAAACTTGCTTTTCTCGCTTTCCAGTCAAAATGTCGCACGAAAAATCGCGTAGTCGCAGTTGCGACAATTTTGCGACAATTATAGTAAAGAAAACCTGACTAAACCCATTGATAAATGTCCATCAATATGTTTATCATACCATGGTCTTTTCTGGAAATAAATAAATAACTTAAGATAGTAACTAGGGCCCTTGTTTGGTCAATTTTTAAACGTATACTCTTTTTGTGTGGGTCCATTTCCCAACAGTGTACTTTCTTATATGGGACAGTGTACTTTCTTTTTATATGGGACTTAAAAGCACAGCAGAGCACTCTTTTGAGTCAAGCGCATAAAAAGTAAAAGTTCAAGAAATTGACTTAACGCAGTCACAATCTTTGTGACTGGTGGATGGGGGACACATTTTGATCAAAAAGTGCGCTAAGAGCCTCCATTTTTGGATGACCAAGAGTGCTGCTGCAACCTTCTATTTTGTACAAATTTAGACAACAATAGTTATTTGCATTAATGTGGTGCAGAGGTTTTATAATGCTCTACTCTTTGATCTAAGGAAAGAGGGGGCTTCAAAAGGAGGAGTGAATGGGTGGAGGTGTGCATAACAACCTACAGCTAACATCCTTAGAGTCTATAAACTCTGTATAGATAGGATCTTGTTTTGCTATCAAACATATATCATTCTAACTAGTTATATTTCTCCACTTACTATGGTCTTTCCTTTGTGTGGACTTCCACTTCCATCTCTCCAGTTTGGCCACATCCCAGGTTCCAGTAAGAGAGCGTTCTTCCACTAACCTCACAGTTCCCAGTCCTTTAAGAAGAAGCTAAAATAACATAATTTAGCGTGAGTGCCATATTAATCATTGCAATGATTCAGTCATATTGGAACACATTTAAAAAGGGTAGGTCAAATTTTAGGCTGCTCTTACACAGTGAAGTTTAGTTGCAGTTTTTGCTATAAGTTTGAAGCCCAAACCAGATGTGGATCATAATGAATTAGATCATTTAAAGAACAGATGCTACTTCTACTCTTTTTTTTCTTTGAATCCATTCCACAAAAGAAGTGGATTAAAAAAAGGTGTAGTTGTAGCATCTGTTCTTTATATTATCTAATTCAATATCATCCACACCTAGTTTTGACTTCAAACCTGCAGCAAAAATTCCACTGCATAGAAGCAGCCTTAGAAAAGGTTTTATATACCCTTATATAGGGCAGCAGGATACAAGCCCAAATTCCAGGTAACTCCATAGTCCATTGCTAAAGAGAGCATTATTCGGAAATCTCATAGACTAACATTGCAAGTATATTGCCAAAAGTTTGGACTTGTATCCTGCCACCGCAACAAACAAGGGCTAGCCTTTAAGAGTGAGGAGCATCGGAGTCACCTGTACAGGATCCTCATTCTTTTGCCGGAACAGTTATAAAGGGTCTCTCACTCTGGAGGGCCTATCCTGTCCTGCAGTATGCAGACAACCCATTGATGGGAAAGGGCTATGTGTAATACTTCACATTTACACTGTGGTGGCGCTATAGGGAAAATCCCCACTCTTATTACAATTGATTGATGGGTGACACAGTAGGGAGCAACTTTGTGATCTAAATAAAAGTCTCATTTTAACAAGGGGACCCCTTTAGTCAACCAGGATGCAGTTTATTTGGGTGGTATATTTTTGCCTCACTATATTACATATACTGTGTACAAGGTCTTGTTTTGATTCCTGTTATGGCTTTCTATGATCAATAAAGAACTTTGTTTTGCATAAATACCTGTGCTGGACACCTTGTCTATCCTTCCTGCATGAAGTGGTGTTGCCTTGCACAGTCCGTGCCCCCTGGGGCCGTTGAGGGTGAGCTGAGATTCTGTTCATTGCTTGGATAAGGTCTTATTTTATTGCATTTTAGGGTATTTTAGATTTTTTTAGTAAATAAAATTTCTCTTTAATTAATAGTGATTTTATAAGGGGAAAAATGTAAAATATATATATATATATATATATATATATATATATATTGTGATGAGGTGGCAAGGAAAGGGTGTATTTCAGTGGCTAACCCTGGAGAATCTCACCTGCTTCTTAATTAATGAGGCAGGAGGGAAGGGAGGTGTGTATATAAGATGGAAAGTCAGTCTAATCTGGGCTCTTCCTAGGAGACAGCAAGTGGGCTGTAGGGAAGAGACAGAGCCTGCTGAGAAGTACACAGCCAGAGCTATGAGTGGCTCAAAGAGTGACATGAATTGTGAGTAGAAGGTTGCAGGGGACATATGTTTAACCGGCTGAGGGAAGTTCAGCGGTCGTTAGTCAGGACAAGCTGATCTGTTTAGTCAGTGACCAGACGGGTTAGGATTTTGTTTTGTTCCTGCTTTTTTGTTTATTTTTTTCCCTGCAACCTGTCTAATAAAACTGGCAAGGTGCCAGATTTGCATTATAAACGTTTGTTTGCTGGTTTATTGACAGGAAATGCATCCTGTGGCGTAGTCCAGGAGGATCCCAGAGTGAATCCCCGAGGACGGTTCCTTACTATATATATATATTTAATATGCAGTGAAAAAGATTTAAAACTTAAGGGGATATGTAGTTTTTTTTAATTATAAATAATAATAAATTTTTTGTATGTGTTTGTTAGATCATTATTTTAGCAAATTTTGTCACAATGGAACAAATTTTTTATTTTATTTTAATTACAACAACCCAGTGACATATATTCACGGGTTGTAATGCCAAGGGGTTAAAGGCTACCTGTAAGGCCATGTTCACACAACGTAATTTCCAAATGGAATCCGGCTGAAAAAGTCAGCTTGGAAATTCCTATTGTTTTTCAATAGGATTCTGCTGCTCCGTGTACGCGGAGTAATTTCCGTGGTGGAAAGATCTGCCGTGGAAACCCCAAATCCGACCTCTGCCGAAATTATTGGAATATAAATTATTTTTGCGGAATCCACTTAGATATGTATTGCAGTATACAGAGAGTCCTAGCACCAGTCCATGCAATGCCGGTGCCTACTATTTGCGCAATGTCCGCCCATTTTTTCCGGGCAGAAATTCTGCAATGTGTACATAACCTAAAGCTGAACTCTTGCCTTGTCTTCAAATTGGGCATGGAGAGATCTGTGTCTCTCCATGCTGCTAAGAATAATTGTCTGGAGTTCAGCTTTAGGGTACGTTCACACTACGGAATTCCCGCTGAATTCCATGAGCGGAATTACGCGAGCGGAACTCCGGAGTGTGACATTAACATTAGTGTGAATGGGTCTCCACGAGACCCGTTCACACTACGGAATTTCCGCGGTGGATAATTCCGCCGCTGTAACTGCTCCGCGCAAAGAAAGAACATGTTCATTCTTTGCGCGGATTCCGCGAGCACTGCATAGCAGTCATTGGCCCAGTGCCCCGCAGCCCTAGCGCCGAAGTATTTTTGGCGGCGGCTGCCAGACGGAATCTCGGCTCGCTGAATTCAGCGAGCGGAGATTCCGCAGTGTGAACGGGTCTAGCGGAGACCCATTCACACTAATGTTAGGTTCAAACCACGCAATTCCGCTCGCGGAATTCCGTGGGAATTCCTTAGTGTGAACGCACCTTTACAGTTAGCCTTTTAGGAAAATTCAGCATTCATAAATCATCCACTTCTTTGTATATGAACTGTAGATTCTGTTTCAGGACTTTTAGAATGTGGTGGAAGATGTCTAATAACAGAAATCATTGTTTATCAGTAATAGTCCAAGATCATACACTCTAGGATCGCATATCACATATATATGATACATCAAAAGATCACTGTGAATGGGCTTTCATTTTCTTCTGAAATATAATAATATAATAAGAGTTCGTTAACCAGAAAAGATCCATTTGCAGAAGTCCATGTGTTCTGAGAAACAAATACATTTTAAGGCTATGTCATACTGTAAATAAAAGCACATGTGAGAATACATTGTCAACCTCAGATGAAATATCCAGCTTCATGTTAACATCCTATTAACAAGCAAAAAAAAATAAAAAAAAATAAAAAAACAATAGTAACTAAAAGTTCTTGAATCATTTACTAGCAAAATATAGGCATAACTCAAGAGTGTCTTGTTTAGTCACAAACATACAAATAACATAGGCCAGTAAAACGTAATACACTTATATGGTTTCAATCACTATAGGATAAAATTCTAAAAGCAGAAGAGAAGGCGCTCCATAGGGTAACACCACCGGAGATAGGGGGGAGGGGAGAATGAAATCTAATTTTAACTGCTCACCCTGGGTGGTTGTGTAGCAGCATACACAACAATGGAAAACACTTGGATACAATGGTCCGTCTGCAGCCCTCCTGGTGTGGATTCCACAACGTATGCATACAAGAGAAAGCTTCAATAATAAGGACAGGAGTACATCGGCAAGCGCAGGGAAACGCGTTGCATCGAATAAATTGGATTTTATCTTCCTACCTTGCTGTGTCCTGGGTCCGTTCAGCGCCGATGTACTCCTGTCCTTATTATTGAAGCTTTCTCTTGTATGCATACTATAGGATAAAAGCAGGGATCTCCAGGTAGTGGGACTGCATTCACTGCAAAACTCAAACTCCAAGCATACTGTGACAGCCTGCTACTATCAGGGAATTCTAGGAGCTGTAGTTCTGCAACTGCTGGAAAGCATAAGTTTAAAGGAATAAATGATATATCCATAGTGTTATGTCTAATGCAGGGAGCAGGGCATGGCAGGAATTATCTCTTTCGTGATTCTTGCATGTCTGTGCCATGCACCACATTCTTAGAACCTGCATTAGGCATATAACCATTAAATCAGTTCAGGGGCACCTTTATGGCACTTTCTGCGCAACAGACTGAGAATACTTCAAGCAATAACAAAATATTGGTTTCAGGAATTGTCAAGATAGCATGGAGTGGTGTAAGGTAGAGCCCTGCATTGGGATTAGGATCCAGTGGGACCTAATGAAACTGAGCGGGAGCGGGCACGAATAAGACTGCCGTGGCCTGTCCCTATGCCTGCAGGTCCCGCAAAACCGGCACTGCAGAACCAGTCTCTGTGACAGGCTGCAATCTCTGTGCCCCCGACTGATTTAAAGTGGCTGCAAAGACAGCAGCCTGTTCAGGATCTGTAGCGTGGGCCACGTCTACTTTAAATAAGCAGAGCGGGAGGACGTCACTCGTCAGTGCAGTGCAGAGGACGTTGGTCCGCCGAGACCCTGCACCCTAAACATGCTGGAGCCCACCGGAGGCACACAGGACAGGTGAGAAACAGCAAAGGGATCAGAGGGAAGAGAGGAGGGTGAGTGGGTAATTAAAATGGCACATTGGGAATTAAAAGAGCTGGATTACTAAAAAAAAACAAAAAAAAAAACTGTCCTGCGCAGGGCTCTAGTGTAAGGCGATACATGCAGAGCTGAATAGGATGATGTGACAGGTGTCTGTGTGCTGTCTGGTCAGTGAATTTTTCATTTTTGTGCCTCCCAAAATGGAGTATGGCTACTTCTGTAATATCAAGCTGTTCTTCTGTGTAAAAGATTTTGAAAATTTCCACATAAACTTTTACATGATTCAGCTCATGACAAAACAGTTTATTACAAATATAAATATGTTTTCCACAAGCTACCATAGCGGGGAATGAATGAACTGACAGCTGCAACGCTTGTGCTATTACTGAAGGACATCCTCCTGCTTAGGGAGCCGAAAACACACTGAAGAGAACGGTGTCACACACAGGATAGGTGGTCATGTGACACACGCACATGCCCTGCAATTTGGGATATAAATATTAAAAATAAGCAATGGTGCATTACACAAATGTGCGCCACCAGCAGCGGTAGACGATTATAAACATCAGTCCTTAGCTTTCTGATAAATAGATGTTTTATTCACAACAACTGTGGTTTATGTGGTCAACAAGTATTTTCCTACGTACAGTATCTCCCATATGGGAGTACACCCTTCACCTTTTTGCAAATATTTTATTCAACCTTTTAATGTGACAACACTGGAGAAATAACACTCTGCTACAATGTAAAGTAGTGAGTGCGCAGTCTGTATAACAGTGTTTAATGTTATGTCCCTTCAAAATAACTCAACACACAGCCATTAATGTCTAAACCTTGGCAACAAAAGTAAGTACACCCCTAAGTATCCAAATTGGGTTCAATTAGCCATTTTAACTGCCCGGTGTCAAATGACTCAGCTGTGAATGGGGAGCAGATGTCTGAAATGTGGTGTTATCGTTCTCACACACTCTATTACTGGTCACTGAAAGTTTAACACTGCACCTTATGGCAAAGAACTCTCTGAGAATATGAAAAGATAAAACTAATTTTTGCAGTACATAAAGATGGCCTAGGCTATAAAAAGACTGCCAAGACCCTGAAATTGAGGTGCAGAACAAAGGGCAACATCATACAGCGGTTACACTGTACAGATTCCACTCACAAGCCTCACCATGGTTGACCAAAGAAGTTGGGTGCACGTGCTAAGAGTTATATCCGGAGGTTGTCTTTGGGTTGGGAAATAAGACTTATGAGTGCTGCCAGCATTGCTGCAGAGGTTGAAGGGGTCGGGGGGCCAGCCTCTCAGTGCTCAGAAAATGCGCCACATGCTGCATCGAATTGGTCTGCATGGATATCATCCCAGAAGGAAGCCTCTTCCAAAGATGAAGCACAAGAAAGCCCACAAACAAGCGGACTGAAGACAAGTAGACTAAGGAAATGGATTACTTAAAACATGCTCCTGTCATCCAATAAGACCAAGACAAACTTATTTGGTTCTGATGGTGTAAAGCGTGTGTGGTGGCATCCAGGACAACTGTGTTTTGCCTACACTCAAGCATGGTGGTGGGAGTGTTATTGCCTGAGGCTGCATGAGTGCTACTGGCACTGAGGAGCTACGGTTCATTGGTGGAGCCATGAATGCCATCATGTACTGTGACATACTGAAACAGAGTATGATCCCATCCCTTCAGAGACTGGGTCGCAGGGCAGTATTCCAACATGATAATGACCCCAAACATCCCAAACACAGGTGGCCATACAAAGCCTGAAATGCTCAAAATTAGAAAATGGCCTTAGGTCCAATAGCCTTTTTGAGGTCCAATAAGGCTCCGATATATATGAAGACAGGGACATGGTAACAATTTGTTGAGTATCAGTTATCTAAACCTTTGCTAAGAGGACTGTAAACATAAAGAGAATGGATTTATTGCCAGACTGTATTGAAGTGGATTCTTCAGAGTCTCTTCAAATGCAAGAGGTTATACTGACCAGAGTATAGATAATTGGGTTTTGCAAGTCTACAGAAATGTTCTAGATCAGAGGAAATAGTATATATTTTTCCTGTACTGAATACACGCCTAAATACCTTGATATTTATAGTAGCTGGCTTGGAGAGGATGGGGTCCTCATCAGCTTCATACAAGTGCTGTAGTCTTAACAGTACGCGGCTAAAATCTGCATCAACCTGTGCTTTGTCTGGAAAGAAAAAAAATAAATAAAAGCAAAAATTGAAAATATTTCAAATTTTGTGCAAGAAATGATGGCTATTCAAAAACAGCATGTTATATTGAATTTCCCAGTCAAATAAAGACAATTTTAGGAATGTACATTAAAAGGAGTAGTCTATTGAAAAGTATTTCCAGTCCTTGTACACTGATCATCACACTCCGCTCGGCCCACCACCGACCAAAGCGGGACATCGAGTGATCGGGTGGCGCAGTGTGATGATCCGAACGGAGGAAGGTGATTTAAAGTTTCTTTACTTATTTTTGCAGCCCGGGCACAACGGACTGGAAATACTTTTCAGTAGACTACTTCTTTAAGATTTTTTAATAGAAGTAATTTACAAATCTGTATAACTTTCTGGCATCAGTTGATTTGAAAAAAAAAAATTGTTTCTCACCAGAGTACCCCTTTAAAGCGGTACAGACCCGAGGATTTACCCACTAAAGCTATGCAAAGTTGTTTAGAACACATCTATACCTTTCTTTACATAATCTGTGACTTTATAATGCTAAAAACACTTTTATTCACAGTCCTGAATAGTCGGAGAGGTGCGGTCAGGGGCCTACTCCAACGCCTCTCTGCACAAAGAACAACGTCACAATGGCCCTGTGTGAGCGACATACAGCTACTCTTCACATGCGTGATCTCTGACCAATAGAAGCAGAGAGTTCTCTTACTCCCTGCCTCTAATAACAGGAATTCTCAGCAAGCGCTGTAATGGTCGGAGACAGCTTAATCTTGGAGAAGCTGTATGTCGCCTCTACAACTGTTCTCTGTGGATAGGCTTGTTTTCAGCATCATAATGCAACAGATTATCCAAAGAAAGGTATGGCTGTATTGCTGTGCTGCACAGCTTTTACATACTGTGCACAGCTTTATGGGGTAAATCCTGGTGACAGTTGTGCTTTAAAAACAGCACTGTCAGGTGGATTGTGCTTTTCTATCTGAAATCAGAAAATTATTTGGAGGAGAACATCAAATAAAAAGCAAAGTATATGGAAACGTTCAAACTAAACAGCGTTAGTGGTATATGACAGCAAACTGACAGCATAATATGCTGATACAGTGACCCCTCGACCTACGATGGCCCCGGCATATGATAATTTCAACATGCGATGGCCTCTCAGAGGATAGCCGTTTATGGTGCCCCGTGTGGTCCGCTGACGATCACTTACCTGTCCTCGGGCTCCGTCCGCATCCTCTTCGGGATCCTCTGCATCGTCGGCGCTCTCCATCGACGTCATCATGTCGCTGCGCACGCTGTCCCGTCATCCAATAGGCGTGCGTAGCGACGTGATGGCGGCGACGGAGAGCGCGGATGCCGGGGAAGCAGAGGCCTTGCCGGAGCGTCGGGGACGCGGCGACATCCCGGGCAGCGGTGACGGTCCGGAGTGGCGGGGACATGTGAGTACAACTTCCTCTAACAGTGGTCTACAACCTGCGGACCTCCAGATGTTGCAAAACTACAACACCCAGCATGCCCGGACAGCCAACGTCTGTTGTAGCTTTGCAACATCTGGAGGTCCGCAGGTTGTAGACCACTGTCCTATACTTTACATTGCATGGATTCCTCAACATACGATGGTTTCAACAAACGATGGTCCGTTTGAAACGGATTACCATCGTATGTTGAGGGACCACTGTATATGTTGGCTCATCCGTACTGGATCCACTGATTTCAATTGACTAAATGTAGTTTTAATGGGTATTCCAGGAACTTTTTTTTATTTGACTGTGCTACAGGGGCTGTAAAGTTAGTGTAGCTCATAATATAGGCCCTCATTTACTAAGAGTGGAGTGTAGGTTTCTTTGTGGGTTTTAACCCCTTAGGACTCAGACAATAAAATTTTTACGTTTTAATTTTTTCCTCCTCGCCTTCTAAAAATCATAACTCTTTTATATTTTCATCCACAGACTAGTATGAGGGCTTGTTTTTTGCGCGACCAGTTGTCCTTTGTAATGACATCACTCATTATATCATAAAATGTATGGCGCAACCAATAAACACTATTTTTGTGGGGAAATTAAAAAGAAAAACGCAATTTTGCAAATTTTGGAAGGTTTCATTTTCACGCCGTACAATTTACGGTAAAAATTACGTGTGTTCTTTATTCTGAGGGTCAATACGATTAAAATGATACCCATTATTACATACTTTTCTATTATTGTTGCGCTTAAAAAAAATCACAAACTTTTTAACCAAATTAGTACGTTTATAATACCTTTATTTTGATGACCTCTAACTTTTTTATTTTTCCGTATAAGCGGCGGTATGAGGGCGCATTTTTTGCGCCATGATCTGTACTTTTTTTTTGATACCACATTTGCATATAAAAATCTTTTAATACATTTTTTATATTTTTTTTTTTATAAAATGTATTAAAAAAGTAGCAATTTTGGACTTTTTATTTTTTTTTTACGTTCACGCCGTTCACCGTATGGGATCATTAACATTTTATTTTAATAGTTCGGACATTTACGCACGCGGCGATACCAAATATGTCTATTAAATTTATTTTTTATGCTTTTTGGGGGTAAAATAGGAAAAAACGGACGTTTTACTTTTTTATTGGGGGAGGGGATTTTTAACTTTTTTTAACTTTTACTTTTACATTTTTTTTACACTTGAATAGTCCCCATAGGGGACTATTCATAGCAATACCATGATTGCTAATACTGATCTGTTCTATGTATAGGACATAGAACAGATCAGTGTTATCGGTCATCTCCTGCTCTGGTCTGCTCGATCTCAGACCAGAGCAGAAGACGCCGGGAGCCGGAAGGAGGAAGATGAAGGGACCTCCGTGCGGCGTTCTGAATGATCGGATCCCCGCAGCAGCGCTGCGGGCGATCCGATCATTGATTGAAATCGCGCACTGCCGCAGACGACGGGATCTGTATTGATCCCGGCACCTGAGGGGTTAATGGCGGACGCCCGCGAGATCGCGGGCGTCGGCCATTGCCGGCGGGTCCCTGGCTGCGATCAGCAGCCGGGATCAGCCGCGCATGACACGGGCATCGCTCCGATGCCCGCGGTTATGCACAGGACGTAAATGTACGTCCTGGTGCATTAAGTACCACCGCACCAGGACGTACATTTACGTCCTGCGTCCTTAAGTGGTTAATTCCCTACAATTTATTTTCCACAATATTTACTAAGGTTTCCCTACATTTTCCACTTTCCCAACACTTTGCTTTTTTTTACACATGGTCTGATCTGTCTGGTTTTCATCAGCTCAAATCCACCACATTTTATGTGGAAACCTTAGTAAATATGTTGGGTTTTTGTGAAAATGTCAGGAACAAGCCACTTTTTGAAGACCACGCCCCTTTTCTCAGTGGTCACGCCCCTTTCTCGGGTTTTCTTAGCAAAATGGAGAGTTAGTTTGGGTTTTTTCAATTCTGCCGCAAATTCTGTCGCAAAATCTGGCGCAGACAGAATTTCTGGCGCAATGCGACAGAATCTGGCGCACAACCAGACAAAACATGTAGGGTTTGCAATAGTAAATGAGGGCCATAGTGTCTGTACCTGTGTGTGACAATGGTCTCGCAATTCTTCTGGGATTTTCACCCAAATATTTTTTTTTTCCCAGGTTGCAGTGCGACTAGATGTGACATCACTAGTCAGGTGATGACAGGGAGCCTGTCTGCTTCAATAAATGGAGCGACCGCTGGGTGGGAGAGAGATCATTTAGCAACAGCTGTAGGCACCCTGGTTAGAAAGCACTGGTCTTTTGAATGGAATGTAGCTCATTCGTGTTTCAATGGGTGGGGTGGCTAATGTGTGGAAGGAAGGAAAGTTACCTCAAACTTACAAGCATGGAACTATGGGATGTGTAGTTTGAGAACAAAATCTAACAGGAAATCCAGCAGGTAAGCACTAAAACACCTTATAGTGAATAACCCGTTTCATAGGGACTACATTCAGTCCAATTTTATAAATATATTCTTTTTTTTCGTGGAATTCAAAAAAAGGGGGTTATCTTTTGAGTCCCATAAAAAACTGTACCTGTTTCGAAATAGGTCGGATGAGGTCACTATAAGACTATGCTGGATCTGACACGGGTATGAGCCGGTATATGTCGATATATGCGATTCTGCCAGTTTGCAGATGTAATCGACAGAAAAAAATACAGTATGGGAATAGAAAGTTAACATGCCCTAAATTTTGACCTCTCGAAGTCAGAGTCCTGCTTGCTCAGCATACACAGGTTGATTGACAGCTTTCCATCATTGGTTGCTCAGAGACTGTCAATTGTAACACTCACGTTTCAGAAGACTGGTACACAGATGATAGTGGATCCGCTCGACCTGTGTGGCAGAAGACTCGGACTGTACCAGGGAGCGGAGTTTAAGGTGCCGCTGGTTTTCACCAGAGCCCGCCGAAAAGAGGGATGGACTTGGTGGAGCACCAGGTTGCTACCCCTGGCACGGCTCGACCACACAGGCGGCTGAGGAGATTTGAGGCACAGGTAGGATAAGGCAACTCGTGGTCTGGATAGCAGGAGGTCAGGGCAGGCGGCACAGTAGCATAGACAGGAACATAGCATATGGTCAGTAGGCAGGCAGCAAAGGAGCAAGGTCAGGTCACAGAGTCAAGGTATGATACACGTCAAGACAATAAACAGGAATGCTTTCTCTAAGGCTCTAGGGCAACAAAGATCCAGCAGGGAAGTGTGGGAGGTGGAGGAATTTATCAATGAGCAACAGGTGTTACTTCACTAATGGGCGCACTGGCTCTTTAAATCTTAAAGATCCGGCGTGCGCCCTAGGGGACGGGGATGCGTGCGCCGGAGCAGAGAGGCAGAGGCGGGGGCAAGAGAAGCACCAGGTGAGTGTCGGGCTGAGATTCGCATGCAGACGAGATTCGCATGCGGGCGCATCCCGCAATGCGAATCCAAGCCCCGCCGGCAGCAGCAGGAAACGGGACCATGTGCTCACGGCCAGCGTGTGCGGCCGGAGCGCATAGCGTAACTTCAATCTTCCTGTCTTGGTGAGATAAGCAGGCCTCATACTTTTTCTCCTGAACCCTTGCCGTTTACCTATTAGGCAAATGTTAGTAAATGCTCTCAGTAACTGATCACTGCAGACATGCTGAGTGTAAACAGTGGATGGTACGAGTATTCATCAGATATATCATACCTTTATGTATATTACGCATATGCTCTGTGTGGTTCGAAGAATATTTCCATCCAGGAATACTTAGGATCTGAAGGTGAATATTAGGTGGTAAAGTAACGGAAACATCATCCACCATTTGATTCTCAGCTTTCCCAAGCCCTGACAAACAGAAATAAGAGCGAGTATCAATACATTCCCATAATAATAAAGAAAGAAAAAAATCTATCTAGTTTAGTACTAGGGCCAGGCTTAGCTATACGTGTGATATCCCAGTATGGGATATAGTCCCGTACAGTACTTAGGCCCTGTCAGGTTGAGTCCCCCTGTGTCCCAGGGGCCCTCCTGCAGTGTCTCCCCCATAGTAATATAGGTTGTGTATAGTGTTATGCATTAAGGACCTTTAAGGACCTTTGAGTTAGTCACATGATAATGTGTTCACCTGATGTGTTTGTTACCCAGAGAGCACCAGCTAACCAGGTGACCTGCAGCTTGACCTATGGGCTTCTGGCTCCGCCCCCCTTTATAAGAAAGGGAGGAGCTGCAATCTGCCTCTTTGCTTTCTTGTGATTAACTCCTGCTGAGGCACAGTAAAGATCAGACGTCTCAGAGCTAGTGTCCAGCATACCTGGAGGCCTCAAGCCTAACCAGCAGCCACATGCCAGTAAGTCAAGTCTTCTATGTCTGCTGTCACTACCTACAGTCAAGTCTATTATAGTCAGCGTGGCTGAGTTGAAGTCTGTCCAAACACTGCAAGTTCCAGCAAGCTGAAAGGTCCCCTCTGTGTTACTGGTCACCTCTCTGGGATTCTGGCCTAGCTGTAAAGACTATTACCATCTGTCTACCTCAGTAAAGCTACCGTTAACCCTAACCTGGTCTTGGACTATTATTACCCTGCCTAACCTAGGGATAGCGGTGCTACCGTTCGGGTGGTTACCGGGAAAACCACGCACTGGCATCACGAACATTTAGGGGTTAATAACATCTTTCCCTGGGCTACAACATCTTCCCCATAAACCTCACCTTCACACCTCGTGGCTCACCACATAGGCACAGAAGAGCTTTCCTTTAGGTGGCACCAGTTAGAAGGAAACTTTTTAAATCCTTTGATCATGTATATTTGTGTAAATTATGCACTTAGTGCTGTGGGAATGAAAGGAGGACATTCAGGATGGACAAGGTGTGGCTGTAAAATGTGCTATATGATATTTGTCTTATGATGTCAGGATTGAACCTAAGGTTCTGCTACACAGGGCCCCTTGGAGGAGAAGACAGTCTTTCAGGGCAGGCAAACATTTTTAAGACTATACAGTACTTCCGACAATTTAATTTTCTTAAAATAGTTGTATTTCCTACGAAATAATAATGCACATTTTTTTGTTATACTTGGCTTTGTTCACATAGTCAGAATATTACCAGCCTTAGAACCTCAGACATAAGGCTCCAACGCAATGTTTCCCAACCAGGTTGCCTCCAGCTGTTGCAACACTACAACTCCCAGCATGCCCGGACAGCCTTCGGCTGTCCGGGCATGCTAGAAGTTGCAGTGTTGCAACATCTGGTTGGGAAACAAGTACTGAATAAAACTGGCATTTCAGGAAAGCTGAGATATCTTCTATACGGCATAGCCTGACATCCTTTGCTAACAGGCTCCATAGACTTAAATGGAAACTGTCACTTAGAAAAACTTTTGACATGTCACAGGGACATGTCAAAAGCATTGATTGGTCTGGGTCTCAGTGCTGAGCCCGGAAATGTGCTCACTCCCAAGCTTGTCTCGCTTCTCCATTATAAGTCTATCAGACCTGATCAGTATGGGTCTCAGCATTAAGACCAAGACCAATCAAAACTTTTGACACATCCTGGTGAAATATCAAAGTGACATTTCAAATCTTATGGTCATCATGACCACACAGTTTCTCAGAAATATAATCATTCGAGTGACAAAAAAAATATACATTTACCTGTTCTGGGACTTAACGTCACCAACGGTTTGTGCTCCAAACACAGCCCCAATCTCTGGTACAAAGAACCAGTCACCTCTTTGGATCCTACCATAAGCCAGATGGTGGGCCTGACTACTGATGTATCATCCAGTGTAAGGTTGTAGTTCAGGTCCCATTCCATGTTGTTCCACAATCTTCTATGCAACATTATCTAAAAAACAAAAACATTTAAAAAGGGATAAAACTACTATTAAAGGGGTACTCCGGTGGAAAACTTTTTTTTTTTTTTTTTTTTTTTTAAATCAACTGGATCTGGAAAGTTAAACAGATTTGTAAATTACTTCTATTAAAAAATCTTAATCCTTGCAGTACATTTTAGGTGCTGTATACTACAGAGGAAATGCTTTTCTTTTTGGATTTCTCTTCTGTCACGACCACAGTGCTCTCTGCTGACCTCTGCTGTCTATTTTAGGAACTGTCCAGAGCAGCCTATGTTTGCTATGGGGATTTTCTCCTGCTCAGGACCGTTCCTAAAATGGACAGCAGAGGTCAGCAGAGAGCACTGTGGTTGTGACAGAAGAGAAATCCAAAAAGAAAAGCATTTCCTCTGTAGTATACAGCTGCTAATAAGTACTGGAAGGATTATGATTTTTTCATAGAAGTCATTTACAAATCTGTTTAACTTTATGGCACCAGTTGATTAAAAAAAAAAAAAAAAAAAGTTTTCGACCGGAGTACCTCTTTAACACCACCATCTCTATAAGGAATAGTTAGTGCTTGCTTTAAGAAATTTCCTTGGTACCTCCACTTGACCATTATCTTGACTTGAGACTCCATGTGACCTTTCAGCTAGGAGGACGAGTCTTGTCTTCTCATCTTCAATAAACGCTGTACGAACCATTGGGTAATAGTTCTTAAAGAAAATAAAAATATATATATATTAGGCTATGAGGTTCAAATATCAGCCCCCATTGGTATTCAGTAGTCCAGCATTGGTTGACGGCATTGATAAAGAAGGGCACTACAACATAAGAACTATGCATATTAAATCTACCCTCTTACCCTTGCAATTGTATTACTATCATATGTGTTGAATTCTCTTGTTTGCATTTGGTATGCATTGTCATCAGTGTAAATCCTATTATTGGTCTGAAGATTGGTTCGTATTCTGATTATGGCTTCGCGGTTGCGTTCCAGAGGGCCAACTCTGTACTGCTGCTCTATGGATCGGCATGCCAGTGTCTTATCATAGCCATCAGGGACATTGTAGAGTCTGGAGAATATTGCATAGACGTAACTCTGCTGGTTGACGTCTCTGTAATGATAAACACAGATATACATAAAAACTGACCTGGAGCCATAGCAAATAAGAGGATAGGGAAATGAGGACAAAAGTTAAAGAAAGGGCATGATAAGGAGGGACAAGAACAAGGTAATTAAGGAGGGGGTAATAAATATAATGCCCTTCTGTTTAGAGCGAGAAAACAGAGCACTATAATAGGGGGCATCGAGCTAGATTGTAGCTATAAGACCTTCTCCAGG